>NC_140069.1:18725038-19325038 GCF_964194135.1 Talpa europaea | reverse complement strand
ACACATTACTTTTGCATAATTTATACATTAGATCAATATGAATACTAATAGAGCTATTTATATCAGTTGTTTCCATAATTCTTTAACACTACTGCATTTAAGCTATATATTTTATTTCTAAGGTAATCAGTTACCTAATAAATTTAAAATCTGTGCTAATTGCTTTCTCAATTTCAGTATGTTTACCTTATGAAGTTTTTATATAACAAGAGCTTATTTTCTTATTAAAAAGGCTCCAGGAAAGGGATGCATCATTCATTGGTTGTGTGTCTAAAACATAGGTTCCCTATGCCTACTGTCTAATTTCAATGACAAAATAATTATTCAAAATGGGATTACAGATGTATAAAGGAAGGAGAGTTAAGGAGATTGCCCAAGGTCATACACATGTTAGTAAAATATATTCACTTAATTGAAACTGAAACTTTAAACCTAATATTTATACCACCACTTGACTATGAATAACAGCATTACACATATTCAGCCTTTATGGGACCTCATTTGTTTGCAATGAACGATAATATAAAATTTGAATCATCAACAAGATCTGACTAGGTTTTAATTTACTATGAATCAGATCCACATTAATTGAATTTAATATTGAGTAAAGACTCCTTACTTACTGATATTGCCAAATATAACCCCACCACTTGAAGTCCTTAATCATTTATTTTAAAAGCATAAACATGAATTTTGAAGAGTATAATGAAAAAAACTACTATATGATATTCAAATAATCATGTATTTGTTTTAGTTGGGTCATCTTTGCATTCCTTTCTTTCTAATGGGAAATTCAGAAGAATTGATGAAACATTGAAAAATGAAAATAATTCAAATTCCTCATCTCCAGATAAAATCAATCTAGGAATTCATGTCCCTTTCATCCCCTTTGACATTATGAACTGTCATTTGAAGAAAATTTAAACCAAAATAAATCAAGTATCAACAGTAAAAAGCAATAGATCATGATTTTTAATACACATGATACAATTATGAAGAGAAAAATATTCTATGCAATGCACCCCAAATCTAACACCATGCTGTTGTACCATATATGGAGGTTCTGTTCCTCCTAAAATTGTAAAGCTTAATTATGTGATTTCACTCTATGCACAGCAGGGTATCCATATGCTCCTGAAAACTCTATGCAAGGAAAGCAGCTTGTTGAAAAAGTGGGTGAAAATGCCCTGAAATAATTTTGAACAAGATAAAAATGTCTGTACCATAGGGCCATTTCTTCATATTCTAAAAGGCAAAGTGGTTTGCTTTGGCACCAGCTTTGAGCACAAATAGAAAGTCTATCTCCTTCAACATATTTTAACAAGGGAAAAGATTTAAAAGTTACAAATGTTACATTCACTGTGACCATCTCATTCACAGGTAATATAATCAGCTCTGGAAACAATATGGGAAAATCAGTTACAAACAAAACCATTTTCATCTCGAACATTTAGGTTAAGCCTTCTCTTTTAATCAGTACAGTACATTTTATTATATTGTTCCTTGTTTGTTCATTCTATAAAAAATGAGAAATAGTATGTTAATATAAAAATAAACCATCAAGATGTCTAATTAATGATTACTGAGGAACATAATGATGGGTTTAAAAAACAGATAAAAATAGCACTTTGAAATAAGACAACTGTTAGGGGGTGATGGTTCCAGTTAAAGTAGAAAGGTGTATGCTTCCTAAAATATACTCATAGGAAAACCAAAACGCTGGGTCATAAGAAGTTCTTAAAATTTCTGTATAGAAATAACTCAAAGCATGGTTTGAGGAGTAGCATTGGATAAAATATTAAAATGGTTACTTTCACATTTGTCATTGTGAAAAAATATTTTTCAGTGATTAATATTGTGATAAATGTCCTCAGACATTCAAAGATTTTTATCTAATACCTTTTAGAAAAACATAAGCCCATTTCCAGTAAATTCTAATATTTTATTTTTTCTCTTTTTTTCTCCCTTAAGGCATTTTTTCAACAAAATGTAAACAGAATGAATATATAAAAACATATTAACTGTTATGGTTTAAAGACATAAAAACATATTTACTGTTACGGATGATACTCTTTGATAGTTACACAAACATGATGAAATGCGTAATGGAATAATGAAATGAGAATACTCAATAAATAATCATGTAATAAAATAATAAATTGGTACATTTCTGGACATGGACTTCTAAATTGCTACAAATATCAATATTATTTTTATTTCTCACAAAATAATATAATTAGGAAAAAGTCAAGAGAACAATGAAAGAAACAAAATGAAAAGATATTGATAAAACATGCAGTAGTCTGTATTTATATATAGTACACATCCACCTATATTTTAAAAGTTCCCTATTTGCTAAATAATGTATTTTCTTTAACAATATTAAACAATTACATTAAAATTAATAATTTAATAAGGTACCTGAGAAAACGATATTTAACCAGATTTTTTTTGGAAGTTATAAATTTTCCATTCTGTAATTACTTATCTAAGCATGCATGAAAATCAGTACATCAGATAGTCTCAAGAAGAAGGTTCTGGGAATTCAAGCAGTCAAATACAATTTCACCATTTATAAAATATAGAAGATAATGCTTAATTATTTAATCATGAAAAATTTTGATTTGTAATTAATTTTGGTATTCTTCTTTTCACTATGTTCTGCCTCCATCTATCAGTTAGCTTTTCAGAGATCTGAAAAATGGCAAATAAAGGGAACTAAAACCTCATGTCTTTTTTTTTCATTTTTGCTATTAGATTAACAAATTTTAAAATAAAATTCATTTCAAGGAATAAAATTTAGAGTAAAATTTAATACATGAGTTAAAATTTGACTTGGAAATGTTTTCCCACTCATTGATTTTTCCAGTAAAAGAACTGATGTTATCAGCTCAGTCATTCTTAAGTGCTGACAGAATTAATTATTATCATAAAGGTTGATACAGAATTAAACTCTGCCCTAAAATATATCTGAAATTCTAAGGAATCCCTCATGTTAGAGTCACACGTACAGTACTTAAGTTTAGTTTTTACTATATTATCTGAGAGAGTTCATTAACATCGTGATGATTCTAGTGGAGAAGATCTCATGAAGAGTGGACAGAGAGCAGGTGCTGTTTGATTTTTATTCTATCTCTCCATGATAAGGATCCTCATGTAAGTTCTCGCTGTATTATGTATCAGCATGACATATATCCCTATTAGAAATGCAGAATCTTAGACTCCACCCTTATCCCATGAAGTCACAATCTACAACAGAACAAGACTGCACGGTGACTTGTGTTAACACTGAAGATTGAGACTTAGAATCTAAGTATCTATTAACTACAAGTATCTATTAATTGCACTTCTATATACCTTACTAATTTGTCTGCCTGTTCTAATTTACTTAAAAGTACTTCTTCAATTTCTTACTAGTGTCTTTTTAAAAGTACTTTACAATACATCACCACCCCGCTAAAGCCCACCTATGGTGACCTATCAATGCTTCATTTAGTCTAAAATAAAATTCTACCTGTGCCTCAGAACATTCATTCCTGGTTTCTAAGCTCATCTCTACTACTCTTCTCCTTGTTCACTCTAGGCATCCTGGACTTTCTTTCAAACAATATTCAAGTTCTTGGGCCTCCCCTGGTGGCGCAGCGGTATAACGCTGGACTGCGGAGCTGCCCACAGCCTCTGCAGCACTGGTTGGATCCCTGGCTGCCAGCAAGGGTCCCACATGGCATAACAGACCTCTCCTGCCATGCCTGCTGCTCCCCTCAGCAGTGTATTTCTTCAGTCTGCCTGTTCTGTTCCCTACTCTGGCTCTGGTGAATTCTGTCACCCTCCGCACTTCTGACTGTACCCAGTGCTTGTATAAATAAATAAATAAATCTTTAACAATATTCAAGTTCTTTCTAGATACCTGTTTTTGTTGTCTGCTATGCCTTCTCCTCTGACTTCAGAATGCCTATCTCCATGCTGTTATTTGTTCTCAGTTTAGAATATATCTACTCAGAGAGGCCTTTCCTGGACATCTAAACAAAGGTAGTGACCCCTACATCACAAGGACTATTTTAATTTTCTGCACAACCATCACTACTTTTCAGTAATTATTTATTTGCTTATTGTCTTTTACTTCCCACTTGAATATAAATTTAATGAAGCAGAATCTACTCAGTTTTACTCAATGATGTATACTTAACAATTGGAACAAAGTTTGGTATATAAGTACTTAGGAAACATTTGCTGAAGAATGGAACAAATTAGGAATTTAAAAAAGGAAGGAAGGAAAAAGAAAGGAGGAATAGAGAAGAAGGTAGGAAGGAAAGGAGACAAGGAAGAGGGAGTGGGGGGGGAGAATAGAATTAAAGGAAGAAAAGGAGAGAGACAGGGAAGGAGGGAGGGGGAGAAAACAAAAAAAAATAAGAAAGTAAAAGTTCTTGAAAATAGTAACTGTCCATCTTGGACACTATGGAAAAGACAAGACAGGGTTTATCCTCAAATGGAAAGTTTTTGGGATATAAGTCATATAGAGGACCACTGGGCACTGGAAGGAATATACATATGACTGGAACAAAGAATGTGGCAATATCTAACTTTCCTGATGGTAACACTGGCCACTTCTGTAATTATTTTAACATTGGCTACACAATTAGGTAAGCATAAAGATAAATCCATGCCAAATCAAACATCAAGAGGAAATAGATGATGATAATAAAAATGTCACCTAATATGCAATATCTCAGGATAGATTTAGACTCTTAGGATTAGAAGACAGGAATTATATTATTGAGATATTCTTTAATGTTTAAATTGCTTTCTAAATATCCAATCTGTCCATAACACTATGTTCTTTTTAATGATTGCTTTCTGAAGCACACACTCTATACTTGAACTAACTCAATATTAGAACAGTCTTTATAACAAACTATTTTTATCTTCTTGATACATTTCATAAAATTCCATACACTAAATTCTACAATATATGCCTGAAAAAATCTGAACTTTTTTTACATGTGACAACATACCACATATTTAAAGATAGGTATAAGACATCCACAATATGTACCATATACATGATATAGTAATTTGACTTGACTAATAAATTTTCTATATGGTACTATCTCTACAACTTTTCATTTGAAAATATAGAATATCTTATTCTTCTTTTAAATCTATCACATGCATAGCACAGATATATGAAATGCTTAATAAAACCCTCCTATTGATGGACATATATTACACTGTCTACAGAGGAATACAATGGTGAACTATGGGTGTCTTACTGGTGGGTGTGGTATGGTATGGTAACAACACCTGAGGGAGAAGATACTATACTTCTAATATACAACCAACAATGAAAGCCAAAGGTAAAGCGAGTATATATACAGATTGATAAAATATCTGAGTTAATAAATAAACTTCCTCAGAGTGATACTTCTTGTGAAGATTAAAGAATGAAAAATGTAAACAACATGTTTTTGATTTACAAATTTATATTCTAGAAGAGTATTAATGGCATTTTTTTGAAATAAGTATTAATATTTGCAAACAGTTTAAATATTTGAAATATATTTTAAGGTAAGAAAAGAGTCTAACTGAAAGGCATATGGCAGGCACCTGTGAACTGTTAATTTCACACAATAGTGTTTTGTCTTATTACTGTCATGTTTTTGAACAAAGATATTACATATGATGTAATTTTACTTCTGAAGTAAACTGGAAATGTAGTGTAGATGCGTGTCTGATAGTCTGGTGTCTCCTTTTTTTTGTTGAATATTGTAAACGTACAGATGAGTTTACTTGAAAAACATTGCTTATAATAAATTTAAAAGTTCCTGCTTTGTATTAAAATTGCTGAGATGGATAGTTCTATGCTAAATTTACTCCTCTTACCTTAAAACAGGAAATAATAAAGAGCTGCATTTTAAAAATATGATTAAAATTGGTTTTCTTTTAAGCTGCTCTCATGGGGGGCATATGTCTACATTAAATTGGATTTCATATTATTTTGTACACTAAACTAAAACTGTTTCATCTTACTGATATGATTGATAGTTATTAAACTTACTATGGAAGAACTGACCTCACTAATTCAAAACAAACAGCATCAACAGCTATAAAATGCATAATACATAGTTGACCCTACAAGATGTTATATATTTACCTTTTCTCCTTAAAAACATCAACTACAAGGCTGCTCAATAACAGTGGACAGAACTTGTGTATACAGGAAAAAAATAGAAATAACATTCGTTCACATACACAAAAAAGCCAAAACTGTGAAATTAAGTGGAGTAAAGCACATTTTAAGATATTTTATATGGTTTCACTATAAATATCTTGGAAGGAAAATTCTATTGTGTTTATAATTTATATTAATTTAATTAAGCTATTTGGTTTTTGTTGTTAATTTGTATGAATTTTTATAGACCTTTAATATTAACCCTCTGATAGTTATATGATGTGTGAATATTTTCTCACATTCAGTAGGATGCCCTTTTACCCTACCAAGATATTCATTCACTGTATAAAAGCTTTTTAAGTTAAGATAGTCCCAACTGTTTATTCTTGTTTTTATTTCCTTTGTCTTAGGGACTTAAACTACAAATGAGTGAGCAAATAATTATGAAATGATTCCTTTTACAAGTGCATCAAAATAACTAAATACCTAGGATTTACTCTAACAAAGAGCTGAAGGACTGATACAATGAAACTATAAGACACTATATTAAAGGACATATAATAAGACATAAAAAGATGGAAAAATATTCCATGTTCATGAATGGGGAGAATAAGTACAGTCAAAATAACAATTTAATCAAAATGACATATATAAGATTTAATGCAATCCCTATAAAATTCCAATAGTATTCTTCCTTTATATTATTTTAAACTTCCTATCACCTCATAAAGACTTTGTATATTTTATGAAACTTTAATAAATGAAAGAATAAATTAATACTAACTTAGCAGTAAAAACCTGGTTTTCATAAGTCTTTGTCAGGTCATACTTACTTTTATAAAATAATGTGTTATATTAGATGATCTGAAATATTTCATTTAATTCTAAAATATAAAATTCTAGAAATTTAGGGTATTTTACTTACTTTAATCATATTAGGTTATGCTATATTAAGTCAAATTTGAGTTGAAATCACTTTAGGGATTTTCAGAAAATGCAGTTTAAGTAAATATTAAGAAATAATCTCAAAAGAGATTGTACAGCTATGGTAGTAAACTATTCTGGTGAAAAATAAAATACCATTGGATCTTATCCAGATCTAATCATAAATATTTTGTAATTAAAACCTTAATTGTCTTTAGGTTTATTTATATTAATGTATAACTTCCTTTAAGCACCGTTAAATACTTCCTTTATATATTTTGGTATAGACTCATCATTTCTATTCAATGCATTTTTTTATATTTTATTGACGTAAACACAATATACTAATGTAAAACTTTTAATGTGAACCTTTAAAGAATGAGTTTTAATATCCTCTGTGGAGCCTTCCTTGAATTTTACATTTAGAGGTGGTCAGTTGCTCTCCTTTATTCATTTCAGAAATACGGTGCTGGCAGATGTTTCTATTAATAAATTTGTATTACTCTTTTTTAAAACTTACATAGACTACATAATGACATGGCATGGTCCACACTGTTCATCCTTAATCCTGTGTTATTATTATTTTTAAAGATTTATTTATTTTTATACAAGAGCTGGGATACAGCCAGAGGTGCAGGAGGGTGAAAGGATTCACCAGAGACAGAGCTGGGAGCAGAACAGGCAGACGGACCTAAGGCACTGCTGAGGGAAGCATCGGGCACAACAGGGGAGATCTGCCATGCCAGGTGGGAATCTCCCTGGCCAGAGGGGAATCAAATCCTCGCTGCAGAGGCTGTGGACAGCTTCACAGCCCTAAGCGCAACCCGCTGCGCCACCTGGAGGCCCCTTAATCCCGTATTATACAGTAAAATGTCATGTGCATAGCAAGAGTTAAAATATATTTGCTGAATAATAACACATGTATTAATAATTGTTAAACACTTAAGACAGTAATTATGCTAAATTACTTCACACTAAACTTACGAGGCAGATATTCTTAGTTATGGGAAATTGTAACGCTGAGCTTTGAAGTTATTGCTAAAAGCAGGTAACTGATAAGGTGCAAAATGTACACTCAGTCTAGTTCTCTCACCTTGAAACTAACCAATGATGTGGGAAATATGAGAGAAAATACCTAAAATAATACTTTTGGGAGAAAATACCTATGATGCTTGCTGGTTCTTCTACCCAGTACCATGTTGAAGTCTCACGATAACCCTCATATAATACTATTACAAAGATATGGAAATTGAACATTAATATTCCATGTGACCTTCACAAGGTCTCACACGTAGTAGGTAACAAATTAGACTAGAATCTAGTCAGTGCAAATGCAATTGTCACTCTGAGGACTATCTGACACTAATACAGGAAGCTGGTGTGGTATTAAACAAAGTTTAAAGAATATCTTTATCAACATCATTTACTAGTATGTTCTTTTCTTTTGCTTCTTTTTAATCTCAATTTTAAAAAACTCTTTAAATGCAGAAATTTGGGAATGGTATTCTTTCAGTGAGAATGAATAGACAGTGAAAAAAATTACAAAGATAACAAATTGAATTATTGATATTTTAACTATAGCACAATAGGAAACATTGGAATAATACCTTGGAGAACTGAAAATATTTTTGATGAATATTACCTTTTCAACTTATTCATTAATTGCACAGCTAGTTATGTTAGTTATAATAAGAGTTTTAGTGATATTTAAAAGACCACTTAATTGACATTTAAAATTTCTAATAAATAACTGCCTATACTCTCTAATTATCCCAGTATTCCAATTGGTAAGGAACACCAGTGTAAAGCAGTATTTGTATTATTATTTGATTTCTATAATAAAAATAATTTCAAAACCCACCTGGCTTTTATGAAAGCATGAGAAAATGAATACAAGGGAATTTTTCATTGTTAGCTCATGCATTTTGTTAAACAGGATGGAAAACCTAAGAAGAGCATTTTTTCTTAATTAAAATTTTAATATTTTTTATAATTTTTTGTTTCTGGATATGAAGAGAAATTATCTACTTGGTTAAGAAAGTCATAAATTTTAACATGGTCTTTATACTTTTATGGGTAGCAATATTTAAGGTAGGAAAGTGAATAAAGCTAAGCAAGGTATTATCAATTTAATATTTTATAGGTGATTACTATATGTTAGGAATTAAGTTTGGAATTGCTTATTATTAAGGAAAATTAAAGTTAATTTACTTCAGTATGAATTCTGATGGAAATGAGCTTCTGAGACATTTCTGTATGATTTTTAAATCAATTTATATAAGATGTCTTGATTTTTCTCCTTAATGTATAATAAGCATTGAATGGTTTTCTATTACTCACATCATGCTCTGCATAAAACATGCCTATTCACACTATATACACCATAGCTAATTTAGAGAATATATGACAATGAGTTGGAGACAGAGTTAGAGTACATATTTTGTAGTTTAAATATGAAGAATTAATTATTTCCACTTATGCATATATTTACATAAATGAAAAACTGTATTTTTTTTCTAAACTGCTCAATGAAACTTGCTACTAAGAGACAGAAAAAATATGCTTGATAATTTTGTAAAAGGTAAGCATGTTTTAATTGACCAGATAATTCAATATGACTTAGCTTTATGGTACTTTTTTTTCTAAAAATTAAACTTGGAAGTTTAGGAATATTTAAAATTTGGAGCCATAATTTCAATCAATAGCTGTTAACATTCCCAAATGTCCTCAGTATAAAATGAAATCAGGCAATAGGTAATTTAGAAATAGAGGCGTAAACTACATAAAATAATCACCAGACATGTTTCCATCTTTTCCCTATTAAATCATCTGCTTCCTCAGTTTGTAATTAGCAGTTGTCTAACATAAAAATCTCATGCAAATACTGTAAATCATTAATGGAATGTATCATCAGTGTGTAAATATGTAATAGAAACTGAACAATTCATGTTATCTATCATCATAAAATATGTAATAAGCAACAGACACTTTCAGTGCTTGCTTGTTCTATGGATAATGCCTTTTATGCACTTTTCTTTCTACATTTGCCCCCTTCCCCTCTCCAAAATTTACATTGCACTTTGATATATTTTTTTTTAATTTTAATTTCTGTGCTTTCAAATTACTCAGGTTTTGGCTGTTACAGCTATATTTTCCAGCTACTTTTAACTCTTGTTTTCTGTCTTGACTATCTTTCAGCTAATTCTCTAATTAGAATCATTAGCAATATATACCTTTGGTTGCAACTAAATGGGCACAAGTAAAATAACATCCAATACCTCTATGAGTAACAACTGCAAGCTCTTTAGTTCTTTCTATCTGTTCAGCATTTCTTGGTCTTCTCCTTGTACTTTGTGTATCTGCTTGATGAGGAGAGAGCCCGTCCTTGGACATGTTGGAGTCCAGACCTGAATTTCTGAGATTCGTAACTTGCACTCGCTGTTCCTCGGAAAGTCTATGGATGGTGACAGCTGTAACACTGGATACAGTAACATCTGCAGATGTGCTAGCAACAGCAAAAGCACCAGTGGTAGTCCTGTTATGCTCCTCTAACTCACCAGTGGAGGTAGTGTGGGTCAATGTAGAAGAACCTGTGGGACACAGTAGCACTAGATGCTAACTTTTTCTTTTAAACTTTGTTTTTTTTTATTTTTCTGATAAGTTTAATAAATTATATCCCCTTCTATTACCTTAAGGATAATCAACATGAAGAGGCAAAACACAAACACACCACTAAAATGTGAAGTGAACCAGATCTGATGGTTGGTTTATATCAATCAACCTAAGGATAGATATTACACATGAATATACCACATTTTAACTGTAACATATTAGGGGGACAAAAGTGACATAGTAAACCCTTTAAATGGCCCTGAATCAATCTTCCTTTTATTTATCTACAAATGAATTTTGCAACAAATGCCTGGCAAGTGACAAATTTTGTCAGAGTCAGTAACTATGCAAGCACAATTTCTCTCAAAAGTATGCTTTGAATAGTCTATGCCATATCTCTTCATAAATTCTGTGAAAAGAACCGAAATTTTTTACTTTAAGACAAGCAAGTGAAGACAATTTAAAATCAAACCCAAAGTGAAAACAAAATGATATAAAAAATGACACTGAAATAACTATGTAAATGTCTATCATTTTAATTTGTGCATAGAAGAACTGGGATCTCTGGTGAATCCTCTCAACCCCCACATCTCAATGTCTACCTTAATCTTATTTGCCAGAAAATACCCAACATGGGTTAAATACTCAATGTTGTGAACAATATATCCTTTATATTTTTTTCACTATTGAATAATATTTTCACTATTTTCATTCATTATATTCTACTAGTGAGCCATATTTCCACTGCTTTAAATTTTGAGGTGAACATATTTTCAACCAATAAACATTAAATCATTTTATTTACAAATTATTGAAAATTTTACTATCATCAAGAAACCTAGCTTTAAAAATCAGTTGAGAATTTCCAAATATCTCATAAAGAGTAATGGTATTTACCTTTCAACTTTATAACTCTTTTGAAATTTCCACAATAATTCAAAAATATATTTTCACTATGTCAATTTATAGTTTATTTATTACTGTTACATAATCTTTTAAAAAGATTGTCCTTGGTAGCATATTAAAAAAAAAAAGTAAACCTGTAGTAACCATGAAGCTAAATGAAGATGTCTTTTAAAAGAATTTGATGAATAAAAATTTTAAAAAGTAAAATGTTGTTAAAATTAGATTTACAGCTATTAATTATAATAGTCTTGTTAGAATATGTATTTTCTGAATGTATTTTAAAGTCAATGAATGCTATATATTTTCATATACCTGTATTTTCAGTAAACTCAATTTCACATTCTTGTCACAATATATAATTATATATTTAGAAAAATACTTAGGGATATTTTAACCACACTAAGAGAGGAAAATAGTTTGAAATTTTGAAGTGGTTTGAAGTAGTTTTAAACCACTTGCCTCCGTGTGTTGTAGGGAGGCAAATTAGTTGTAGGACTTGTAGTTCTGATTTTTACTTTAACCTCAAAATGAAGTTTAAAACTCATTTATAAGCAAGCAAAGGAGCAATGTGTCTGGTATCAATCCACTCAACTAAGCTGCTTTATCTTATTTTAATTTGGTATAGGAATTCAAAAGAGTTAAATGATGATTTATATTTTGAGGGTGCAATGTTAAATAATGAATGGTAATTATCATATTATTTTAAAGATATCTAGCCTATTTGAAAGCATTAATCAGAAAAAAATCACTATATTCATCTGAATTTTGTGAAGATTAGAATCTAGTAAGCTCACATAAGTTATATAAATTGGCTACACAATGTTTACATACTACACTTACTAACATTTAGTAATAAATCTATGATTAATTGGACATTTGGGATACCCATATGCTATGGGTTACTATGGATTACTATGAAGATGATGACCTAATCCACATTTTTTCCTGGAGAATTTAATCATAGTTCTATTTTTAAGAGGAAGTAGGGAAACAGGACAAAAAACTAATGCTTTAAAATATTTCATAATTTTATCATAAGTTACAGGACTCATTTAGAGAAGAAATTCTCTTAGCTATAATTTGTTAAATATAATCCAGAAGTGTGGAAAAATAATGGAATCTATACATGTGTCAGAGTTAGTCTTCCTATTTTTATCAAAAATGTAAACTGAATAGGTATTTATCATATTCCACTACTGAAGTTATTATTATCAATCCCAAATAATCTCTTGAATTTGAATCAATCATTCTGGGATGATTCTTGGAAATGAGTCTAGGTTATTTCTATAAGTAATCTTCAAAAACCTACAACCACTTCCAAACAACCGTTTGCACAAATAAAATCTTTATCAAATGTGGGAGTTAAAACTGTTCTTAAATAGCATTATAGTAAGGATTTGTACTAGCAATCTCAATCTTAAAATTTCAATAATAGAGCTCTACTTCTGGCTACTGGTGGTGATGATTCAAAATAAGTCTCTTAACCTGAATCCAGAACAGGATGTAACGATAAAATAAAACATTGGTACACCCACATAGCCAAATGAATATTTCTATTAGATATTTACTAGTCAGTTCTTTCGATTTACTTTGGGTTGAAAATCTTTCCTTCCCATACTAGAATACAAGTTCCCTGAAGGCTGAGATTTTTGTATATTCTGTTTAGTACAGAGTATCTAGCTTCTAAAATAGTGACTAGTTCATAGTAGATGCTCAAGAAATACTCTTTAAAATTAAGGGGTAAAGAATGAATTTAATAATAATGTTAAAGTAATAGAGTATAACATGAAACAAATGAAATGTGATTACATTTTTACCACGATGAAGTTGTATTTGAAACTATAATGAATAAAGAATAATTCTGAATGGAAAGGAAAATCATAATTTGGGTTTTAAACTTCAAAAACATCACTTTGAAAAAGTGTGGAGTTTGAAAAATTTTTGCATAAAAGTTGAAGATTTTTTTCATCATTACCAAAACATGAAAGTTTTATTAGTGTGAAATGGGTTTACTTAGAATAATCAATTTCTGCATAGTGAAAGGTAGTTATATCTCACAATGAAAGGAAGTAAAAGTGCATCTAAATTTAGCTAAATATTTGATATATATAGTGGAAATATAAAGCAATAACATTGATTTCCTTTATAAGGCAATAAAATTACCCATTACCATACAGTTATATCTTTTATATGTACAACCATTTTATTTAAAATGCAGACCAAATTAGAATACTGATTTTGGTACCACATTAAACTGGCAGTGTGTGAAACACAGATTTTTAAATTGTCAAAATGCACCACTTAACAGTTTAAAAAACACTCAACAATTTTGCATACATATGTTTTATGAGGTAATTGTCAATGTTGGAAAAAGTCTTAGAAATATGCATACCAACAATTCAACATTATATAATATAGCTAAACCAAAATCAAAATATAGTATTTAATTCCTTTATATAAATTTAAGTATGCTACAAAATTATGTAAACAATATATTTAATAATACAGCATTAATTGCATATGATATAACACATACAATTCAAATTAAGATAATGTACAGTTAGAAAATCCATTCTTCATTTTGAAATCAAATCATGTGTACAAGATGTAGTTTATACACTAGAATTGCCTGTCATTGATTGATTAATATATTCAAAAATAGATGTATACAATTATACACGTCTGAAATATAATTTCATTAATATTCTTTAACAAAACATTTTTCAATGTAACAAAAAGAAGATGAAATGGTTTACATATATATAAGCATGCTTCTATAAAAAATCATGTTGTCTTTGGAGTTATGACAATGAAAAATGATATACATCACACATGTAAATTAGAAAATTTATTTACTAGTAATCTTTACTTTAAATTTAGATTTTATATTGTATTATAATGGAAATTAAGTTTGTGAATGCTTTTTTTGGTGCAACAATATTCTGTAAGTGACTAAGCATAATTCATGTAAAGTGTTTTATAAATGTGTCATTCACAAAGTGTACCAAATAAAACTTCATGTCATAATTTAATTTGAATTTCTATTTGATTAAATCATTAGTTTTACAGATTAAAAACATTTTATGTTGTGTTATTTTCTAATAATGTCTAACTCATCAAAGACGTAAAAATCAGAATGTGTTTCTAGACATATCAGTGGATTGTCCAATAGATATACAACCATATAAGTACATTTTAAAAATAATTCCATATTCAAAGAAGTAACTTTTAGATATTTATGTTGGCATGTAACTTTATGTAAATAAACATATACTTGTTCCTTCTGTTAATTTTAATGCTCCAATTGAAACATTTAAAGGAAAGTTTAACAAAATAAATCTAAGTGAATTATTTTGTGGCATTGTGCAATGAGTAAAATGCAATAAACATTTAACATGAAAGCATGCAAATGAAAAAAATATACAAAACAACATCAAGATAAAATCTAAATACAACTAATGTAGTAATTCTATTTGAACCATCATTTAAATTTTCTCAAATTGGATTATGGGCATGTTGTATTTCCTCTTATTTAGTATTATTTACATGAAATTTAGGAATATATAAATAACTGAGGACTCTTGAAAATTAATTGAAGCATAAAGAGTTGAAATGAAAGAAACCCACTGCTTGTTAGTGTTACATTTTCAGAAAGAATACAGCAGTGTGGAAAATAACAAGCATTTTTCATTTAATGCATAATTCCAGCATCTTAACATCTATAAACTTTTAATTTAATAGTCTGCATACTATAAATATTCATTTTAGAGAAGAGAAAGTAAGCTGAAATAGGAAGTAGCACTTAAGGAGCAGACAAAATAGAAGTGATCCACCTTTGATTGTTACCTAATACAAAATTCTCTTTGACTTGGAGAATTTTAAGTAAAAAATTCTCAAAAAAAAATTAGTTTGTAATTTAAAGATCAGGCCTATATTTTGTTTTTAAGTTTGATTTAAATTCAAATGATACATTTATGTTCAAACTATATAAGATTATAATCTTAATGAACCCAATTAAATGACTATAATATACTGTTGAATATAAGATGCAATTCTCAGAAAGAAAATATTCTGTCAATTTAACTATGCCATTACAATGCATAAACACTGTCCCCTGAATTTCTGAGATGTTACATGTGAAATGCAGTTGATCTTGGTAGAAGGAAAATAGAGTAATTCAAGTAACAGATTTTCTAAGATCATTAATTAAATAAATTAGGTGTTTACTAATTTAAAAATAGAACTGAATTTAATATAAATTCTTTCTGAAATGACATGCTGATATATATTTATGGTTATTATATATTTATATTTAATTTCTAAGCATTAAAAGGGAAACCAATAATATTAAAATGAAAGTGGATCTGTTATTGTTTATCAAATACAAGTGATCTTACTGATTTAATATGCAAAGCAAATGAGTAAATCTTTGCAATTTATGCTGAAATTTATGATAGTAAGATTTAATGATACCATATGTCTACTATTATATCCACACTTAACTACAAAAAATAAATACAAAGAAATATTCAACAAAATATGTTCTGATCTCAAACTGGTTCACAAGCAAGATAAAATCCCCAATTATGAATTATTTGAAATTTTGACAATCCCACATGCCAAGCAACCATAAATACTTTTATCTAAATGAAGTATAGAAAAAGTAAAACATTTGAGAAAACATATGGAAAGTACTGTTGGTCAACCAAAACAAAATTATGTATAATATATATACTTCATAGGCCATATACATTATATTATAAGTGTGTGATTGCTGTATAAATATTAGAATTTTATCATAAAATGAATAGATATTTCATTTTGAGTACTAAAAATAAAGTACAAGCACTCTAGGGAAAATTTAAGAGTCTTGAAGATATTCTCTCTCTTAAAAGGATATTTCTTGTTTTATCTTGATTAAAATGAGGGGCTGAATCAAGTTTCAGCATCTTATCAATCCTTTTCAAACATTGTAGAAGTATGGACTATATGTATTAGCAGGTCCTATATGTCATGTTTTTATTTTAATCATGTGCCCAACCACAAACATGCATACTACTCACACAAATAAATCCTCAGAAGATCAAAATACATATATTGATATATATAACTAAACATAACTGTCCTTCCAGAATGTTACACAATTGGTAATAAAATTTGAAGAGCTGGGCTTTGGAATAAAGTTATGTCATATTTGCCATACGTCATAAGAATAAGACAAAGGGATGGAATGCCTCAGCAATTTTCTAAAATTCTACATTTTAGATTTCTTTCTTGTGGCAGCTCTTACCTCATACAGTGGAATAATTTTTTATTTTGGGTTTCCTCTAAATAAACCAAATAAATAACAATTTCTTGATTAATGTTCCTTCCACAAAATGTCTGTGGAATAGCTCTGTTCTCATGGAAGATTTAAAGGTATTATAAGAAAAAAAAATAATGATATATATCTTATATTCCACTGTACTATGTCAGGAACATTTTCATTTTCAGTGTCTCTGATAGTATCTACTAGTAACTTTTTGAAAGTTGAGATCATTTCTATATGTGTATATATATGACATTCCCCTTTAATGTTTAATAAACATATGAGAGAATGAATGCAATTAAATGTATACTCAGCTCTCAAAAATATAAAAAAAATAATTAATTAACCTACTGTACTAAGAATTAAATGCATTTAAGGAAATAAATATAATTTAAAAATTTAATCTATTCAACTGTGTCCAAACAAAATAAAATATAAAATTAAACTATAAGTACAATTTACATTGCATGTGCTAGAACAGAAGTAAGGTAGAGGAAGAAACATCCACCAACATTAAGTCATTCCTTAATTTCTATTTTCTCAAATGATGTTCCCTAGTATACTGTCCTTTCAAAAAATATATATATATATATATATATTTAAATAACAGTATTTGGTATTGTGAAAGAGAAGAGCAAGAAGAGAAAGGAACTGGTAGTGTTGGGGGAAAGGATGTCCTGAACAAACTCCACAAATAGGTTTTATGGACCCCACTTCCACCCCAGACCAAAGAGATCCAAGAAACAAAGACTACAAATCCCATAATGTCATCACCACTGAAGGGAGTATTGCTGGGAGCTGAGGGTGGAGTTGCGCAGCCAGGTTGGTATATAACCAGAAATGGGGGCATTGGGGGTCCTTGGCTTTTCACCAGCTTTCAATGTGCTATTAGGGTCCCAACTCAGCTGAACTAGTAGGAAACATTCACCAATTTATCTTTATCTCTTTCTCCCTGAGTTATTCATTTCTTTGTTTCCCCTTCTTTTGCAAATAAACCCTTTATTAACCTGCAGTTGAGTCTTATTATTATAAGTGCCTTTTAAGCCCACAGGGGAGGAACCACAGTCAGGCACTGTTAACAAGGCAATCCTGATGTGAAATGTGTTGCCTCAACTCCCTCTTTTCTATTTCACAAACATGAATTAAATGCCTACTATGCACAAAGCACTCATTCTCTTTCTCTTGCTCTCTTACACACATACACACGCCTGCTGTGCAAGTAAGCAGTCATGAATTTAAAAATAAAAAAAAAAAAATCAGAGTGCTGTTTCATATTCAATAAAGGATACAGAGAACTATACCATGAAAATACAACTAGAAAGTCCTTACCTATTCTTCGGTAATAGTGAAGACTTTCTAGTGGAAGACATTGGAATTTGGCTTAAAATATGAGCAGATTTTTGCCTGGTGCAGGGGAATAAAAGAACATCCTCATGAGAAGTAATGGATTAGAAAAGAAGATGTGACAAAGGAAAGGCAAGATGGACTCAGGCGACTGCAAATTATTCAACACGGAAAGAGAAAAAACAGATTTGGTGAGCAGGGATCAATGCTTTAAGAATCAAGGAATTTCAAGTTAATGTGAAAAGATGCATCCCTGAAAGAATTTAAGCAAGCAATTGATATGACAAAATTATAATTTAGAAAGACTATAATTGTAATGTAGAGAAGAAATAGATGGACTAAAGACAGAGCAAACATTTAGCTGGCTAAATGTAACTATTTTATCTTTAAAAAGTTCTTACTTTATCTGAAATTAAAATTCAACTGAGCATCCTGGATGTTATCTGAAAACCCAACTTTGAAAGAAATTCAGACTTAATGTGAAAATTTTCTACATACCAAACAAGAAAAATTATTAACAAATATTGATCACTTTAATGTAAGTGTGCTTTGATTGATCTTGTGAAAACTTATGGAATGGCACAGGGAAAGCATGAAGACATCACAAGTGCATCTAGACAATATTATTCCAAGTATCCTATCATGAAATGAAATAAAAAGAGGGCAATAACTTGCCTTGTGCCAAGGATTTTCATTCTGTACACATCATTCTGTACACATCTAAACCTGATAAGCTTTTTAGTATTAAGAGTAGCTAACATTCTAGTTTAGCTCTTTATTCTTATAAAACACGTTCTATACTTGAGGAAAGGCATATATTTAAAATTAAATATGTAAGTGACAGCTAAAAAAAAGAAGACAGGTTTCTTAAAATGCTTCAATCCATAGAAATGTTAGTTGACATTTATTTCCAGCAAGAATTACTGGTCTTTGGTCAAAGCATATATTTGACAGCAAATGTCAAATAAAGTTATTCTCAAATTACTTCATGTAATTTCCATATGAACATTTTAATCCACATGACAGTCATAAGGAACAGATACTACTGTAATTCATAGAGCTGAGGACAAATAACTTTCTGTCACTGATTAACGTATTTACTTAACAAATCTTTATTATCTTAGGTCATTCATTAATTTAATTCATTCAGGTATTTATCAAAAATAATTTATTAAATGCCTACTCCATGCCAGGCACTGTATAATGCAGAGGTGAAATGCACAGACATTCTGTCTCCTATGAAAGATTACATTGAAGTGGGAGAGACAAAAAATTGACAGATTAATAGAACAGCAGTTAGTGAAACACAAAGTGACATCTGAGCTAAAACCATAATAAAATGAAAGAGTGGAACATAAAAATAAAAGACCTGATAGCTCTGACACTTTTATTCAGACTGTCAGATTCCATAGCTTTTATTCTTAATCTTAGTGACATACTACTTCCTATTCAGTTATCATTTGAGCATTTCACTTTATTTCTCTATAACTATGTTCTGTAGTCTATTCCTCTATCTTTAAAGTAGTATGCATTTTATTCAAGATAATATTGTATTTTTAATTTAAATATTTGAATGCCATATTTTGGGAATAAAGCTGAAATTAATAGTAATAGTATCAATAATTTATTGTTATTCAATGAATACATACATATTAAGTTCCTTCTTTTTAGTTTTCTCATATTCTTTATATTATTATTTTTTAATTTTATATATGTTTTACATCATTTTTCATTTTTGTACAATGCATGCATTTTCATCTTGGTTATAGTCCCCATACAATTCCCAACCCCCGCCCTGTTTTGATTCTACTCCCTCCTCCTCCCCCTGAAATGCATCTCTGGTTTATAGTTGCTTGTTGATTTTTACTATATTATAATTAGTCTTTTTCCTGGTCCCCTATTTAGGTTTTCTAAATTCCTGTTATGAGTGTGACCATAAAGTTCCTACTTTGAGGTAGCCACTGTCATGAGATAGGGTATAATGGTGAGTGAGAGAAATAATGTCGTAAAGAAACAAACAAAAGGGAAAAAACAAAAAAATGATAAACTTATGTCATTGTGAAATATCAATTATAACATAAATTCATACAGTTATTTCTACCAAGAAGTTGAATCTGGGCCTCCCGTTGTGGCTCAGCAGTTGATCGCTGGGCTGCAAAGCTTCTTGCAGCCTCTGCAGCGCCAGTTTTACCCCTAGCCACCAGCGAGGGTCCCACATAGCGCGACAGACCACTCCTGCCATGCCCGCTGCTCCCCTTAGCAGTGTATTTCATCAGTCTGCCTGTTCTGGTCCCTGCTCTGGCTCTGGTGAATTCTCTCACCCTCCTGCGCTTCTGACTGTACCCAGTGCTTGTATAAATAAATAAATCTTAAAAAAAAAAAGGTAAAAATAAAGAAGAAATTGAATCTATTTCCATGGATCTGGGCTGTGCTCATGACTTGCTATGACCAACAAAGCATAGCAAAAGTGAAATCTGAAAACAGAAGTGTGCATTCTCAAGCCTCTTTTTAGAAGACCATGCAATTTTTACCTTCGCTTACATGTAATGCTTTGCAGAGACTGACATGTAAGGAAACATGTCTGGCCTACCAGAAAATAAGAGTCAGAAAGAGGGGAACTGAAGTGCCCCCTTTGGCAGTACTATGAATAAAACTGTATAGAATGTTGTAGATCAATTAATCCTCCAACTTAATGTAACCAAAATTGTGAGCCCCAAACTATTTTGCCAACTAACAGAATTGCCAGAAATAATGAAGTATTTCTATTTTAGCCTCTACAATATGGGTGGCTTTTACACATCATAGATTACTAATGTAAAATACAGAGTTTCATAGGATGTCTCATAGAAACAATAATCTGGCTTTGGGGGTAACTTAGTGAAAAGAAGCTCTCTGGAGGAAATGGTTTAGACTGATATCAGAAAGATAAAAAGTGATTTCCAAGGTGAAGAGAAGGGAAAGAGACGGTCCAAGCAGAGTGTGCTCTATGTATTAAGACCAAGAGTTAAGGTAGTCTGGTAGTTTCTAGGAATTAAAGACAATTTTGTATGCAAAAGCATAGATTTCAAGCAAGAAATCATAAGAATCATAAGAATTTGAGCTAAAAATATAGTAGAGGACATACTATGAGAATATAGTTGAGCAGATGCCTCACAATGCAAGAAGATATTTGGGCTTTGTTATGAAGCCAACAGAAATAGTTTGTCAATTCCATTCACTGTAATTAGTACCGCATTTCCCTCATCCCCGCTAAGAAGCAAATGTGTATATGAGAAGGAAAGTAGTGATAGGATGAATTATCCTTTCACTGAGGGAAAACATTCCTTTTAGTAAATTTTTGTAATTCTTAAAATATGATTACCTAGGGTCATCTTTAAAGCAAAATTAAAAATTAGAAAATATTTGACCATGTAATCTACAAGTCTTCTGTAACTATATTAACTTTTCCTGCTTATTATTTTTCTAGTTTCCAACACCATAATCAGTAATATCATTCTTTGATGAATTAAAAATTTAATCTGATAAATATATACTGCATAGGAAGTCAATCAAGATCTTTCTTAAAAGGATGAAACTCATGTTGTCAGAATGTCAGTCACTAGCTAGATGAGTTAGAAGGTTGCATTGGATTGAGGATGCTTCATCAGAGTCCCCAGTCAATCCATGCAGTCAGTTAGCAGGTCTCACTACAAAAATAGTTCAAGTGTGTATCTTTATATGTAGTTACATCTCAAAAATACATTTTCCAAAACTGTGTTTTTCTTTCAGAAAGATGATACCTGCTATAAAAAGTCACTGAATCTGTACAGTTCTGCTTTTCCTGATAAAAAGTAGAATGCATTTATATTTAGAAGTGAATAACTTCAAAATATAATTAAGATGAAACTTCATATGGTGTACTTTGAAACTGAAATGGGAGAGAAAAAAAATAGTATGCCAGTCAGTAACATAAATAAGGTTTGTGGTATAGGATGAGTTACAGAATTATTCTGTGATTCTAAAGCTGTGTATATAATTTATATATAGTACATTGTCTTGAGTTTGCTGAATGTAATGTTCTAAGTATTTAAGTATGATTTATAATGAGTTAACTACAATTACATTTTTGCTCTTAAAATATTATTATTAACAATTATTGTTTAACACCACTTCATTGATATGCTATACATAACATGAAAAAGAACAATTTTAAAATTAGTTCTGGGTTCAATGCTAGAAATGCTGAAACTAAGAATAAAATTGTAGGTGATCTGCCCTGGTTTCCCCCATTAAAATATGGATAATTTGGGTGCTAAATTATTGGCTCTCAAAGTTTTCTTCATGAAATGTTAATTTCATTGTATTTCTCTTATATATATATAGTGTGTGTATATATATATATGTTACATATATGTTTAAGTTTTCTATCTTACAAATAAACTAAATTAATTTCATGGCAAGAAATGTATACCCATTTTAAAAAGTCAACTAGGACACCTACTTATCAGCACATCTAATCAACATGAAGTAACTGACATATTACTGGTTAACTTAATTATAATGCTGAGTAAAAAAAAATGATATTTTAGTTAGCATGTGAAATTCTTTAATAGGTAAATTTTAAATAAAATTTCTAAAAGAATGAAATGAATGGACCACTATTATTCTAGGGAATTTGAAAAATAAATCATTGTGTTACATGATGTTTAAGGCCCATTCCAGCTCCACAAATGTATATGAATAGAAAATTTATTTTAATATAAATGATACATTTGCTTTAATATGGTCTCTGTTTGCCTTTTACTTTCTTAAATCCTCCACCCTTCTCCCTTTCTTTCCCCCTGCTCCCCTCTTCTTTGTTAATTTCTCCTACAATAAAGTGTATTAAAATTTAATATTCAGGTATCTGTCTGGTTGCTAAAATCATCAAAGAAGGAAAGAGATACTAAAAACGCAAGCATGGTGATTTCACATTAGTATTATGGAGCACAGATACAAGAGGTAGTGATGATAGTGAATGTTGCTGAGAGTGGCATGACTCACACTGGTTTATCTTTCTCCAAGAAGATTTTTGTGTGGATGTTTGAATGATGAAAAAAAAAACCAAACTGATATTCGGAGACTTATGGGTATAATTTTCCACTCAGAGAAATGACAACTACAAAAGGTTAAGCAGAAAAGAAGAGGGTGTGCGCAGAAAGTCAGTGAGAGAGTATTTAGAAGGAGATTTGTATGCTATTCTAAGAAATCTTTTCTTTTTTCATTTTCCTTTCTTTTCTTTATTGTAATTACATTTCAGTATAATGTTTTATAAGTTTAAGGTATTTATTACTGAGAATCAACAAGTGCATATACTACATTAAGTTTACTACTGAAAGCCCAATATCCTTCACCATACTATGTGTACCCTTAGAGCACATTTACCCAGCCTCCTCTCTACCTCACTGTGGCAACCAACAACTTATAATCCAATCTTATTTTTTAATTTATTCTAAATAAGTAATGGAGAAGAAAGGCCTGATATAAATTTAAAATAAATAATTTTGCTGTTAATGAATAATGTGTCACTTTGCACATGTACACATACATGTGTGTGTGAAGTTGATCATGATGGTAAGTTTGCTGCTATAAAAAGAAATATGTGACATGGTGGAAAATGAGGTAGATTTCCTGGCCCTTTTCCCCACGAGAGCATTCCAAATATGAAAAAGTTCAAAAATAGCTATTACAGAGCTTCTGTACCAGAATGCACATTTGCAAAGGCTGAGAAAGTAAATACATCAGACCAGAGACTCCATATTAAGAGCCAAGAGCAGGATCCATGCAGCATTAGGAACTGCCTGGGACGATATGGAAAGTATAATGAGTACTGAGGTTTAAAAAATATCCAAATGGCTAATTGAAATCAATGTTCCACATAACTAACAGACAAAGTGATGGGAATGCTAAAAGCTGAGGAGCACAGTCCTTGAAAGAAACAGATGCTGTGAGCAGCAGGGAGATGCCAGCATAACTGGCACAAATGTGACTGTGAATAATGCTCTCCTGTGACCCTTAAAGCCTATCATACATGCTGGCAAAGTATAGCCAAGATACTGAGAAAACTTTAATCTCTGAAGTTTTAAGGGGCAAGAATAACAAGATCGACATGGCTCATAAAAAAAAAATGAGATTTTGAATTCCACAGAATGACATAAAATGTATTAATTCTTGAATTAAGAGAATGAGTTAATATATATAACATTTATTGTTAGATTACATTTATTGTTCACTCAATTAACAAATATTTCTTGAAGGTCAACTATATACTAGGCTACATATACTATAATTTACACGTAAATAATAATAAATTTTTATTTATTTTATATATATTTATATAGTGTGTGTGTGTATATATATATATGCACACACACACACTGAGTTCAGTAGGGTAAAACACATAACTGATATTCCTTTAAAATAACTTGCATTTTTAGGGCCTCCTTGGTAGCCTACAGGTTAAGTCTCAAGGCTATCACCACTGCAGCCCGAGTTTGATACCCAGCCAGGGAGCTATCCCACATATGGCACAACAGACTTTGCCTGTCTTGAATACTGCTCCCCTTAGCATTCTTTTTCAGTGAATCCACCTGGTCTGCTCCCCACTATGTTTCTGGTGAATCTGCTCATCCTCTACACCTCTGGTCTACACCCCAGATCATCTACACAAAAATAATATTAAAAAAAAAACTTGTATTTTTAGATGGGAAGAAATATAATATATCGATAAATCAGCAAAGAATAACTGGATGCAAAAGGCAACTGGAAAACAGCACAGGCATGTGTTTCATAATTCTTAACCCAATGAAGAAAATAAATAAAACCAAGAAAGAAAGAGATACAATGCTATTTTGTCAATATTTTTCATGTACAAATGGTCATACAGGACATTATCTAAATTAGCTATGTCAAGTTCCTCTTATATAAAAAATGGTAAGGTACCATGGTATTTTAAAAATACCATGAGATTTCATTATCAGTAATATATATTTTAGAATATTATTTTTGTCTTATCACTGAGGAAGATTCCTAGGGTTTGAAATTTCATGGATTTGACTCCGAGTCCAATAAATGTTTGTTGTTCTATTGATACCCTAACATCCTGATATTCACCGTGTCTTCAAAATATACTACAAAAAGCTTAAATCAATATATCTGGGCAAGCATACTTATTTAGAATTCGAAAATGTTTACTGCAACTCAGTTCATTGTTTCGTAAATGGGGAAAACACTGAAAATGAAGCTAGTTCAATTTGGTGTGCAAAACTTGAGATGAATTATTAAAGAGAAATCAATGAAGGATAGTATGAAAGATGTTAATCTTTATTAATCTTTCACCCCCTTAACCCCAGAAACAATAGTTCTAAATAGGAGAGATTAGTTAGAAGAATCTTGACTTGTCTTTTAGCTTTTATTTCTGATTTTTATTTCTCACTTGGAGTTGTGATGCACATTTAATTAAAATCTACATTAGGAAATTTTAGTAATTGAGGAATATAAGGATTTAAGCTCTAAATAATTTAGGTGAATTAAGTAATGAAAGTGACTAGTATAACCATGACTCAGAGTTTTCATGAAACATTTTATGAAATCATAAGGATATTAAATCAAAAGGATAGAAAAAGATTTAAATGAAAGGGTATCTCTATCTATAATTTTCACATATATAAAATTTTCCAAGACTGAAATATTAAGGGGATGACCTGTAAATATAATTTTAATTTTCCATGAATTTTGTATATCTGATCAAATGTTAGATGTATGTGTAGCTGTCCTTACTATTCTCAGGATTATATAATTAAAAGATAACATTCTGTCTCTTTGAGGGACAGGACAATTTGTTAGCCTTCCTTATGAGTTTCAGGATTTAAAATATTATATTAATTAAATTTAATGAAGCTCATGAGGAGAAAGGGGATTTTGAAAGTGTACAATGATTTAATAGATCTGGGAGAGATATATGGAGGCACTGGCAGGAAAATGACAAATTTAGATATTTATAGATACATGTAGAGCCATTCAATTAATGTGGTACTCACTGACAATAATTAAGGTGTTTTTTTTTTGGCATTTTTCACTTAGATATTTAAAGGTTTGGAGGAAGAATACTATTTCAAGGATATTGAAATAGTATTGAAAAACATCCAGTAGTTTTAGATAGGGGGTGCATAACCAAAACATAATTTATGTGTCGATAAATACCCTATATCTTATTAGACTTAAAAAATCAGTAAAATTCAGTTAACTCAAAAGAGAAACATTATTCTGTTAAACTGCAAGAGTCAATATAACAGTATTTCTAGACCCTGAAAGGAGTCAGCCAAGACAATGCGCTGTAATACACTGTGTATGAGCATAAGTCAGAGAGACATGTCAAATAGACCTTAGAATCCCTACTCCAATACCTGCTACTTGAAAAAAACTATGACTTTTGTAAGACCTAAATTCTAAAACAGAGGAAAGAAAGCCACTATGCTGTATGTTGTAATGATTAAATGAAATGCAGAAAATAAGATATTTGACAGAGTATCTGGTACAAAACCAATATAAAGTGGTAATTATGAAAAAGAATAAGATGATAGAATTTATTCTAAGGAAGTGATGGGAAAGAACAAAATTATTTTCTTCTTCTATAAGTCAGATTCCAGGTTTTTAATGATCTTGTTATATAGTTAAAATATTATATTGACTAAAAAACTTATTTTATATATTTATTTTTATGAATATTTCATCCACATTTAGAAGTAGCTTTCATTCATTCTAAATTGTAATGTTCATACTGATTTGTGATTGATGAATACCTACTTTCTCATGCATCTGTCTTTGTGGTAGACAGTTACATGAATTTTTATTGCGAAAATGTGGAGAGAGTTACATGAATTTTTATTGTTATAATGTATGACATAACTAACAGACAGACAGCAGATAATTATTCGGTAGGGGATTTACAGCCTGCAGAGTAATTATATCAGAACCCTAAAATATCAATGAAGATGATAATTTAATTGTGAAAGTGATAGTCTATATTTAATTTTATTTAAGTTGGCATCATAAGAAGCTAATTAATTGAAGAATTTTACATATTTGAAGTTTTGATCTATATACTGAATCCATATACAATACAGAAGCTAGAATATATTTCACAAATCTTGCATTCAATCATCTACTATGTCATTTCTTGAAAAATTATAAAGTACAGACAGAAATACTTAATTATACTTCATGCTTTCCACACATAGTTTAAGGGAGTGTATAATGAATTAGAAAAAGTATGAGATTTAGAATAAAAAGATTCAAATTCAAGTTTTGTCTCTTGTTTTTTCCTATTTCATTCAGGATTTCTATTTTTTTAGAATTTTTTTTAAAGATTTATTTATTTATGATACAAGAGTTGGAGCACAGGACAGAAGTGTGGTGGGTGAGAGGATTCACCAGAAACAGAGCAGGGAACAGAGCAGGCAGATTGACCGAAGAACACTGCTGAGGGGAGCAGCAGGCGAGACAGGAGAGGTCTGCTGCGCCATGTGGGTTGCTCCCTGGTCAGCTGGGGCATGGAACTCATGCTGTAGTGGCTACTGACAGCTTCATAGGTTGTGTCTTAACCCTTTGCGCCCCAGGGAGGTCCCTCAGCATTTCTTTCTTAATTTCCTCACCTACTGCTCTCCTTTCCTGGCCATAACCATATTGGTAAACAATAGGCTATGGGGTTATCTCTCCTCAGCCAATGATCTTATAAATTAAAATTAAATCATTTCTATTTTTCATAATGCTGAAAGGTGTGACTCTTTCCAAATTGAAAAACAGTTTTGAGTTTAGTTATAGTCCTTGAGGCTAATTTAAAAATCATTTTAATGAATTTAATTTAGTAGACATTTATTCCTATCTCCTTAGCATTGTCCTGGAAGAACGATCCTTTCTCTTATTACAGACCAAAATAAATAAACAAATTTTATAAACTTTTTAAAAAATTACCCTTTTGTGATCTAGATTGTATCCTATAGAATCTCCCGAATTTGAGTCCTATAGTTACTTTCTTTGCTCTCCTGCATCAATTTCTTTTATTCTATATAGTCATTTATACTACTACAGAATATACCTTTCTAATTTTCTAAGGTTAAAAACAAAAAGCAAAGTAAAACCATACCCTGACCCTATATTCCACTTCTCTCTCTTCTTTCTGGGATGAATTTCTTGTAAACATTGACTACCAATAGGTAAAAATGTAGTTTTACCTTCTTGTTTACATTTATACTTCAAATGTTTAGCTTCCTAGCCAAATTTTACCAACAAAAATTATCTCTGCTTTACAAAATTCTATTCTATACCCTCTACTTATTTATCTGACTAACACTTCCTGTGCACCCACAATGTGCCAAGAACTCTTCTAGCCACTCATCATTGACAGTATAGAAAATGGTGAAATATTTCTTTTTTTTTTAAGATTTATTTATTTATACAAGAACCGGGGTATAGGCCAGATGTGCGGGAGGGTGAGAGGATTCACCAGAGACAGAGCGGGCAACAGAACAGGCAGACTGACAAAATACACTGCTGAGGGGAGCAGCAACAAGACAGGAGAGGTCTGCCGCGCCATGTGGGATTCTCCCTGGCCAGGCAGGAATCAAACCGGCGCTGCAGGGACTGCAGACAGATTCACAGTGCAGCGCTCAACTGCCTGCACCACCAGGGAGGTCCAAAATATTCCTTTTTTAGGAAACATTCAGAAGATGAATAGGATTATTAAGAAAAGAAATGTTGGGAGGGAGTGGTGGGTTTTTGAATGCAAGAAAGAGACACAATTGTGAAAAGCATGGTCCAAAGACCCCAATGAGACTAATATTTAAGTGAAGAGATAAAGTATATCAGCAACGGAACCACAGAAATATCTAAGGGAAGAACTCCTGGAAAGAGTGAACAACAAATGCAAAGGCTCTAGAACAAGAGCACTTATGACACTATGAGAACCAGCAAGGATGCTTCTGTGGTAAGAAGAATAGGGAAGTAGTGAGGTCAGAAGGATAAATACATACATACATGCATACATACATAATAGTTAATTAGGTCAGTTTTCAATCAGACTAATATAACATCATTACAGGCTACTGAGTAGTGATTTGAATTAGATTTAAAAATGTAATATTTTGACAACATTATTTTTTAAGAGAAAATGGGAGGCTAAGAATGGAAGCTGAAAGAACTTTTAGAAAGAAGTTATAATTAGCTAGACTTGAAACTGGAGGTGGAGGGAGAGGAAAAAGAAGATGAGCTGGAAATGAAAGAAGTAATTCCCCTTTGGATATTTTGTAGGTAGAGCTGACCAGGACTTGCTGATATGACATGTTACAGAAGATGAGGATGATTTGAAGAAACTGTCCAGAGTAAATGAAATAAATATTCCAACTGCCAATTTGAGAAGCATGGACAGAAGCAGACTTTGTGAGTACTTGGGTATCTAAATGTTAAGTTTAGGAATTATATTAGAAGTACATATTTGGAATCTAAGTCACATAGGTTCTTATATCTGACAAGCTGGATGTCAGGGCAGGAGATCTGAGCTGGAGATATAATTGTGTGAATCATCAACATTGAATACTACAGTCACAGGTCTGCATGAAATGCCCAAAGAAATTTGAGCACAAGCTTGAAAGCAGATCAGAAATCTGATCTAGTAAATCTCATCTGAGCTCTAAAGAAGACAGAGGAAGACTCACCAATGAGACAAATCGGGGATTAGCATCCTAGAGGCCAGACTGTTTTTCCAAAAGAAGGAAATCAACAAGGTCAAATTCTGTTAACAGCTCAAATAAAACAAAAATTGAGAAATGGTGATCTCTGTTCATTGTAAGGGTAGACACTAATTGGAAGCAGTCTAAGAATGGAAAGAATAGAATGAAGTATAATATTAAAAAAATTCTCTGGGCCTCCCTGGTGGCGCAGCGGTTGAGCGCTGGGTTGTGAAGCTGCCCGCGACCTCTGCGGCGCCGGTTCGATCCCCGGCTGCTCCCTGGCCACCTGAGGAGGGTCCCACATGGTGCGCAGACCTCTCCTGCCGCCCGCTGCTCCCCTCAGCAGTGTACTTCGGTCCTTCTGCCTGCTCTGCTCCCCGCTCTGGCTCTGGTGAATTCTCTCACCCTCCCGCGCTTCTGACTGTACCCAGTGCTTGTATAAACAAACAAACAAATAAATAAATAAAAAACATGCCTCTATTAAAAAAAAAAAAAAACATAAAAAAAAAAAAAATTCTCACAAGAGTTTTAAATAGAGGAATGTAGAAAAATATACAGATTTAGTCATACATTGACTACTGCCTTCTTAAAATATTCTAATGGGTTTCTCTAGAACCACTGATCATACTTAGTAATCTCTGACTTGACATTTTTGTGCTTTGTGGGGTGGGACTCATCAAATCAAATAGATTTAAATAATGTTCTTATTAACTAAATCTCAAATAAAAACTTAAATTTAGAACTCTTTATAAGTCCCAAGAAAGCATATATACACATTTTCCTTCTTATCATACTAATATGAACATCTCCATGATTACACACAAATGCTATAGAACTCATTCGTAATAGACCTCAAAGTGTGCCTTTCTTTTCATATAGCACAAAATAGACATCATAACAATTTTGTTACTCTTTTTATTAAAATAATTCAAATCCATGTTTTTACCATACTATCCAAAGGTTCTATTTCTTCTTAGAGTCTTCTGTACCTTACCAATGTATTCAAACCAGCAATCCAAGAAATAGTCATTTATTTTTTATTTTCTCATATCAACATCCAAGCAGTAAATTCTGTCAATTTCGATTGAAATTTTAACCAATCCTGCCTTCTCCTTATTGTTACATTTCTTTCTCCAGGTCAGTGCAACCACAATCCCTTTCTCACTTTTATTCTTGCTACTCTTATAACGCATTTCCCAAAAGACATGGGAAAAGACCTCAAGGTTTTTTTTAAATTTTTTTAAAGATTTATTTATTTATTTATACAAGCACTGGGTACAGTCAGAAGTGCTGGAGGGTGACAGAATTCACCAGAGCCAGAGCAGGGAACAGAGAAGGCAGAAGGACCAAAGTACACTGCCGAGGGGAGCAGCAGGTGGTAGGAGAGGTCTTCGTGCCATGTGGGACCCTAGCCGGGTGGCCGGGGGTTGAAATGGTGCTGCAGAGGCTACAGGCAGCTTCACAACCCAACGCTCAACCGCTGCGCCACTGGGGAGGCCCAAAAAACCTCAAGATTTAAGTCATCACTCCTCTTTCCTACTTAAAATTCTTCTTTGCATCTCTTATATTTGCCTGAGGACATCACTTTAGTTATTCTCACTTAATTGTGCTATGTTTCAGTCACATGGTTGATTTTAGGTAATTCAAAGAAGTAAAGCATTTTCTTCTAGAGGTACTTTGTTTATTCTAACTTACCTTTACTTCTTATGACTACCTACTCCTTTCCTCACACTATACTTCTCAACTTTTATATCACTTCATCAGGTCGGTAAGTTCTCTGAGTAATTAACTAGGTCCTGCTCCAGTTCTGTCCATATTCTCCTTTATAGCAGACTTACAATTCTTTTTTTGTTTGTTTAATATGTATGCATATTTAAATCTAATTTTATTTGATTGTTTCTCTGACTCTATTACAATAGCCTTGATTTCAAGGACTTTGTGCTTCTCCTTTGCCATCCTATTCACTGGTAGTGCATACACAACATCCTCAATAAATGTTTGTTGCATGAATGAATAATTGGGTAATAGCTGTTATGGTTGGGTCACAGTAAGAGTTGATAGTCAGTTAAATTTGCTTCTTAAAAAAGTTGATTAATAAAAGGACTTACAAATAATTGTGAGACAAAAATACTTTGTGTCCTAGAGAGTATAATCTATCTGTTTTGGTAGACATTTACAAAGATAAGGGCTGACTTTTTTTTTTTTTTTTGGCTCTTAGTAGGTGGGCAACGTGTTTATTTAATTGTGCTCAATTTCATTTAATTCATCTTTTTCAGATAAATTGCATCTCTATTTTAGAGTTCAGAGATTGAATTTATGGTGATCCCTGAACAATTAAAGGGTGGAAACAAGATTTGAATCTAGCCTTCCTTTCTCCAGAATATGCATTCATAAAACCAAACATAAACAGTCTCCACTCACAAGTTACATTTATATTTTGTACTCAGACATGCACTATCACATTATCTTTGTTTACTTGTATTAAACTGTCTTTATGAAAATACAAGAAACAAGTGAATACTCTCAGAAAAGGGAAAAAATAGAATCAGAACTATGGGCCCTCTTTAATTAGGAAGACATTTTTAATTTAAAACAATTTTGAAATAATCACTTGGACCTCAGTGTATGTGTTTGCTCAAATATCATTGAATTTGCCTCTGCTGTTTTGATAAGAAAGCTGGAGGTCAGAATTAAGTAAATAAAGAATGACTTAATCAGCTCATTAATCAGTCTTGGCTAACTGAAAAATACTGAACTCACTAGGTTATACCTTTTACCATATGCTACACATCTTCCTTTTTGTATTTCCTGGCATTTATTATAAAGACATGAACTGTCAAAATGCTTTTTCAAGGAACATATATTATTCATCTGACACATGCCAAAACTGACCTCAATGTTTATACAGAATTCCAGTTTGTGAAAAATGTTTAAACAGCTACATGAGGTTATAATTCATGATAAATGTGAGATATACTTAGAAATTCAAAACCTGCACTTATATTTAATAACTTAATATAAAAATTAATTTATCTGAATTACTATTTTTCCTCGTTTGTTTTTCTTAATACATTTTTTCTTCAAAATATTGATCCTTTCATTTTATTTCCTGCAAAAATCAGAGTAATCTATGCCATTTTAGTAAATACTTTCCTTGTTAGTGATTTTTCTACAGTATTTTTAATAAGTATGTATTTGCCAATTACCTAGTTGAAACATGGACATTATGCATTCTACCTAGAAATGAAAACAAACTATTAGAATCATTACAATATTGTAGAGTAACAGTTAATAGATTAATAAAAAAGAAAACAGAATACAGAACAGAAGTTCTGAAAAAAAGAAAGAAATTCAGGAATCTGGAGTATTTAGTGAAATAATTTTAGGAAAGAAAATGAAAAAAGCATAATATTTGGATAAATGGAAAGTCCAGGATTTTACTTTAGACATTATGATTCCAGAAACACCATTTACTACTATACTATAGAAATAAGTGTCACTAATTATTCAGATTACATTACTATTTCAACAATATATAAATCAAATCCACATATGTGCACATGTGTATGCATCTTTATATATATATATATATATGTATGTATCTGAAATTGTTTATCACTTTTGTGAAGTCACTGGACTTGACAGACATACATTTATTTTCCATATATTTATGCTATCTCCACCTCATCTTCTAAAAGCCTATAAAAACTAATGGCAGAAATGCATTGTAACAATATATTTTGAAAGGGTTTCAGTTTTTGGTTTTGATGGCATCATTTTGATTAAAGAGGTTCTCAGGTATAGATTATTTTGTAAAGCTTTCTATTAAGTTTAAAAAGTGGAATTTGAACCACATATGTTATTCTCTAAGTACCAACAAAATTCTAAGGAATAAAATCCACTTATAGTATAAGAAAAAAAATTAGCCCCATTAATATTCAAACAGATTTTGTCCTATAGCCCTACTTATCACTTAATTAAATGGGAATGCATTATGTGAAACCATTAAAGAAGTCATGTAGCAAAAGAAGCAAAGAAATGTGGCATGAAAATCATTATAAATTATACAGAAAGAATTCTCACAGGAAGATAAAAGTATTGCCCGGTCATCTACATTAAAGGTATACTAGACAGCATTCAGCATTCAGAGAGAAAACATGAGTGAAAATAGAAGAGTTATCAAACAATGTAGAAGGCTGCTTATCATATAGGGTATTTTGTTTGCAAATATAATTGCTATAAAGAAGGACTTTGACCTCATTTCCTTTACCGCTAGTCAGTTGCAGTGGGAAGAACTTTTCATTTCAGAGCATTTAGCACTAGATATAATGTGTATCTTTTTTCAAGGTAATTAAACAGCTGTGAGTTCAAAAGCATACCTCAATGGGAAAAGTTAAAAATTAAAATCCGTGCACCAAGAAATAATTTTGGTTCATTTTGGATATCTAAGGTCATTTTTTTTAATTTACTGGTTGAAGTATTTATTCACATTTAGCAATGTTTAACAAATTACGTTTTTTTTAAAAGGTTTATTTATTTATTTATATAAGCACTAGGTACAGTCAGAAGGGCAGAGGGTGAGAAATTCTACCAGAGCCAGAGTGGGGAGCAGAACAGGCAGACTGACGAAATACACTGCTGAGGGGAGCAGCGGGCAGCAGGAGAGGTGTGCACCATGTGGGACCCTCGCCCGGAGGCTGGGGATCGAACCGGCGCTGCAGAGGCTGCAGGCACTTTTGCAGCCCAGTGCTCAACCGCTGTGCCACCAGGGAGGCCCAATAAATTATGTTTTAAAGATTAAATATTTCAATAAAAAAACTGTCATACACATATTTCTTTATATTTTAAAGAAATGTAGGAGCATCTGTCTTGTGCTCTGGGAATCTTCAAGCACAACAAGGACATAAAACAGAGACAGAAGAAAGGGGACTGATAAAAAATTTTCCTTTGAGAGTCCTTGTAGATTAGTGAGTGCCCTTTCCAATGCCTAGTGCCTTTCTGATGAAGTAATGGAGGAATGATACTTTCTTGTGCTAATCTACAGAGATGGGGGTCATTTAGTTATGAAACAGGATCATTTAGTTACAAAAATTTGTTTCATGCCACTGATGCACACACGCACGGACACACACACACACACACAATGGGTGTCTGTCTATATCTAAAAAAGCTGAAGTTGAACTCACACAGAACTAAGCAGAACTGATACCTGCTGAGGAAATGTAAAGGTTAAAAGAGAACCTTTCCATTTGTGTGTTTCAAAGCAAGGATGCCATTGTTTACTGTTTCACCTAGGAGGATCATGGATTATGGAACTTAGAAGCACTCCCTCCACCTCTCAGAATAGGAAAGTGCAGAAGAGGCCCAGTTGGAATCGCTGAGGTCCCAGGATTGCCATGACAGAGCAAGTTTAAATAACAGGACCAGAGAACAAGTTCCCTGCTTGTGACCTATGTACAGGTCAGTCCCTTTACCTCTTCTCTACTCTCCCTCTTTTGGATCTAAAATAATGGCAAGTGATGAGTTTGGAAGAAAATGTGGAGAGCTTAGGATAGTCAATCTCAACCTTCTTTCTTTACATTAGCACCTGGCTAGCAAAACCTGGAATGGGAAAGAGTGAAAAAGAATTTCTATTCAATCACATTAAATATTCTGATTAATATCTGGGATTTAGCATGCCAATTTTAGAATTAAAACTGTGATTCTCTTTTTATCAACTAATATTGCCAAAAAAACCTTAAATTTTATATTGGCTTTATCATAAAATATTTATATCAGAGAAGAAAATGCTATCAGGGAATTTTTAATTTTTTTTTAGACACTGCAGTTGTTATTTAGGCTATTTTGACTATTAAATATCTTCTTTTAATGATTTCTGCTGGTTGTACAGACTTTACATCCCTTAAACCAGACATACTCTTAAAACAAGAAGTTTCTATTTTTTTAATTCCACAATAAAAAAATCAAGTAAAAGTAATTATAGTAATTACTTAGCACATAAGGACATTTGACCAAAGAAAGGTGATAATAATAATAAAATCAAAGGGAATAAAGCAAAGTACACAATTAGAAATTATTATCAAACACTATATTAGAATGAAATTCAACTTCCCAGTCTCTCAAAATTCAGCAAACAAAAATAACTAGCTTATTTCATAAGCTTGAAACAATTATACAGTTGGTCTATGTATGAAAGGTGAATTATTTTATGATAATGATTCAAATATAGTTTATAAATGGTGCTGACAGAAGCTTATCCATTGTCTATATGGGAAAAGCAGACTTTTTATCCATGTTCAACATTCCCATGATGATAAATACACTTTAATTGTCCAAACCAAACCTTTCAGTTTTTCTCTTATCATGTCAAATTCCCACCACCAAACTTGAAATCATAAATATGACTTAATTTGAGAGCTTTTATATTAAATGAGAGGTTTCATGATTAAAATGGTGGACTTAAATCCCTGTCTTTTATTAACAACTGATGTGCAAGGGAACAACCAGAAATACCAATGTGTACACAAAATTAGAAAACATATATAATTAAACAGAGTGCTTTGATATTGTGCTCTGTTTTTAAAGTTGGATTATATTTATGGCTTAATTTTTGTGTTTGCTTAACATAGGAAACTGCCTCACAGTTTTACTTGCAAAGATACTACTTAAAAAATGAGTTCCAAGGACAAATCTAACGTAAAATAAATTCTAGAAATCTGACTGCAAAATTAAGGCTACCAGGGGGCTAGGTGCGGCTGGGGAAAAGTAGAAAAGGGGCTTCAGTGGATTAACATGGAGGACTGTGGATGTTTTTATAGTGGGTTTAGTGTGATAGCATACTTCTGAAGAGGTTTGAATCTATACTACTAAATCAGAGAGTGTTGCAAACCAACATTACATCAACAAAACAATAGTTCAATATAAAATAAAATAAAATAAAAATACTTTTAAGGAAATGTGCTTTGTCCCTTAAGAAGTTAGGCCATCCCAATTGCTGATAATTAGAAATAGAAAACCTAAACTTTTTTTTTTCCTTTTTAATTGTGACTCCTGGATTCAAGTTTTGTTTGATTACAATTTACAAATTATTTGTACCTCACTGTTGGAAAGGGTGTTGCTCACTCATTCCATAAAGCTGATTGTCTCTGTCCACTGAGTTTATTTACCACATGTCTGACTTTTACTATAAGGAAACTTACAAAGCAATGTGTGTGGTTTTGTGATTTTACTTCTTTTTTTTTTTAACTGATAAAGAAATTAAGACTCAGACAAGTCAGATCCAATTAGTAACTTCACAACTTAGTCCTTATCTTCTGACATCAAAACCTATTCTTTCTCTAATATGCCACTCTGCATCCCAATATTCTTGTTTATCTTTGTTAAGTAACAGTGCATGCACTTTTATGTAAAAAAATCAAATATATAAGTACAATAATTACTCTGAATTCATTTTTTTGTGTTTAAATTATGTATACCAAAAATGACAAAGGTATCTGTATGAGATTTAAATCAATGCACTGCCAATACAGTTTTAAAGTTGTGTTCATTAAACATTTTCTCACTAAAAAGATGCACAGCTCATCCATAAATAAAAACCTCTTTGAGAAGTAACGTGAAATAATTATCTTCATAAATTGAAATGTACTTTTTTACTACTGATATATCTTTATTAAATTGAAAATAAGTGTTTATAAAAACCCTGCATATAAAGACTCACATAAACAAAACTACGGAAGAAAGGGGAAAAACAAAATGTGGTAAAATCTTATCAGAATTGAAAAGATAGTCTATAATATAGAAATTCTTATATACTTAGATATTTGGTATTTATTCAATGCTTAATTTCTAAACTTACCAGCCAAAGACAAGTGTGAATATCTACAGCTATTGCATTTTTACACATCAAAAATGTGTAAAATATAGAATAATTTAAAATTTAAAATGTAATGATATTTCATACTGGAATAATGGAGCTTTAAAAATAAAAAATATATTTTTAACGAAACATCATCTATAGTAAAATTTCTGATATGGACAATTGTGTGTGATCTGAAAATTTCCTTTAACTTTTCAATTAAGAAAATATGATGAAATATTTATGAAAATGGGAAATTAATAGATTTTATATTTTAATGAAGATCAAGTGATGATAAATGGATAAAAATGATTTCAACAAATAAATAAGAGGACTTCCAAATAGAGCAGTTAAAGAAAGATTATTCTAGTTATGTCTAATGTAACACAGTTCATGTTTTATTAGAGAAAGTTGAATGAAACATGAATATAGGAACAATTTTAAAAACACAAAGATTAACATAGTAAAATGATACTGATATAATTTTCTTTGGGGGAGAGTGAATATTTAAGAGTAAATTGCTTAAAGTGTAGAAGAGTTAATAATACAGTTTTAAAAGAAAAGATTTCCAGTATAAATAAACTTGAGGGGAGAAGAGATGTGTTTTATTCATTTTAAATAAATTTTTATTCATTTTAAATAAACATAGCCATACTCAGTGTGTGAGATCTGGGGATATAAAGCATTTTTCACATCAAAGATATTTTACTTCAATCAAGGCTTTTCTTAGTACTTTTGGTTTGAACAGAAATATATGTGTGTGTTATTCTCAAAATCTATTTAAAAATAATTATCTAAACCAAAAGAGAAGTTTGCCTATAACATAATTTAAAGAAGGCCCTATTGGAGAAAGCATGTTAATGGGTCTATATGCCTAGTCAATCAATTATAGGACAAAGTACAAAAAAGGGTAGATAATGGTATTCAGAAACTCTTGGCAATTTGCAGCTAATTTTCATGGTATTTTATAAGGAACAAAAAAAGGGTAAACAGAAATATTATGAGGAAAATAATCAGTCTTTTGAAATCTGGAGTTCCATTATAACATTAAATCAATAAAAAATAACAAATAAATTGATAATAATTTTGAGAACTCAATAAGTATTTGAGGGATTAAGAAACTCTATTACAGGTAGACTTTAGTTTCTGACAGGTAGACTTTAGTTGTGACTTTTGTGTAGTATAGTCCACAAAATTTTCAGATTTGAATTAGTTTTCATTTAGATACTACTAAAATAAATGGTAGTATAGAACTATCTAAAAAGCATGAAAACCACCTCAAGTTAGAGTTTGCATTTCAGCATGTCAGAATAATGAATATTACAGCTATTTATAGGTTAGTTTGTTAGTTTTTCTAAGTCTAAATTTATTTGATTACATTTTTAGAAGATAATTCTCTCAGTTATATTAGGTAAACTATTATTTGGCACCAAAGTAATTAGAAAAATTAGCAGGAGTATAATAAAAGGATCAATGCAAAGAAATACTTTTATATAATACATTTTCCTTTTTCTTATCATAAAATTTTAGTTTCCATCTTCTTAGGCCACTTTATTTTCTCTGTATTTGTAGGTAAGGGTCATACTAAAAATTATTCTTTTTTAGCTCCTTTTCCTGATAAAAATAGAAATATTCACTACCCATAAAACATTTCCTATTTTATTGCAATTAACTCATTCATAAACTATTTATCAGTGCTGAAACCAGATAACCAATGCTAGAAAATCAAACTGAGTTTTGGAAGTACTATAAAAATCAATTTAAGATCAGTGAGTAGAATATCAAAAACAACAATTAAATACACAAATCTACTGGCAGCTTTGTACCAGTCTTTTAAAACATTTTTTTTAGTGAAGTAATATTGCACGGTAACATGTATGTTTCAGGTGTTCACCAGTGAGAATCAACATATGTTTCGATGACATTATGATCACCACTGAAGGTCCAGATCTATCATCTCAAAATGCAAAATAACCTTATCTAAAGATACCTCTTTCATGAAACCAAGCTGCATAAGCAAGTGAAATAATGTTTTGCTTTTGAGGCAGGAGATCTATTTTATTCTTCCAAACTTAAGTATAAAAAGTGCTAGAATAGAATCTATCTGATTAAAAGATTATATGAATCTAGTATAAAAGATCACCAACATGAGTCAAAGATGATATAGTCTTCTGAATTTCTGCTATGCTATCTGCCTGCCTTAACTCACTCCAGAGAGGAATCAGAGCTATAAAATCAGAAGTTGGAAAATTCCACAAGGGAACGCTTTACAACATAGATAAAGAGGGTCCACAGCAATTATTTCTTTTCAATAGAAAAAAAAAAAACTCCTATGAATTCTGAAGTGCAAAATATCTTAGAAATTGGAATTAAAAGCTCAAAGAAATATTATACAAATTTAAAAATGACAATGGCTACAACTGTTAAGATTAAAGTTAGGATGTCCTGAAAAGTTATATTTAATAAACTATATAAAAATAAATGTTTCATTAAATTTTAAATTTAAAAATATATATTATGATGCTTAACATATTCTATTTTATTTTCTATATTCAGAAGTATTAATAAAACATACATCTTTAATAATATATTTGCATTTGCTTACATTAAAAATTACATTTGAAATAGAAATTATACTTTTCTATGTGGAACTTTGTCTAAAATATTTGAAGTTGCTTCTTTTTAGTAATGTCCAATATACTATTATGTGTCAAAATATGAAGCACATTAATCTGTTACTACTATTGTAAGAAATTTTATTGAGAGGCCAGCTATAAAGAGGTTACTAGTCTTCAAATATAAATTAATTTCTTAAATTTGTTTTTCAAAAAGCAATATGAGGTACAATACCATTTTAGGTATTAACTTCAATGATCTAATGTCACCATATTAAATTTGCAAAGTGGTTAAGACTGAACACTACTAAAAAGGAAAAGCATAAAATAAAAACAGATAAATGGAAAAATGTAATTGTGGCAATGCTCACTATTCCCTGAACAGTAGCTGATATACTGAGAATGAAATGAACTATTCAAATAAGCAGTCTAAGGATAACATACACTAAATGCAAATAATATTACTGAATATTGTAGAAGCTACATTTTCATTAATATACCATAAAAATCTTGTTTGAAACAAAGTTTTTTTCAAGTTAGTGCATCAAATATTATGTCCCACTTATTCAAAATTATGCCTGTTCAGAAAAATGGTAGCTAATAGTGCTAACAAGGTTAATTAAAATTAGCAACAGCAATATACTGTATGTGAAAAAAATGGATTTCAATTGATGAAGAACCTATTTACAACTGCGAGTTTTCTGTGGTGTTTTGTGATACAGCTTTAGGTAGCATGTCCAATTGCTGAAGCACTCTATTAAAGCAAAATACATATTACCTTTTAGAGGTCATAATATTCTTTACTCTGAACACTGGGCCATAAAAATCAGCTAACCTTTATACTGTAATTTAATTGTGATCACATTATTGCCTCAGCAAGAGCATTACCATTTTTTTGCTTATTAAAATTACCATTTATAAAAGCTAAAAATATTTTCTTCTAATACAAAATGCAGTGGTGTATAGCAATTAGTTTATATATCAAAAGAGGCAGAAGTATTCATTAAATATACCTTGATATGGCGCACTAAATCCACGATATCGATGATTGCTGTCTGTAACAAAATGCAGTCTGAGCCAGTTTTTGTTGCTGATAATTGGTGGTGGTATATTCATTCCAGATAACCTGAATTATAGAAGACAACAACAAAAATTTTAAAAAAAAAGCCTTTCAGCAGTAAACCTTTTCATTGAATTGGAATCCCCAAAAAGTGTAAACCTATACACAGTATTCATGACCTTACATTGTTAGCATTTTAAATACAAATATAACAGTGATATTATGCACAGAAAAGCTAATAGTGTAATTCCAAATACATGACATTATAATCAAGTTGCTATATTAAAAAATAAACTGCAAACTGTATGTATTTTTGACTCATCCAAATTTATTGCCCAGATAATAAACAAATTGGATGTTGAGCTAATACTGCTAGTCACTGTATTCACTATATATGCAGATATAGTATAATTACAAAATAGATTTTAAAGCAATTCATCTACTTTCCACCCAACATATATTTCAACTTTTCACACTAAACAAGAAATTTCACAATTTCACAATACTATAAATTTTCACTAATAACTTTCATTGTTATATATACTTTCATAATGCATGGGGGATCTGCTCCAAATGATAGGAAATGGATTGTATTTTGGATCTATATGGGGATTCTGGATATTTATTTAGTCTCCATATATTTATTTACAAATGCACAGTTTCAAAATCTCTTCAGTCTCTTAAAACAAGATTTTGAAACTGCCCCAGGCATTTGACTTAATTAAAAGATGAATTAACTTTCACAATCTACAATCTTTCATAGATTTCAAGTGAAGCAGTTCAATCAGATTCCATTCCTTGATGGAATGAGGTTAGATATATGGAGGTGGGATTTCATTGAAATTTAGCTATATATTATAACCGCTTAAATTTTAGCTGTATTTTATAAAGTAAAGGAAAAATATACTCAAAGGCAAGACTATTACAAAGTGAAGGGGGATTTTAGACGAAGGATTCCTAATAAATAATATATGACATAGCTTATAATGTTCTTCATCAGAGACCAAATAGACAGCTGATTATTATTATTATTGTGTGTGTGTGCGTGTGTTTGTGTGTTGGAAGCAATTCTTCTCAGTTCTTTGCAATCAGTTACATTGAGAATCAGTAGGAAGACCCAGATACCACAATAGCTGTCATTGTACATGCAATCAATGGTGAGGTATAAATATGATGATGAAATGACCTTCTATCCAATACCCTTCTCCCCGCTTACTCACTAAAAATCCAACTTTCCTAGGATGTTTGTGAAAGATTTATCATTTTAAGTGACTGGCCACCTGCCTGTGGCATGGAAATATTAATTCAGTTTTATTGTATCATTGTGTCCAAAGGCACAGAGAATGGGTCTGGCAACATCACTATGCCATCTAATTTTCTTGGATTGTAACATGAATAAAATTAGTCCTATTCCAGACATTTCTCATTTTTCCTCTTGCTTTGGATGCATTTTCTGTAACTTTTGTCTATCAATAAGCTATTTTCTCTTTTCATAGGGGTAACTCTTTATTGGACTAGTTGGTGTGTTGTTGTTGTTTTCAATAGCTGAATTTAGCAAAGGAAGTACGAAACTGGATCTATATAGTTTTTAAGTTCAAGTTTTAAAATTTTACTCATCACTTTCACAGTATCCAGGTTATGTTTATTTTGCTTACATTTTGTTTGGCTGGTTTGGTTCAAATAGTCAACTATGAAAAATTTAAACAAACATAAATCTGTAGATAAAATATCCATATATATACTCTTTGTTTACTGTTTTGAAGATTGAATTGTGGTACTGCTTTCAACTTGATTAATTCAAGTATGTTGTGTTTTGAAATTAAATACCATTTAATTTTTTACAATATATTTTTTTTTATAAAAGTCAAATGTTGGTTCATGGCCTAACACCTTGGGTTTTACAGACTTTTTCCTTTTAAATGCAAGGTCTTTCAACAAACCAGTGTTTGTCATCTATGTAATACTAAACATTTATAATTACTGTATAATTATAAATTATTTTAATATGTAGCATAAAACTTATTTGTTTATGATGGAATCTTAGAATTAATATTATTACTAGGGCTGAAAAGAGAAAATAACAAATAGCAATTAATTTAAAAAATTTGGATTTGGTACAATAATAGTTTCAACAAAGTAGCATATTTCATGCCAGTTTGATTTACAATTTGGTGATGTTCTCTTCCCTGACTTGACGAGCATAACTACACATTAGGGAAAAATTTAATTATTTTTGACAGGTAAACATATTTTTAAAGAAAATGACCTTACACTATTTGATTGTAATACACTGAAATATAGAGTTTGAAGAAATTTTCTTAAAGATTCAATAAATGAGAAACGATGTCATTGAAGAAAAGAGAGAAGAAAGGAGGTGAAATAGACAGTAAAAAGGGTAACTGTCCTATTTTCCCCAAGGAAATCAAAGATACTTTCAGCAACAAAGTTGCAAATAAAATCAGCTAAATAACTACATTTTGCAACTTGAATTCACCCTCACCTTCAGGAATTGAGAAAGGTAATACTGAGGCTATCAGCACGATACTAGCAAGAGGCACAACGATGTATAAGGTGAGCGAATTATGTCAGTTTAACAGTATGGAACTAAGAGTATATAAATTCCTGACACATCAGTTCATGAAACAGAACTGTAGGTAAGCTAGGATTCTGAGCTAGAAAGCAAGTGTACCATAGCACCCCTTACCACCAGAGAAAGAAAATATTTTCATTGGTTATAAGGGGATCACAAGAACTTTCTAGACAGTGGCCACTTAACACTGGTCATTATTTGAACACAATTTATAAAATATGACATTGTTATCATGGTTTTCAGAACAACCTAGTAAATGTATCTACATATTTCTGCCCCATATTTCACATGATTTCAGGAAATCTGGGGAATGTAAGATAAAGAATAAATATCACCTAGATTCCATTAAGATAATTAATTCACAGAATTAATTCAGAGAATTAGATATTTCTTAAATCCAATGTTATCTCAGCATCAATTGTATGGGGAATATAACAATAAAATTTATAAAAAAAAAAAAATGACTATGATCATTTGGAGGGAATTTTTGGGTTAATTTTAGTAGAAAATCAGTGATTACACACTCTTGTTGATGTAAATATACAGTATATATCTATATTTCACTGAGCAATTAGTATATGACAAACAATGATATTAAGGACTAGAAATTTGGCTGTAAACAAGACATAAAAGATATGTGGTCTTACAGAGTGAAAATAAAGAAGGTAAGTAAGAAGAAAATGAATACAATAATTTCAGAAGATGGCTAGTAATGTACAAAACAGCCAGAGTGGTGTGGTAACAAATGTCTAAGAATGAGGTTTCATTTATTCTGCTATATTTTCCATTTCATAATCAAGGTAGTAATAGTCATGTTATATGTCTTAAATTACTAAACTGATTTTAGGAGAATTGAATCAAATTCTGATAATGATAAATGTCATAAATTTATAACTGACTATATTTATTTATATCCAAGAATTCAAAACATCTTTTGAATAATAAATAAATTTGAATGGGCATATTAAATTCTTAATTACATAAAATTTCATTCCAAATTCAATGCAGAAATATGGAAAATAACTCATTGTAACTTGCCATAGTTCATTTTTGTAACATTTTTTATTTATATAATTTTCTGCACATATAAATAAATGATAAATTGCTATTTAAAATCAGATGTGCCTTTTTCTATTTTAGAAAGTCCATCAGAGATATGATTATGTAAAAATTTTAGAAAATTCAGTTATGTATCAGAAACTTGAGAGACCTACAGGCTCTTACAGTAATAGCACATACAATTGAACATACACTTACCATTTAATTCAGCAATCACACTACTAGTTATTTTCCTAAGTGAAGTGAAAATGCCCATACTAACTCTGATACAGACGCTTTAGTACTTTCATTTATAATAATCAAAAACTGACAGCAAATGTTAAAAAATGAATTTGGTATTCATATAACTATGTGCTATTTACCAATGTAAAGGCATGAAATATTGATAAATGCAACAACATAGATGAATAGCCAAAGCGTTGTATGTGAAAAAATGTGTATACTACATACCCTATCCCTAGCATGCATATTGAATGATTTTTATATTGTATTTTGAAAAAAGAAAGACTATACAGACAGTAATTGAAAATTTGGTTGGCTAGTGACAGTAGTAAGGATGGAGAAGTGACTACAAAGTGACACGCATGAGGCAAGTTTTGGAGTAGAAAAATATTCAATATCTTCAATTGGCTATATGACTGTATGTTTACCAAAATACATAACTTGCTCCAAAAGAAGAGTGATTTTTACTGTAAATTATAGTTAGATAAACTTGACTTTAAGATTTAAACAAAATAACCTAAGATATTTGGCTTGCCTGACAGTAACATTAACAAAATAATGTATTTTTCTCCCTTTGGAAGTATTAAAAAAAAAAAAAAAAGGAAAGAAGGATGGAAGATACTTTAAAAACTTTGAAAAAATATCCTCCTTATAACTAAAAGAATTAAATCTTTAATTTTTGTATACACATACAAATCTGCATTCAAATTACAAATGTACTTATTTGCTTTTCTTTGCATAGTAAATAAATACTCCCATTAATTGTTCTTGATTACATTTTCAATATAGTTCCATCACAATATCTATAGCATTGCTTATAATGACTTTTCTCATAAGCCTCTTGAATTGAAACAGACCCCAAAAGAATGGTCAAAACAGCAAATGTTTGTAAAGAAAGAAATAAACTGTAGATTAGCTAGTCATTTACCTTATTTACTTAAGCCTAATAATTTCATTTATATATTTTTACTAAAATGAATAAATTAAATAGTTACGCAGATCCTAGACTTTATTTTTGTCACATCTCATGATTTATAAAAACATTGCAGTTGAAGAATATGGAAAATGTTTAATATAAATGATGAGAGTGTACTTTCACTCAAGGGATAATTAAAGTGGAATTCCTATCTTTCCCATCATTTTTACTTATTATGACCATAACTATATATAACATGTTTGAAATAAAAAATTTTAAAAATCTGCACCTTCATCACTTAAATAGAGTTCTTATTTTTACATTCCTAGAAATAAAATTTGAGTAGCTTTAGATTCAAATATTTATTCAAATATTCAAGAGGACCACCAATCTATGTCTACCAACACCATCCAAATATAAACCATATTATAAGGAAAATGTGCTGAGTACTAAAGACTACTCTAAAAAAAGAATGTGCTGAGAGAAGACATGGCAGAAAATCTAGAGAATGCACACCTCAATTTCACTCCATTTCTTTTCCGTTTCTCTACAATCTGAAAATCACAGAAACAAATCAAAACAAAGAAACAAAAGTTTTGGAAGAGTTTTTTTAAATAGACAGAGTCCAGACTTCTCTATCTGTAGTTTGCCTCAATTCCACATTTACCTTCCCATATTGTAAATAAGTATATAAATATGTAATCTATGAAACTTGTTAAATATGATTTATGGGCTATTAAAATTTTCATGAATCTTCTAATTTCTCATTTATCTACCTAAAATATTTAAGTAGACATTTCAGAAATGGAGCTACTCATAGCTTTTAGAGGTTAATATCAGCAATAATAATGTGCAATATTTATTAAAGGCTATATATTATGTGTGGCAGACTATTCCAAGAATATTCATTTTGCTTAATTCCAGCAAATAATGCTTATGTAGTATAAAATTCAATGAAGTAGAGATTTTTATTATGATGGATTGCTATGAATAATTAGATAAATATGAAAAATGTTGATACTTTATTGATTAGAAAAACATCACAATTTCTACTAGAGTCATTCTGAGGGAAGGGAGCATAAACATCTATAGTGACATAAACCAGTGTGTAGTGAACATTTACATTACCTTTCTGGTGTCTAGTAATTTAAGACTAGGATTATAATCAGTTCTTCAAAAGCCTGAGCTCACAAATACATTATCTGTAGTGTTCAATATAATTACTTTAGTGTGTAGTCAATGGTTTTTAAAGAAATATATATTGCTATTTTCTTTTTTTTTTTTAATAGAGGCATGTTTATTTATTTATTTGTTTGTTTTGTTCATACATGCTCTGGGTACAGTCAGAAGTGCGAGTGGGTGAGAGAGTTCACCAGAGCCAGAGCGGGGAGCAGAGCAGGCAGAAGGACCGAAGTACACTGCTGAGGGGAGCAGTGGGCGGCAGGAGAGGTCTGCGCCCATATGGGACCCTCCTCTGGTGGCCGGGGAGCAGCCGGGGATCAAACTGGCACCGCAGAAGCCGCGGGCAGCTTTGCAACCCAGCGCTCAACCGCTGCGCCACCGGGGAGGCCCTATATTGCTATTTTCATTTTCCTTTCATTTATGTTATTGTCAGGACTGGAACCTCTCAAAAAGAATACCTTATAACTATAGTGGGGGCCGGGGGCAGAAGAAGAGGGATTAGGGTCAGAAAAATGGGGTGGCAATTGTGTGGGGAATATAACCAAAATGAAAATGCATACATTATGCAAAAATGAAAAATGATGTAAGAATTATATAAAAGAATTCATAAAAAAGAATACCTGATACAAGAGATACTATTTTCTATGTTATTTACCTTTTTTTTTCCTATATATGGTCAATGAATTTTCATACTTTCATTTTGTTTTATTAGCAGAGTCTGACTTTAGATTACCTCAATTCTTATACCTTTCCTTACACTGAAGACTTTGTAACATAATTATTTCCTTTGAAAAAATAACAAATATGTGGAGATTACTTTAGAGATAAGATTATGCTTTTTACTATATTTTTCATTTTAATATTAATTTATACATCACTATGCCCAAATTTCAAAATATCAGGTTACCTTTGCTTAGCATTAGGAAGAGATTAAGCAATTTATTACTCAATATACAAAATACAGCCAAACAAAAACTGAAAATAATGTTTTATGAACTTCCCAGCAAAATAAGCAAGACTTCATAGGGAGAATTTTGGGAAAATGTAATAAAGAAAATGTTTCTGTAGAGTTGTGGAAAAGGAACCAAAATGAACTGTTGTGGCGCCAAGGGTAATAGGTTTCCATATTACCCACAGTCCCTATGAGAATTGATTTTCACCATGTGAAAAATGTGGGGCACACAGAGAGCTGGTCCTGGGGCTGCTATACAGACAAAGTCAGTTCCTTCTATATCAAAACTCAAAAGGATATCACAGAGCAAGGTGGTCTGCAGCACACAAAGCAGAGCAGGGGAGATGCTTGTTGACTGGGAGCAAAAGGAAGATGCAGGAAATAAGAGGAAATAGACACAAGTTTATTGTTTAAAGAAAACAAAGATGAAAAACTGATAACAATAGAAAAATTCATAGCACAAATATGCAATATATATTTCATATTTAATGTCAAAACATTCACAAGGATAACATAAAATTAATTTTAAAAAGACAGTATTATAATAAGACCTTTTCTCCTAAACAGAAAAGCCATTCAACAAATAATTGCCAAGAGTCTTCTATGCAGGAAGCATTGGCTCTTTCATTGCAATAAAGGAGCATCATGTAACAGGTTTTAGCAAGACTAATGGCAGAAATGGTAAAACCGTGTATATGAAGTAGAGGCAAATAAAAGGACTGGGAAAAGAGTGAATGATCTAGTAAGCTTTCTTATTTCCCCTAATATTTTTACTGAAAGTAAGGTATTCTGACAAGGGGAGTGTGCACTTTCTGGCAGCTCCAGTAAGTGTGTAGCACAAGTGCCCATAGGGTCCATGGCAGAGATGGCTCCTACGAAAAAGAAAAGGTGGTCCCCAGCTCTTGCAAGAAAAACAACTCTGGGTGTAATATAAAACTTTCCGACCCAACATACATTTGTTTCTAGATTTCCCCAGATACTGTTAAAGTCAGAAAATGACTGCTATTTCCTTTTTCTTCATGCCATTTTACCTTCTTATACTAGAATTTTAAAGCTAGTAACTGTTAATATGACAAACTAAGAATGAGTCATTCTATATATTTCAACTCAGGTATAATTTTGTTCCTCAAGAGTTCCTTAAACCCATTTTTAAAAATAGATTGTATTTTAAAGCTGATAGTTTGTGGTATAGTGTCCTATGAAATCCTTTGAATTAGGAATGTTCACTGAATTAATGTCACAGTAGAAATATTTCATGGTATATAGCTCTATGAATATCTTTGAATAAGTAATGTTCACTAATAAATACCACAGTGAAACCAAATTTAAGCATATTATAACTATATTTTTCTTTCTATCAATTTGAGTTAAAGATAATATATGCTTACAAATTTCAATGTAGGCCTTTACATTTAGGATCTTATAAATATCTGTATTTATAAGATTATGTTATATAACCAAATTTCATATAAATAATATTTAATAAAAACACAGAAAAGTACATTATTTACTTCACTTTTATAAGAATGTTAAATTACCTTGTAAATGTGAATGATATATTTGCAAAAATAATTTATGCTATTAAAACATTAATTAGGAGATTGCGCCCTTTAAGTTACTGATCAATAGTTTTCATGGTCTCCACATACCTTTCTTTGGGTTTTGTCTTATTATTATTTTTTTTTTAAAGAGGAGAAAGAAAAGCACATACTTGTATATGTGAACTGGGAGAGTAGGGGCTAGTTTGAAAGTCAACAAAAAGAGAGGGAGAAAAAACTTATCATGCTGACCTACTGGTTTTGCTATTACAATCTGAACAGCAAATACAAATACTTAAACAGGACTAAAAGATCACAATGACAAAGAAGAAAAAGTTCAGATTAGCATAAAAACCAGTGGGAAAATGACATTTTTAATGTCCATCAATTCATCAAGAAAGGAGGTGTAGTAGCCTGGCTCCTAATCCTTTCTGTGAGTTACCCTAGACAACAAAATTTTGTAGATGTTATCAAGAATCTCTCCTCCTGGAGGTTATCCTGGATTATGCAGTGGGCCCTAAATGCCATCACAAATGCCCTCATAAGAGTGAGGTGAGGATTTAGGGAGAAAGCAGTATGACCATGAAGGCAGAAATTGAATGTCTGCAACCACAAATTAGTCACAAGGACCTGGCAGAAGCAAGACATAGCTTTTCACCTGGAGCTTCCAAAGAGATGCAGCCCTGCCAACATCTTGACTTCAGCCCAGTGAAATTAAAATTCACATACTAGCCTCTGTAACTGTGAGGAGACACATTTATGTTGTTTTGAGCCACACATGTGTGCTATTTTTTTTTTTGCAGTAACCATAAGAAGCTAATATGAAAGTGTTCATATTAAAAAAAAAGATATATTGGCATGATTTTTAAATGTAAATTTAGTGTTCCTAAGCCTATGAAGCATGCACACTGTTGTTAAACAATGTTACCTCAATCCAAAAAAAAAAAAAAAAAAAAAAAACAGTGATTGAGGAGATTGAATTCATTGTTTATATAAGTAAAGGCTATACACATATGATACAGTCTGGTAAATGACACAGAAAAGGTTTTGCTACAGAATGTTTCACATGGTGTTCAACATTACAGCTCATCCCAGTTACAGAAAACTCTCAATGGCCAAATGACACTCTTGAGAAAGGGTTTATTTTTTAATAGTAGATATAATCAATTGTCTCTGGAAAACAGAAACAAGGATGCATCTTTAAGAACATTTTTATGCAATTTTTTTATTTTATTATACAAGAACTGGGGTACAGGCTAGATTCATGGGATGGTGAGAGGATTCACCAGAGACAGAGCAGGAACAGAACAGGCAGACTGATGAAATACACTGCTGAGGGGAGCAGCGGGCAAGACACGAGAGGTCTGCCACGCCATGTGGGACCCTTGCCAGCCAGCAGGGATTGAACTGGTGCTGCAGAGGCGCTGGACAACCTCACAGCAGGGCGCAGCATGGGGCTTAACAGCCTGTGCCACCAGGGCAGGCCCTTATGCAATTTTAATGCAAATCAAATTCAAAATAGATATTTAAGGCATAAGATTTCTAAAGTAAAGTAAGTCAAGTTTATACATCTTAGAAGATTTACATCTGAGTAATAATGTTTATATCTGGCTTGAATGCAGCATGTAATATAACATATATATGATATATGCTTTCCATAAGATTGGTGAGAAGAAAAAGAATAATGAAACAATTAAAAGAAATCTTGTGTTATTCTGTAAATGTTTAAACCTATTAAAGATGTCCATAAATATTGCTCAAAATAAATTTGTATTCTACATTGCACATTCAGTTACCTATGGAAATAAATTATGTATAGTTGGTGACCTGATATATAAGCTTGCCAGCAGAGTTCAGAGGCAATGTATGAGAAACAAAAAGACTGCCACATCTTAAATAAGAAAATACCATTAAAGAATTAGTCAACTCAGGAAAAATCACACATGTCAAAGCACAAATAAGTTCATATCAAGTTTTATAAAACAGTGCTGAAAATTAAAGAAACATAGATAATATTGGGCCACCCTGTGGTGCAGGAGTTAAAGTCTCAGCACTATCAAGCTATTGCCAGCCACTGCAGTATAAGTTCAATCCCCGGCCAGGGAACTAACCCACACAGTGCAGCAGACCTCTCCTGTCACACCTGCTGCTCCCCTCAGCAGTGTATTTCCATAGATTTGCTTATTCTGCTCTCCACTCTGTCTCTGGTGAACCCTCTCACCTCCCCTCCCCCCATTGCCCCTGCTCCTCTGGCCTACACACCCGTTTTTATATGCATAAATAAATAAAACAAATCTTTAAAAAAGAAACATATATAATATATATATATATATATATACACACATAATTGTACATGCTATATATTTTAGCTTTTATGATCTGAGAAAACTTTTTTTGATTTAAAACCTAAGCCTAGTAATAACTGATCTCTGAATATGGCTTTCTAAGTGGAAATTCAATTTAAATAAACAAGAATGAAGTCACTTTAAATATAAAGAAGTCAACCTATCTAAACATCTCACAGATACTGAAATACTTTATATAAACTTACCCATTCATTCTATTACATAATTTGGAATAGAATTATATATTCTCATTTCTTTAGCAACTGAAAATTCTGCATAAGAATGAAGTGTCTAGCAATAGTGATGTAACACTGGTAGGAGAAAGGGAATGAGACGGAGGGGGAGAGAGGTTTAAAATGGGATTATTTCAAATTGGCATCATCCAATTTCACTTCAACAATTTAGCAAAGATTCAGCATTAAAAGTGAAAAATGGGGCCTCCCCGGTGCCACAGTGGTTGAGCGTTGGGTTGTGAAGCTGCCCGCAGCCTCTGCAGCGCCGGTTCGATCCCCAGCTGCTCCCTGGCCACCAGAGGAGGGTCCCACATGGCGCGCAGACCCCCTCCTGCCGCCCGCTGCTCCCCTCAGCAGTGTACTTTGGTCCCTCTGCCTGCTCTTGTCCCTGCTCTGGCTCTGGTGAATTCTCTCACCCTCCCGCGCTTCTGACTGTACCCGGTGCTTGTAAAAATAAATAAATAAATATTTTTTTTTTAAATGCACATTAAACCTGTTATAAAAAAAAAGTGAAAAATGCCTCAACAACTTCCCCACAGTATACTTAAAATGTGGTGATTCTTTAGAAGTGAATTATTTACTATACAAATGCTGTAAATTCTAACAAATAGTTAAAAAAATATATGCTGTTGGTAATGCTGATTGCATTAACTTTTTTTTTAAGATTTAGTTTATTTATGCAAGAACTGGGGTACAGGCCAGATGCGCGGAAGGGTGAGAAGATTCACCAGACAGAGCGGGAAACAGAACAGGCAGAGGGACCGAAATACACTGCTGAGGGGAGCAGCGGGCAAGGCAGGAAAGGTCTGCTCACCACGTGGGTTGCTCCAAGGCCAGCGGGGATCTAACTGGCACTACAGAGGCTGAGGACAGCTTCACAGCACTGCACTCAACTGCCTGCACCACCAGGGAAGCCCCTGATTACATTAACTTTGAAGGCTATCTCATTGTATCCACCTACTGCTTCCAGTGAGAACAGCACATAGTCTAGATGAGGAATTATTGTATATCCTATTTATATTTCCAAATAAGGTAATTTTGTAAGTAAACTTAATGATCTCTTCAAAAAAAAACTTTGGATATCTGGCAAAGCATATACACAAAGTTTCTCACTATGTGAGAACTTTTCTATAAAAAAGTTTCATTTTAAAGAAGTGAATCAAATTTTTCTTTCCTGAAAATCTCTATTTGAAAATTCCTAAATTTTATTCTCTTTGAGTCTTCTTTAGTTCATCAACTTTACATATGAAAATAGATTCATACATAGACTTTATAAGCTGATATTTATTAGATACTACTATAGTCTTATTACACAATGCATACATATATTTGAATACTGTGAGGTTAACTTCAGTGAAAATGCTCATCTGTGATATGACATTAAAGACTACTTTGGCTACTAAGCTATATTATAATTTCCTGAAGCTCAGGTCTTCATTTGAAATTCTTCAGAGTGCTTCTAACATGAGCACATAACAGGTGCTCAGGAAATGCCTGCTGAATTGCATTAAATGTCAACACCTAACCTTCAAGAAAAAGCCATCATTTTTCCTATCAAGGCAAAGAGCAAATGTGACAAGATGATGTCAGTAACAAACTGGAAAGAGAAAAAAATGTTTTAAGGACTTCACTTTAAACGTACTTTCACTTTTCACACAATAAATTTGGAGATCTGTTCCTATTTAATAGTAACTTTAATAGTAACTTACTTCAGTTACCTATAAGTAGGGTTTGGATATTATGATTTACAGCACATATAAATAATCTTCATTGTCATGATGACAAAAGCAGATTTGGGAAGATTTACCTGAATAAACTTGGAACATATTAAAAGTAAGTATTTCAAAAATGATATAATAGGGTCTCCCCAGTGGCCCAGCGGTTGAGTGCTGGGTTGTGAAGCTACCTGCAGCCTCTTCAGCGCCAGTTTGATTCCCGGCCGCCAGGCGAGGGTCCCACATGGCGCACAGACCTCTCCTGCTGCCCGCTGCTCCCCTCAGCAGTGTACTTGTCACTTTGCCTGTTCTACTCTCCGCTCTGGCTCTGGTGAATTCTGTCACCCTCCCGTGCTTCTGACAGTACCCAATGCTTGTATAAATAAATCTTTAAAAAAAAAGATATAATAAAACACTACACAATATTAATTTTTATTCTCATTATATATAAAAATACTTCACTTCAGTCACACTATTTTTACTTTTATTGAGAGAACCTATAACTACTATACTGTTTTTCCCTCTGGCAATTGCTCCAGTTCTTTACTTCCTCTCAAAATGACAGTTCTGGGAGAACTCTCTTGACACATTATCTTCATTCTTTTTCTCTTCAACCATTTTCCCATGGGATTCCTTTTACTCTGTTTTACACAAATTGCTGAAGAAATGGTCAGGGCTCTTGCATTTAATAATTCTTTAGTCTGGAATACCTTCAAGTGATCTGCCTGGCTCTCTGCCTTCTCTTTCTCAAGGAAAACTTTTCCATGTAAGAACAGCTGTGACTATATCAAATTAAAGACCTTCTGTACAGAAAAATAGATAGTAACCAAAACAAAGAACACCCCATGAAATGGGAGAAAATTTCTGCACACACTGATGATAAAGGACTGATCACAAAAATCTACAAAGAGCTGACGAGACTCCATAAAAACAAAGTAAACAACCCAGTCAAAAATGGGCAGAAGATCTAAAAAGAAACTTCCCCAAAAAGGAAATGCAAGTGGCCAACAGGCATGTGAAAAAATGTTCAACATCACTTATAATCAGGGAAATGCAAATCAAAACTACAATGAGATACCATCTTACACCAGTGAGAATGGCACATATTAAAAAAAAAAAAAAGCAACAACAAATGTTGGTGAGGATGCAGAGAAAAAGGAACTCCCTTGCATTGCTTGTGGGAGTGCAAACTGGTCCAACCACTATGGAAAGCTGTGTGGAGATTCCTCAATCTGCCAAAGATGGAGCTTCCATATGATCCAGCAATCCCACTCCTAGGTATTTACCCAAAGGACACAGAAACATTCATTCAAAAGGGCACCTGCACCCCTATGTTTATAGCAGCACTATTTACATTAGCTAAGCTATGGAAACAACCCAAATGCCCAAAAATATATGACTGGATCAAGAAGATTTGGTACATATACACAATGGAATATTACTCAGCATCAAAAAAGATAAACTCATGCCATTTGGAGCAACATGGATGGAGCTGGAAGGGATCATGCTCAGTGACATAGGCCAGCAAGAAAAAGAAAAAAAAAAAAACAAACAGATGGTCTCACTCATAGCTGTAATATAGAAAGCCTAAATAAGGGACCAGGAAAAAAGACTAATTATAATAAAGTAAAAATCAAAATCAACAAGCAACTATAAACCAGAGACACACTGGGGTGGAGGGTGGGGGGTGTTGTGGGAGAAGGGAGTAGGATCAAAACAAGGGTGGTGGGAATTGTATATGGACTATAACCAAGATGAAAATGCATACATTGTACAAAAATGAAAAATGATATAAACATATATAAAATTTAAAGAATTAAAAAAAAAACTAACCTGACCATTACATTCAAAATATTATACCTTCCTGCAATGCCCATTACCTTTCTATGATTTATTTTTCTTCATAAACTTATCACCACAGGTTCTATTTTACTTATTTTCCTCAGACTAAACATTACAATAAAGATCCTATACTCAACTCCTATATCCTTTAACAAATCCATGTACCAAGAAGTCAATAAACTGAACTCAAACTTTGCCATATGTCTTTCTCATCCTAAAATTATTAAACCTCCCAGCAGCTTCAGTGCAAGTTTCCACATCTCCTTTTAGAAGCATTTCATGGGATCCTATCATTCCATAATTTAGATTTTATCCTGTTCCATTAAACCATCTTCACTTAATGTAACTTGCTAGCTACTTTTCCCATTACAAAATATTTAGGTCCAGGGTCCTGAAACTTAGTTATAATCCTCTTCAATGTGCTTTAAATCCAAGTAAGCACACCAAGTCCCCAAACTTTAAATATCTTCCATATTCTGTTGCAATTATATTCTATAATTACAATTATAAACATCCCCTTGAGTTTTAGAATTGTTTAATTTTCTTTTTTTTAAAGATTTATTTATTTATTTATTTGTTTATTTTATTTATACAAGCACTGGGTACAGTCAGAAGAGCGGGAGGGTGAGATAATTCACCAGAGCCAGAGCGGGGAGCAGAGCAGGCAGAAGGACTGAAGCCAACTGCTGAGGGGAGCAGCGGGCGGCAGGAGAGGTCTGTACGCCATGTGGGACCCTCCTCTGGTGGCCGGGGAGCAGCCGGGGATCGAACCGGCGCTGCAGAGGCTGCGGGCAGCTTTGCAACCCAGCGCTCAACCACTGTGCCACTGGGGAGGTCCGAGAATTGTTTAATTTTCTAATGTTAAATAATGTTAAGATATTTTTTTTCTGCATCCTATGTATCTGCAAAAACAGATTTTAAAATAAGAATGACAACACAGCATTTGTTTTTTAAGTTTCAAGTTCAGGCAAGAACTGACAAGATAGATGACATTTATAATTATCTATATAAAGAACTATGAAGGGGATAAGGGGCCTCTATTAGGATAACAGTTTAGTAACTACGTAGTTGTATCTCTATGTTCTCCTCTTTATGCACTTCACCTCTGATGATCTAGCATGTCTTAAATCAAGAGCATAAGAAAGAGTATTTTAGGGCACACATTGTTTGCACTAAGAATGCCTACGCAGCAGAAGTCATCAATTTAGAATGCCTGTGTTGTACAAACCTATTTTAAAGACAAAAAGTTACTGAACACCAGTATCAGAAAGAAAATCCTCAATGACAACAGAAACTGAGGCAGCACCATGAATGTCTCAATGTCCATGTGTAAGAGTTGCCTAGTTGGAGCCTCCCCGGTGGTGCAGCAGTTGAGTGCTGGGCTGTGAAGCTGCCCGCAGCCTCTGCAGCACCAGTTCGATCCCTGACCGCCTGAGAGGGTCCCACATGGTGTGCAGACCTCTCCTGCTGCGCCCACTGCTCCCCTCACAGTGTGTTTCATCAGTCTGCCTGTTCTGTTCCCCACTATGGCTCTGGTGAATTCTCTCACCCGACCATGCTTCTGACTGTACCCAGTGCATGTATAAACAAATAAATAAATCGTAAAAAAAAAAAAAAGAGTTGCCTAGCGTTCAACAGTATCCAATATATGCCAATTATATACTCAACAACTCCATTTGGGTTTCATATAGGATCTCAAACTCAGTAGGTCTAAATTAGATATTTTGATATTCCCTCCACAATTATAATTTCCTTCTGTTCTTCACTATATCACATTAAATGGTGCCGCCACACTCCAGTTGCTCAAATATTGGAGTCATGTTTGGAATCTATTCTCTTCACTCTCAGAAATCCAATCCATTTGTAAGTATTATTCTGCTTCTAAATTGTGTTCTCACTTTGTTTTTTCTTTATTACTGTTCCAATTATATGAGCTAGGTACCCTTGGTCTCATCTAGATCCTGCTCTTCTTTTGATTCTACCAAGCACTCCTAGAATTTGTTCCTTACCCAGTAACTGGAGTATTATTCTTCCAAACTATTTGTCACTACCATGCTTAATTTCTTACTAAACGTGAAACTCAATTTGGACTCATCACCTTGCCTTTTAAAGACTACACATTCTCATATTTTTCTCCTCTCCTCCCTCATCTCACATGAAACAACCTGACTTTTTCTATACTCCAGCCACACGGACATTCCATTCCCCTTTTTAGAGGCAGGAAGGGCGGAGCAGGATTTCTTATTCCAGCAGACAGATGAAGGAGGAGTCCTGGAGTCCTTAGTGGTGTTTTCAGTTTTTACATTTTACCAGGTACGGGGCAAGCAGGGGGGCCGGGGGGCCAGGAGGCTGGCATACCACCTAGCCCTAAGCAAATCTTCACAATTTCTGGGCTCTGTAGTGTTCTCTCGTGGCCTCTGTTTCTCTCTCTTCTGCTTCTCTGCTAGTTCTGCTTCCTCTTATTCTCCTCTGGTCTCTCTTTCGCTCTGCTGGTGTCCGTGTGATGCCGTCCTTATAAGCCCAGTCCTAGCCCAGGCATACCCACCTACCTATGTCCACACCCTACTCCAGATGCCCGCCATCAGGCATGCATTCAGGACCACAGGGATCCATCATCAATCCTAATGGTGAGAGGCAGAAAAGCCTGATAATTATTTACCCTATACCCTTAAACATGGGAAACTCTTTACCACCATAGGGCTCTTGCACTTAGCATTTAACAGACCTGGAATATCATTTCTCCAGAGAGCCCTTGGTTAACTAACCTCTCTTTTGCTACTCACTCAGTGTTTATTCCTAATGTCTGCACTGCATTATCTGATCCAAAATCCACCCACTTCAACACACTGTAATATTATCCACAATTTCTTAGATTTTTTTTATTTTATTTATATTATAATAAAATGTAATTAATTATATTTATTAACCCTGACTTTAGACTATTAGATCTCTGCAAGTAGAGACCCTTTATATTTTGGTTATTAGTCTATCTTAGAAGTGTAGGATAATACAGTGCCCAATTTAGACAAACTTCCAAAATTGGACTGATTAGAAATATTGATACCAATTTATATTTAAAAATATTAGCTCTGTTGTTTCAGTCAGAAAAAGAAGAATCTCAATCAGGTGTTCTGGGAAAGCAAATGAGGATGTTTAGAATCTAAAAGTTAACAGAATATGAATTTAGAACAATTCACAAATATTTTTGGATTATAATCATGGACATATGATTACCATAAACTGCTATTCAAATTAGAAAGCACACAATGAAGTCACCTATGAATAACTGATTACGAATCATAAGAATTTTCAGTTACAAGGAATATCAGAAATGAAAGAAAATATTTATATAGAACAACCAACACTCAAATATTTCACAACTATGACAAAAATTATTATTTTCTTTTTTTATTCTATCACCTTCGTAATATACTTACTGATTTCAAGGCAACTATTACTTTTAGATACAATGGAAAGAACAGAACTAAGTTCTCCATGGTTGGATAAATAGGATGTGAAACTTTTTTTAATAAAATAATGCATATTTTGGTTGATAAAGTAATTATCTAGATAGGCCACTTCATCAACCCATCTTAAAAATTAAAGAGAAAATGCTCTACATTTAAAAATTTTGTATGTCTTATTACGGAATCACTAGAGAAAAATATCAGTCATTTTTACCTAGTAAGCAGAATATTTTAACAATTTGAAGAGGATAGCTTTGAACTAACTGTCCTTGATAAAACAGTCCTTTTATTTTTTTGTGCAGGATGTTTTAATTAAAGCATTAAAATTCCAGAGAAAATTCATTTTATTGGGTACACAATCTTCCATTAAATAAATTTCATACTTTTACCCAGAAAAGTTTTGAAAATCATGATCTAATTTTCTTTGTGCTTATTGCTGGTTTTAATCAGTAAACTACTTCCTCTATGTACTAGCCATTTTGGAACATCAGGTATTGTTTGTTCCATTAGAAAATGGCCAGAGCTTTAAATATTTCCAACCAAATGTCTAATGAAATATCTATACAATAGATATAGATACAATTTAAATATGCTTGTAAACCATTTCATCTAAAATAATAAGATTTAGTCAATGTGTCAGTTTTCCCTTTCAAATCATTAAATAAATAATTTATATATGCATATATACATATATATGTATATATGCATATATAAAATGAACTCTTGCCATTTATGACAACATGGGTGGGAGTGGAAGGGAATTGCTTAGTGAAATAAATCAGAAGGAGAAAGGCATATGAATGCATTGATGGTGTTGGTGTGGTAACATACATCTGAGGAGGATATACCTCTAAATCATGACAGTGTTGTAAACCAAGTTTACCTCAATAAAAATAATAATTAAAGGAAACTACTGCTTAAAATTGTATTTGAAATTACCTTGTCTGTTAATAAATTATAAAAGTAGCTAAAATGTACAGACTCTGATTTTGTAATTGTAAGTCAGATCAGATATCACATGCTAAGTAACTGAGTTCTGTTCTGTTCCATATATTGTTCTCTGCATTAAATCATTTAGTAACATCAGTTATTTCTAAGAAAGTTTACTCTACAGGGAACAAAGAAGACAGGAATTTATACATGGGTTGCCCCTTCACTTATGGGTTTTCATTGGAAACATTTGGGTTGGAAAATACATTTGGGTTGGAATTTTCTGTTTGAACTGCAAAGGAAAGAGAAGACAATTCTAAGAAGCAGCTAGAGACTCAGCAGAAGACAGTCAAGTATAACACTTTTTTTTTCTTTTAATAAGATACACAAGTTAATTAAGGGCAATTAAACTAGCAGTAGGTTCTGAGTACTGCAGGGTCTTGTTTCCATGCCAAGTTTTATGTGGGATTCTGGGAGTGTTATCTCCTTGGAAGAGAATATCATGAACCTGAGATTACTTAATAGGTGACAAAATACAATTAACTATAGGAACAAAAACAATAGTACTTTTCCATTCTATTTGTGATTATTTAAAATTTTTGCTTTTGAACTATGTTATTCCTGTATTTCATAAAAATATTATACAGTAATATATAGTATACATATTATAAAGGAATGCATAATTATTAAATATAATATACATATTACAAAGATATCAGTCAGTTATATTTGTTTTCTAGAAAACAATTGCTATGACTACATCAAAAGACTGCAGAAACTGCATCTTTATAACAACAGAGAAATTCTAGTTAAGAATTAAAAGCTTAACTTTGCATCTCCCCAGTCACCTGATGTTTGGGAAATCATTAAAGTTTCTCCATATGCTTTATCAAGCATACTCATCATCTTTATGTCTTTTCTTCACAAATTTCCCTTCAAATCAATTACTTCGCATATATGTAATACCTTCAAGTAGCAGAAATTCACTGAGCTCAAGTTCAGTCACTGGCAACTTATTTCACAACAGAGAATATTAATCATCATGTTCCTTGTTTTCTCAGAGCAGGTGGATCCCTGGAACACACTGCCTGCTCTTCAATTCCATAGTCCATAATTCTGCTATCTCTTTTCACTCTCTGGCTGATTCTCCTTAGTTCCTTTATGGGTCCATATTTTCCTGTTCTCTATTATTGTTTGAAACCCCATGTCCATCATTCTTGTGTTTTGAAAAATACTCTCTCCCTGAAAACTGCAGCTATTTCAAAGGTATCAGAATTGGCTTTATGTAGGTAATGAGTTTTAATTAATAACTAGACTATAGTTAAATGTTAGAGAGATCACCATCCACATGAACACAAAAATTCTGAATAATTATTTGAATCATAATGCAGAACAAATTTGTGGGTTGGAAAGTTAAGCCCTTGGTGAAGATTTAGGAACATGACCTGGATAACTCAATTAAAGCAGGAAAGGAAATATAAGGTAGAAAGAGGAAAAAATTGATACTTTAATTTTGGACTTTTTAGGAAAGGAATAGATGGAAATATCTATTCACATATGCCCAATGGACTATTGCTATATAATTCTGCTTTGATTTCAATAGGTAGTGTAGTTTCCTACTTTTGATATTTAGTATCTGTAGCTCAGACTTAGTTCATGTTTTATAGTAGAAGCAATTTTATTCAATGTTATTGGGACACATCAGACACATATTAAACAATATATTTTAAATTTTATCAATAATGTTTTTTCTTATTATTTCTACTATATCTCTATTATATTATTTCAAGTATTTTCTATTAGTGTCTTCCTATCTTTAAAGATCCATAAATCATTTATAGGAATTTTTAGTGGTTAATGCTCATTAAGTTTTCCTAAATCATTCAAATTGTTTTCTGCAAAAAACTTGCATTGCATATTCATTGACATTTCATCTAGTTATATATTATACTTATCCAATCTAATTCCCAAACCTATGGTATGGGGATTTGTTTGGCATAGCAATATTCACACATCATTAAATTAAGGTGAAGCAACATGAACGTATTTTCTGCTTTTGTGGGTGATTACATATACAGTTATATATAAAAGTGGCTGTACTTTATTATAGATTTAGTGTTATTGGATTGTCATTTTGTTAAAGGTGATCTTAGAAGTAAGAACTAGTTTGAATAATAATTTTGACAACTAAACATTATTTTCCTCTTTAAGAAGGCATTCAAATGCTTCAATTATTTGGAGTTTCCCATTACTTTAACTAGTGAAGAAACTAACAAGATAAATAAAAGGCAAAATAATACACAATTATACATGTTTTAGTGAAAAACAGGATGAAAATTCAGATTCCTGATATCTTTCTCACTTATATTGTAAGGACAAAACCTCCTGCCTTCTTCCATTATACTTTATAGTCTATTAGTATTACATCTTTGCTGTGAGATATTAACCTATTTATTTAAAATATATCCTCACTGCATGTATATTTGGAAACCATATTGACTTAAATTAGATTATACATCTTATACTAAAATGCTCAATTTTACTATGCAGTTTGTTTATTGTATTACCAAATTTATATTTAATTTGCTTATAAAATTTCACCTCAATCCATGTTGCATTTTTGCCTTATAGACATGATTTCCATTTGAAATTAAAAACTTGACCTAGAAAACAAGCACACTGCTCAGGGACACCATCTTATAAGTTCAGTTGCTAGCCACCTACTGTTCACAATAAATCAGTCTGCAAACTACTGATCCATGTCACTGCATTTTCACCTTTCTATTTGTTGGAAACAAGTGTCTATAAACCAAACATTTTTCAACTGAGATGATTCAGTTGAAAACATCCTACTTTCTTTAGGAATAATTTATGTTTACAGATTTTAAAGCAAATTATAATGTAATATAATAGTTATATAAATATAAAGCAAGTTATAAAGTAATAAATGTAATATTATAGTAAGTATGGATTGAAAATAGACATAATAGACCATTAAGCACAGCTACATTTACAATATATTAATATGGTTTATTTAAATAATGAATTATTTAAATATGAACTATATTTAAAATATGAATTATATTTAAATATTATTTATTTATAACTGTAATAGTAGTTGAGACTCATTACAATTAACATATTTTAAATCATTTCAATAGTTTTACAGTATGCCATTTTACTTTGTATAGCTTTTATATACTTAACCTTAAGTAGGCCTTAACTGGTTAGTTATGCTAAAAATATTAACACAATTAGTATATATCAATGATTGTTACACATTGATATTATTTTGTCTGTTGTATTAAAACAAATATATATAATTTGTTTTGTTTCTTTTATTCAATGTCCAATCTAATTGACATGTTTAATATTTTTCTATTAGGAAAAAAATAATAATCAAGTTATAAGAATGTGGGGTTCTTTAAAAAGATGAGTTTTTCTTTAATTTTTAAATAATTTATTTATTTATGCTCCATATCACTGTTCAAAAGGAAAGAAAATAATCCATCCAGTAGTGAGCAGGAGCCTCTTGGTACCAACTTTCCATAGCATATTCTACATATCTGATAATTCTGTATTGGATGAGAACAGGTTTGTAGCTTTGTTGAGAAAGAACTGAAACATGTCACCTATTAGTATTTTCTTCCCCTTTATCTTGGGAGGAGTATAGTAGCACATCTCAAAACCATCCTACCCTTGCAAATATCTACTAGAAAATATTCTGTATCTACTCCATTATATAAACAAAACATTGTTCAATATGACGAAAGAGGATATCATAGAATAGAACTGCTAAAAGTTTAGTTGGATATTTTTAAAGTAGGGTAGTCTAATACTTTAAGTTGTTTCTTTGAATGGTTATTTTAAGCTATGTGATTGACTGATATATCCTCTACAGTAAATTAGTGGTAACTATATATATAACTGATAATCTTGGCAATCTACCATTTTTGGATATATGTTAATTAGCTTAAAGGAAATATATGCCACTGTTTTAGGCTTGCTTAGATTTACTAAGCTATATTAAATTTGATGAGTTATATCTTTGATACCAAATAATTGTCTTGGCAATTTTTTTCTTAGGTCATCTATAGTTTGTGACAATAAAACCATGAAATTAGCCTAGAAAAGATATATACTGCTACTTTAAGCTTTAAATACATCTGAAAACTCTTTTGATCATTAAATCAAAATGAGAGATGAAGGGTAAGTGATGATAGCAGTTTTGATTTCACTTTACCTAGTCTTTATATTTCTTTTATTTTAAGATTCATTTTTATTTTTTCATGCATACTAAACTGGGTTGTAGGCCAGAGGGGCAGGGCCATGATATACTCTATAATAGTATATCATGATGTTATGTAATATTGTATACTAAATTGTTATATATTACAGATTACATATCATGTATATACACATGCATATACACTTTATAAATTAATAAACAAATAAGCAAACAAGCATATATTAGCAATGCATGCTTAATGTTGTTTCCCTGATAGTTGTGTACAAATTTATTCATTCTTGTCTTCTCAAGCCCAAAAGCACAGGGAAAAAAAATAAATTGTTTTGTTTCATATGATGTTATTGGGTAAATCACTGATCAATGGTGGAAGAGTCAGTCTATGAAAATTCACAACTGTGATACCCAAAGGAAGAAATGTCATTCAATTCTGCAATTTTGCCATGGATGAAACCCAAGTTTCTAATTCCAGCTATGGCAGTTTCTACCTATCTAGATTACATGGACAAGACAAGTTTCAGGTTTCTCATGTGTAAACTGTACAGGAATTTCAAGTTGTGAAGATTTTAATGCTTGTGGTGTAGATCATGGTGGGGAAAAATGCTTTTAAGGTCTAGAATGTATTTGCTGTGAGGGAAAGAAAGTAGAAAATTATAATTAGAAAACAAAGAACAGATGAGGTAGACTATGGGAAAAGTGAATAATACTAAAGGTGTATTTGACCTATCAGTAAAGGAAAACTTCAGAGACAGCAACAGAATTCTCCTCCATGGAACTTAAAATAAGTCTTTTAAATTAAACTATGCTTTTGGATTCTAGTTTTCACTCAATCAAAGAATGTACAGTATATTTCATTTGGGGTTGGATGCTTATTTAAAATGTGAGAAAAAAAGTCTCATGAACATAATTCATGCATACCATATGTGAGTATAAATCAGAATCTGTTCTCATTCCTGATTCTAATGTATAGGACAAATTTGTAGTATAAGAAAATGATCTATTGATAAGGGTAACCTAAAATTATGCACTATATCTGGTAAAAGTAGAGATGCTGGCTAAAATTCTGAAACAGGTCATTAGCAGGGTTCCTCTCCACTTTAGTTTCTTTGTTTTTTTAATTTATTTTTGATTGTGGTAACACTGGTTTAAAGCATTATATATTACATCAATTAAAAAAATAAATATACATTGAAATGTAAATTATATCCTATCACAGTTCCAGTAGAATGGAAATTGTAATACTTCTAAATTGCATGAAAATTTTACAGAAGACACACTCAGGAATTATCAGATATATTTTGATATATTTCCAATATATTACAAAATATTTCTTAATTGTTTATTTTTCTTATAACTTCAGCACTCAGTAAAAGAGTGAGCTTATGCTGTAAAGGAGAGTTAATAAGGCTCTTTACCTTAAGATAATGAATGCCCTGAGTAAATCTCCTATAGCACTATCCTAAAATCACCAGAGCAACATTCTGCTTCAGTGGTTTAATGTACCCTGGTGGTTTGAAACATAATTGTACTTCTCTGGACACCTAATTGACTATAAGGGACTGACTTAGGTACTTTAAATACAATTTCATTAATTATTGTTCAGTGAGGTATTCCAAAATTTTAAAACAAACTGCTCATGTGAATTCTCATTTCCAGGAAAAAATACTTTCAAAAATATATTTTTTAAATAAAATTTCAACTTACATTACATTAAGTAGGAAATTTGGGGAGAATTGTCAGTAAAATAATCTTTATTGATAGGCATATTTAGTGAATGCAACCCTATTAAACAACAAAAGGGAATATTTAGACAATTGAAAATAATAATAGTAGCTAAAATGTAATATACACTCTAAATAGGTACACTCTGAGTTCTTCCTTATATAACTCCATACCCTCCCATGAGGTGGACATTAAGGTCATGTTCATTTTAGAGTTGAGAAGAACAAAGTATAGAAAATGAAAGTAAGTTGTCGAAGGTCAAACAGAAATGGTGGACGTGGGATTCAAAGCAAGGCTGGTTTGGGTGCAGTTGCTTTGATCATTACACTATTAACAGAAAATAATGGCCAAAATATCAATAACTATAATGGCAAAACCACCATTTCCTGTTTAGTATGTGTGAAGCCCTCTGCTAAGTATGTTTTATACACCTCTCATCTAATCTACACAGCAAACCTCTCCTCATTTTCTTGACACATTTCTTGATTTGGATAAATATCACTTTTAACATTTTGTATCAGTTTGCTTATAGTATTATAACAAAGTACCCACACTGGAAGACTTAAACAGAAATTTCTTTTTTCACATTTCCGCAGACCTTTTGTCCAAGATCAAAAGAATCCGTTTGATTGACACTGTCAACAGTGTTGGCTCCTGAGGGATATGAGGAAGAATCTATGCCTATCCCCTAGCTTCTTTTAGTTGCTTGGTAATTTTCAGTATTCCTTGGCATGTAAAGCTATAACCCCAATATCTTCCTGAATGTTCACATAGTGTTTTCCCTGTGCACGTTTGTGCCCTTATTTCCTCTCTTTACAAGGACATAGATCTATCACAGTAAAGTTTACCATAATGACCTCACATGAATTTAATCATCTGCTCAGGCCCTGTTTTCAAAAAAGTTCATAATTTATAAGCTCTGAGGGCTGGGAGGATGTAATTCAATGCATAAAACATATATTAACTCCCACTTCTTTTTAGTTTTCCTGTATAAAAGAAATGTTACTATTTTGATTGATGACACCAAGAAGCATTTATTGGGTCAAATCTCATTAACTGACATAAAGATCTAAAACCAGTGATCAAGCACTCCCTACCTACTTTCAGTTAATAAATACCCCTAACCAATCATCCACATCTTTGTGTTTGCCTGATTAGAAAAGTCAATTGACATTCACAACAATTTTGTATTTTAGAAGTACAAATTAAGAGGTCATGCCTCTAGGTCTTCTGTGCCAAAAAAAAAAGTTCCATATTAAACCTGAAAGGGTCTGTGTCTTTCTCAATCATTAAAAAAAAATAATAATTTATTTTCTTCCATTTGACTACTGGTAATTGTGCTATTGATGGTTTGTGGCTGGTGAATCAAAAGATAAAAATAAAATATCAATGGAAAAACTCTAGCAGGAAAAACCCAATGCCAAGCTTTGTTAATCAACATAACCAAAGTCTCAAGCAAACCAAATAATAAAGGAATTCCTCAAATCCTACCCAAATCCTTTTTCAAATTCCTCTCCCAAAAGGCAAAGCCAGTGACTTGTACACAATTTACATTGGCCAAAATTTGTTCATATGGCCTTTATATGCCTAGGAGTGCTGGAAGGTAAATATATTTTACTGACTACTCTGCCATTTTCCAATTGACGTGAAAGAAATTCATAGCATATTCAGTCAGTAATGTCTGCCACAATCTTAATGGAATCTTTCTAGAATGTTTGATTTCCAAATTCTTCTAAGTACTTCTTTCTTGTGCTCTCTCAACTTTAAGTCATTTACTTACTACCATCTTTACCATCATCTACCATGAGATTGTCTTCTCTCTCCCTATTTCCATAAAATCGCTCTCTTTTTTCTCCTTCTTCTCTGACAAATTTCAATTTTTTTTATTAATTTTTCTTTCTGTCCATATCCCTCTTGTTTTTCCTGATTGTTATAATTCCACTCATTTCCTTTGACCTCATGTATTCCTAAAGCTTAATCTATGAGTGGCCCAAACAATTCACACTTTTAAATTCTACCTCAATTCTGCCAACAAATTCCTGTATCATCCTTTGGAAAGTCAACATTTAAATAACTGTCTTGCCTTAAAACTATTTGTCTTAAATGCCTCATTCCATTCAGAATCAGAAAATAACTACAGTGATACTTCCAATTCCAAGTCAGATTATGTAACTCACCTGTTTAGAATCTAAATAAGACCCACATGTATTAGCAAGACATGCAAAGCTCTTAATAATCAGGAAATCTTTCTGCAGTGTTCACATTTCATGGAGTAATAATTACAGTATCATTTAGCCATATTAAATCTTTGGGATTCTTGGCCTCCCTGGTGGATCAAGGGGTTAAGCACCACACTATGAAGCAATCCACAGCTTCTACAGCAGGGGTTTGATCCCCAGCAGGTCAGGGAGCAACCCACATGGCGAGGCAGACCTCTCCTGTCTCGCTGCTGCTCCCCTCAGCAGTGTATTTCAGTCAGTCTGCCTGTTCTGTTCCCTGCTCTGTCTCTGGTGAGTCCTCTCACCCCCTGCATCTCTGCACTGTGCCCCAGCTGTTGTATGCATAAATAAATAAATCTTTGAAAAAAATCTTTGGGATTCTTCAGACAGATCATATTATTTAATCTCAAGGATTTTACATTTTGTTGCTTCTTTTGGAAGACACTTCATAAGTCTGTCTCACTTCTGCATATTTTGTAAGAAGATTCACTGACTTCTAAATTTCCAGACTCTCTTTTCAAGAACGTTTTTAAATACAAATGATGACAGAAGAGAGATACTGTCTTCCTTTGGAGAAAGATTAGGTTTCCTTACAGCCTTGAAAGGTAGAGTGTCTGACTCCAGAGGAATAGACAGGTAATTATTACTGCTCAGTACAAAAGATCCAGGTTTCCTCAACTCAGGCTTTCTTTCTTGTAACAGGCCCTATTGCATGTGCAGCTATCACTTGGTGCTCTCCATTTTACCCTGTGGGAAATACAATGAAAGAAAACACTACAAACCAGAATTTTGCCCTGTTGTTGTGCCATTATTAATAAAGTCCTTTGTGTCTGAGTAGGTGTCTGTACATTTTCTTGCATATTTGAAAATGTGGCAGGGTAATGTGTAAACTTATATGTAGTATAACAACTTCTGACCCTTCTTAACAATGTCCTACCTGGGAAGTGTTAACTAATTTTAGTTCCTTCGGCACTCAATCTTGTCATTCTATTAATTATAAACCTTGCTGTAAGACTTTACTGAAATTGTAACAGGGTGGTCCCCAGGAAAGGGGGAGGTTCCCTGCCCCACCCAAGGGAGGGTGGAGCTGAGCAGGAAGAGGAGAAGCTGAAGAAGAGACTGAGGAAGGAAGCAGGATGGAGCCAGGAGACCTGGAGGAGGCGCATGGAGCCTAGAGACACGTAAAGAAACTGTGCTTGTCTTTTGGTCGTGGACTGGGTGACACAGATGTGGGTGAGACCCGTGGAGAGGTGACCATGGCAGCTTTTATCTTGATGTTGATTTTGCTCTTTTCCTTCCGGGCTTGTCTGGTTGTTTCTGACTCTTTTCTGTGGGTCCCCACTGGAAGATGCTTTAGACTTGTGGCAGGCTTTGGGGCCTTGCTCTGGGCCGATCCCACATGGATGGAGTTTTACCCACGAGGGGACGGGTAACTTTGGGTGCTTCACTTAGAAACTAGACTCTTTGCCTTACCTGTATTGTTTCCTAGTTTTATTAAAGTTCCTTCCCATTAAAGTCTCCTATGTTTTGTGTTGATGCGGCAGATGGCAGAACCCACTTAGAATAGACAGGTTTGCGGGGTTTGGGCTACCCCTCTCCCTGTCCTATAACAGATTTGGCGCCCAACGTGATTTAGGATAGAGCCATCCGTGGTTAGTCAGCCCCATGGGGAAATTGGGCTTCCCTATGGCACTGGCTACCATAAGCGCAAATGTGATTTTTGGTTTCTCTAGTGTGTTTGTTTCATATGTCGATTTGCTGTTGAAAAACTGTGTGTGAAGCTTTGTGATGATCTGTGTGTCTGTGTGTAATTTGTTTGTAGTGACTTGCTAAGAGATTTTAATTTGTGGAAATTGTTCTGCACCAGTTTTACTCAAAAGATTAGGCAGTACATTGGACCATGTGGCCAGATAAAAGATGGCGTCTGAGGGCACTTGGCGGGTTCTTGTAAAATTCAGTTTCTTGTTGCTAGGACTTTGGAACTTTTTTTCTTTCTTTTTGTAATCTCTGCTGTCTCATTAGCATTTCTAAAGGCAATAATGGTTCTTCAGTGGTATGTAGCTTTGTCTTTGGCTACTTCCTGCTCTCTTGCCTGAGGGGTTTTGCAAGCCAACTGTGGAGCAGTGGTTAATTAGCAAATGTATGCCTGGGTGTTAAGGAAAGAGTAGCCTTAAGCAGTAACTGGTAATCACTGGTATCCTTGATGGATTCTTGGAGATAACTTGAATTTTTGCAAAGTCTGGATCAGAAAAATTAACAAGATTTTGTCTGAGTCTGAAAGGATTTGCTGCTGTGAATTTTGTCTACACAATTTGTTTTGGGCATGTTTGCCATTTTGAATACTGGATTTGTTCAATTGCTGGTGTAAGACAAGATTCTAAGTTTCTGCTTCCTACTGAGGAAGGTCTGTTATGGAAAGCACTCTTTAGGGTGCATCATATAACTGTACCAGGTTTTCATACCTGTGTTGTTGTTGTCCCTCCCTAGTGTGGGGGAGGGGTAATCTGTGCTTAGATGTTTAATCTGCTCTTTCAGCTTCTGTCCCAGAGTGGCTAACAGAAGTAAGGAGATGACTCCTTTTAATTGAAAGTTAATTACTGATATTTTGGTTTTGCTTTTTCAGGTTCTATTCCAGGAAACCCAAGGAATGCCTGCTTGGTGGCTAACAAGAGATGACTCCTTTTGCTTAAAAGTTAACTGTTACTTTTATTCTTTCAGTTGCTGTACAGAATACCCCAGGATTGACTTCTAATAAAAAGTCTTCAACACTGAAAACCCTAAGGTGATAAACAAGGTCGTATAACCCTTGTGATTAATAAAACTTTTCCTTCCTATTTCCAAAGTCTTAGGTTTGTAGGATGACAACTGGAAATTTTTCTGCCAGCAACACTCCACATTTTTTTTGGACTTTGACATTTTTTTTCTGAGCCTATGGAGTAAAACTGCAGTTACATAACATATTCTACGTGGCATAACTAAAAAAAAAAAAAACTGTCTTTGTCTATATGTTGTATGTCTGTATGTCCTTGTGTCTAACTGTCTTGACCTCCAGTGATTGACGAATTGGTATACATGGTGCCCATGGACATTGAAAAAAGAGAGTCTCCACTTATGAGAAAAACAAAAAGTTATGGTTTGATTGTCAACATTGTGCTACTGAACTAAGCCGGTGCCTTCATAGAGATTGAATATTGTTGTTTCTGCTAATTTTCTGATATTTATGGCAAAGCTTCCCAGAAATCTAAATTCAAGTACAAATTTGGTAGCCTGTCATTTGACTGATGCAAGGAAATTTTGTGGAACCTCAGTAGAGCTCCTGAGACACTCCACGAAGTTTCTCCTTTTCCTCCTGGAAAGGCATTACATGAATTTGTTCTATTTGGCTTTTACCTAATGAAGTAAAACTGGAAGGGAAGCATTGTCACTTGGGAAAATGGTAAAACTTTGGTATGTACAAAATGTTAACAGTGTTTCTCTATAACGTGTATAAAAAAAAAACCTCTCAGTATCTGGTATGTATGTAAATTGTCAATGATGATTGTCACCTTGTAATATTGTATAATTCAATTGTTTCATATCTACAGGAATTGTTTCTGAAAATATAGGGAGAAAAGGTCTCAACAGATTCCTATTGATGGAAATGTTGAGAGTAAAAACTTTCCTACAAAGGACTGAATAGACCTGGAAACACACCTGACATTTACTAAGGTTTCTTTGACATAATACTGGTAATTTTTTTTTATGCATTCTGTCCTGAATCCACAAAGTTTTTGTTTTGTTTTGTTTTGTTTTGAGTAACCAGGATCTGCAGAAAGGTTGCAATTTTTTTTCCAGCAAAGCTAACTTGTCACATTTTCTCTCCCCTTGATACCAACACGGCATACAAATAGTGGTAGTAATTTTGCTACTTATCTTAGTCTGTTTTTGCATAACTTCCATAGGGATTTTGTCTGTTTTAACAAAAATTGGACGTGAGTTTGATTGTGTGGCTTTGTGTGGAGTTCTTCCAGAAAGTTGAAAAAGAGCTGAACCAAGAAGAGGAGAACCTGTTTGCCTTGTTCGTAGGGTTCCAGAGACCTCCAAAGAAGGTGAGGAAGCTTGCCTCCATTGGCAGGACTGGACAACCCGGCCAACGAAAATGCCCTGGTACCCTCGAGAAGAGGAAAGCCCAGGTGGAGTCTGATGAGACCAACTTTATACCTGAAGCCTACATCGACTGGATGCCACCGGTTCGCTCTGATCCTGTATGGAGTATTTCAACAAAGCCAGCTAAAAATTGCTGTTAGTTATTTCTGCCCTGTGATTTTATGCAAAAATAGGAAAAATGGTTTAAAAGTAGATTCAGTTTGCAAACTTTTGCTATGCTGTTAAAAGTTTGGGATCAAGGTGGAGAAAATTTGTGTTTTACATCAGTTGAACCATTTTAACATTTTTTCCCTGTGATTTTGATATATTTGCTATCTTGTTTTAGCCAATGCTCCATATTTTTTTTTTTCTTTTGGCTTGGATAATGGACTACTTTTAAGTAATGAAACTGTCATACTGGACATTCATGGACAATGCTGCTGACTAATTGTTGCTTCTCTTACACACATTGTAACCCTGAAAAAAAGACTGTCTCCTAAGATTACACCATGAGATCTGTGCCACCATAGATATGGTGGAATAAAAATTAAAAGGGGGGATTGTAACAGGGTGGTCCCCAGGAAAGGGGGAGGTTCCCTGCCCCACCCAAGGGAGGGTGGAGCTGAGCAGGAAGAGGAGAAGCTGAAGAAGAGACTGAGGAAGGAAGCAGGATGGAGCCAGGAGACCTGGAGGAGGCGCATGGAGCCTAGAGACACGTAAAGAAACTGTGCTTGTCTTTTGGTCGTGGACTGGGTGACACAGATGTGGGTGAGACCCGTGGAGAGGTGACCATGGCAGCTTTTATCTTGATGTTGATTTTGCTCTTTTCCTTCCGGGCTTGTCTGGTTGTTTCTGACTCTTTTCTGTGGGTCCCCACTGGAAGATGCTTTAGACTTGTGGCAGGCTTTGGGGCCTTGCTCTGGGCCGATCCCATATGGATGGAGTTTTACCCACGAGGGGACGGGTAACTTTGGGTGCTTCACTTAGAAACTAGACTCTTTGCCTTACCTGTATTGTTTCCTAGTTTTATTAAAGTTCCTTCCCATTAAAGTCTCCTATGTTTTGTGTTGATGCGGCGGATGGCAGAACCCACTTAGAATAGACAGGTTTGCGGGGTTTGGGCTACCCCTCTCCCTGTCCTATAACAAAATTACTCCCCCAATAAAGTTCCCTTTAATGGTAAAGCCAGTCTCTTTCTACTATATTGCTCCACATATGCTTTCTTCATAATTCACTAACAATTTTAAATTTGACAGATGATCTGCTTGCCAAACATCTTGCTAAATAGTATACCTGTTTTTTACTCTATATTCTATATAGTACCTGATAATGTAGTAAACACTAGATAACTCTTTCCTTAAAAAATGAATTTATTAATAGATTATGTTACAAGCACTCTCTGCAAAATGTGAAAAAAGTGCACACACATGCACACACACACAGAGAACACATTGTTTTCTATTGGTCTATCATCACCAATCTCTTTTTTCCTACACGAACTAACACTAATCTGTTTCTCTAAAATTGTAATGCATTATTAATCCCATCTTTTTAAGCAAGTTGCTGGTAATTATAATTGTCTTTCTATAAAAGAAAATGCAACAGCTGCACCTACTCTGAAAATGGATCCTTGGAGAATATAATTAAGTTATTTCAATTTGGAAACTGAATATTAGCAAGTGCTATGGGATGTATAACCTTAAGGCAGACCTTTCCGCCAAGCTTTTAATACTGTGTCATTTGCAGAAAGCTAGATAACTAGAAATTAGAATACAATTTTGCATGCTCCAATCAGAGGCTAAATAAATGGCATTATGCATTCTGTAATTTTATATGCAATAGTTAGTTATAACACTTGGTAGACTGATATGACTTAAGGGGGCTAAGGTCATGTGTTTACTACCTTTGTGATACTCCTTGAGGCTTTGTTTATTTTGTTTTCTGGCCATGGAGTTTCCCTATAACCCATGAAAATTATTGCATAACTCTGTTTCTTGAGTTACAAACATAATCAAAATAAGCCACTATATATTTCTGATCTCTCCAGAAAAGTCCATTATAAAACATGAATGATTTTCTATAGATTATGCCTTCATAGACAATAGAATATTAGAAATGTCATTTACTCTAAGAAGAATAAAAAAAAAAATATTGTTTAATGCTAACTAGCAATTTTGAATATTGTGTTAAGGGCCTCCCCTTAAAGTAGTGCTTTTATTTTTTTTTTTATTTTTTTTTAAGATTTATTTATTTATTTATACAAGCACTGGGTACAGTCAGAAGCGCGGGAGGGTGAGAGAATTCACCAGAGCCAGAGCGGGGAGCAGAGCAGGCAGAAGGACCAAAGTACACTGCTGAGGGGAGCAGCGGGCGGCAGGAGAGGTCTGTGCGCCATGTGGGACCCTCCTCCGGTGGCCGGGGAGCAGCCGGGGATCAAACCGGCGCCGCAGAGGCCGCGGGCAGCTTCGCAACCCAGCGCTCAACCGCTACGCCACCGGGGAGGCCCTAAAGTAGTGCTTTTAAATATATTCTTCTTTTTATATCATAAAAATTTTGCTTTTCATAATGGCCTACATTTTTATAGCTGAAATGATCAAAGTGTGGGTGAATAACTGCTGTATCAAGCATTGTCTCTAAGCAAAAGTCACAGACAATTTTATTAAATAAACATACCACTTAATGTTAGTAACACTGGGGAATACTGATGAGATCGTAAATGAAAGTTTGTAAAGTCTGATATTTTATGAAAGAAATAGTAAGTAGACTGTTCCAGGACCATGGAAAACAGTATGGAGCTTTCACAAAATATTACAAATGGATCTACCATATGATCCAGCAATTCCACTCCTAGGTATCAACCCAAAGTACAAAAACACTACTTTGAAGTATATATATGCACTTCTATTTTCATAGTAGCACTATTTACAACTGACAAGCTATGGAAATAACCTAAGTACCCAAAGACAAATGAGTGGATTAGGATGATGTGATATATATACATAATGGAATACTACTCAGCTACAAAAAAAGATAAACTCTTGACTTATACAACTACAAGGATAGAGCTGTAGGGAGTTATGCTAAGTGAAATAAGTCAGAAGTAGATAGACAAATACCATATAGTGTCACTTACATGTAGAATACACAAAAACAAAACCAAAGGTCAGATAAGGTCAAACCAATGACAAACCATAGAAACTTGACTGTAGAACTGAGGCTACCAGAAGGGAAGGGGACACAATGGACCATGGTAAAGGACTGTTGTTGTCTTGGTGTTGTTGTCTTGGAGGGTATAATGTGTTAACAACACCTGAACAGGGAGATCATATACTTCTAAAACATATACAATGCTGCAAATCAGTTTTAATTCATTAAAATTATATTTTGAAAATTTTAAAAAGTGAACCAATCTGACAAAATTTCTCCTAATAGCTACAAATATTTTATTCCTATGGAAAATTTTTACTAGGATCCAGCTTTGATATTTTAAGGAGTTCAAGGAAAATAACACAATGGAAAATATTATTCTATAAATGTATGGAACTCATTATCTGTGGGTGCATATATGTTTACAGCTGTATATGGTATGTATCTCCATACATGAAGCAAATGACAAGAAGAACACAGAAATAAAGGTATTCAATTAGAGTAAATTATCCATGTAGAGAGCTAGATTGAGAATTCTCAGACACAACTTTGAAATTGATGCCTACTCATTAAAGTTATCCATGATATTTCCTTTGCTGACATTTTCAAGGGCAAATTTGTGAACTGATTATAGGATGGGTCTAATCCTCTATAATATATATTCTGGATTAGTTTAAATAGCAAACTAAAAATACAAGACAATGCCATAATGTCATAAGAGCAACATTAAAAGTTATTTAATTGGAGACAGTTTAAAACCATAAAATATAAGCCTTATTTTGAGTAAATCTCCTAGACAAGAAATACTGTCAGAAATGTAAAGCCCAGAAAGACTGACTCTTACGCCAAAACTTACACAACAAATTAATGTTGTAGCTAACACGTTCTTAAAAATATTTTTAAATGAGCTTCCTTACTGTAATATTTATAAATAAAAGTTGAGCAACTATCTCACTAAAATGAATCTCTAGTCACAAGATTAATGGTGGAGTCCAAATAAAAGGGTGGAAACAGAATTATAACATGTGGTGTTAATAATGTAGTCAATGTCCTTACTAAATGGGGAAGTCCACGGAGACAATTTACAATTCTAATACCATCAGAAGCACAAAAATATCAAAGTTTAAATCATCTGATTAGCAATTTATATTATTTATCAAAGGATGGTTTGATAAACCTATTATAGAATGTTTGAAGTGACAAAGTATTAGCAATGGAGATATCTGTCAAATAATAGGGAGAGGAGAAGAGACACAGCTAGGGTCATAAAAGTATGGTAGGAGAAATTACTCTGATGGCAATTTTCTGTATCTTGACTGTAATGGTGGTCACATGAGTTTATAAATGTGATCAAATAACAGAACTAAATTCAACTGAGCCATAAACACACACACACACACATGCATTAAAACTGGTAAAATCTTACCAAGTTTGATGAATTTCTGGTAGAATTTTCTGCTTGTGCAACTGTGCTAATAATCGGGTAGGGAGCTACCAATAAGGCAACTGGGTAAAAGCGTACACAACCTTTGTTGTTTCTTTAAACTACACTAAATGTGAATCCATAGTTATACCAAAATAAAAATGAACATTTAAATACCTTCAAAAAGAGGACTAAAAGTAAAAATAACCCATAAACAAATTAAGAAAAACTGTTATAGTAAAAGCGTTATGCTAGCAAAGTATATATCAAAGGCTATAAGACATACTTTCAATTGAAGAATGCTAACATTCAAGAATTAAAATAAGGGGCCTCCCCGGTGGCACAGTGGTTGAGCGCTGGGTTGCGAAGCTGCCCGCGGCCTCTGCAGCGCCAGTTTGATCCCCAGCTGCTTCCCGGCCACCTGAGGAGGGTCCCACACAGCGCACAGACCTCTCCTGCAACCCGCTGCTCCCCTTAGCAGTGTACTTGGTTCTTCTGCCTGCTCTGCTCCCCGCTCTGGCTCTGGTGAATTCTCTCACCCTCCCGCGCTTCTGACTGTACCCAGTGCTTGTATAAATAAATAAATAATTTAATTAAATAAATAAATAAAGTAAAAAAAAAAGTAAGAATTAAAATAAGGACAGAATTGGTCTGAAAAAAAAAAAAAAGACAGTTATTGTAGGAAGACACGACCTATGAAGCTATCTGCAGCCACTGCAGCACAAGTTCGATCCCTGGTCAGGGAGATACCCACATGGTGCAACAGAACTCTCCTGACTCACCCACTGCTCCCCTCAGCAGTATATTTCAGTCAATCTGCCTGTTCTGTTCTCCACTCTGTCTCTGGTGAATCCTCTCACCACCCACACCTGGCCTGTATCCCAGTTCTTGTAGGCATAAATAAATATTTTTTTAAAAAGTTTAAAAAAAAGAAAAAAGCATATAATTTTGATACAAACAAAATGATCTGATACTAACAATTAAAATCTCTTAAGTAGAAAGTGGTACAGGTTATAGACTTTTTTTTCTGCCAATCTAAGGGTTTGAGTTAATCCTGATGGCAATAGTGAGTTAATATGTGTTAACTTAATTACTTAATTGTAGTTAATATGTGCAGAATGACAACCTAACATTAATGACAAAAAGGTGGGATAGCAGAGTGAGAAAGAATAGTTAGAAAATGACCTCAAAACACAACAAAGGCAAGAGGAAAGTGGGTAATGTAATGTTACTGGGAACACGAAGAAATGAAAGATATGAGCAAAATGGCCAGGGATGCAAGACAGGCTGTTTAATAACTAGTTGGAATGGACATAACAGACACCAGACATGACTAATATTTGAGGCTGAATTTTAAAATTAATGCATTTTGACATGAAAGTGATCAACAATCCTGCAAAAGATGATGTCTTTGTTTCTATAAGTAAAATCTGGAATAAAAATAAGGGGGGGCAGAGTGTGAAATTAGGAAAGATTTTCCTTGACTCATCAAAAATAAGAGTTAAAGGAGCTTTTCATTTACATGAATGCAGCCTGGTCAGAGGAAAACCATCTTGGCAAATTCAGAGCTGAAACAACAAACTGCATTCAAAACAGAGGCAAGACAGCATTTATAATCACACAGGCTATGAACTGTACAGCACTCAGGCGTGCTATTTCCATAAATTATGATGCAACTGGAGTTCAGTGGAGTTGTATATTGTATCACCAGCAGAGTCCTAGTTGGTGGATCTGGAGAATAGGGAATATATAGTGAATACTTTCATTTTAAAGGGAACTGGTGGTGGGGGGAGGGGGGAAGCACATTTTCCATCAGGTTTACAGAATTATCTCCTTAGGTACAGTTTCTAGCCAAACTAAATTTGTATTTTCTTCAGCTCCAATTAAGTGAGAATTATCAGAACAAAAACCCATCACCATATCTCTCTGTCTAGCTATCTTTAATTTCACCTATATCATTATTTCTTTTTTTAAACAGATTGCCTTTTCTTTATTTTTTCCCCAAAGTTTTTTGTTTGTTTGTTTGTTTGTTTGTTTGTTTATTCATGTACACAAGAACAAGGGTACAGGCAGATGTGTGGGAGGGTGAGAGGATTCACCAGAGACAGAGCAGGTAACACAACAGGCAGACTGACTGAAAGGCACTGTTGAGGGGAGCAGCGGCTGAGACAGGAGAGGTCTGCCTCGCCATGTGGGTTGCTCCCTGGCTGGCCAGGATTAAACCTGGGCTGCAGAGGCTGCAGACAGCTTCACAGAGCTGCGCTCAAGTGTCTGTGCTACCAGGGAGGCCCTAATATCATTATTTGTGGAAACTTACCTTCTAATTTTCTGTTGTTAGAAATGACAAACCTAAATTTTATTTCTCCAAAATTGATCTTATGTAACTAGTATGGCAACATAAATAACAACAAAAATGTTATTATAAGAGTATTTATTAATTTCTTTGTGGGTTATTTTTCCTTTTAACTCCCCTTTGAAAGTATTTAATAGGCTTACTCTTTATTTTGGCTAGCTGCAGATTCATGTTTATTTGAAATAATATTTAAAAACATGTTTATTTTATATTGGTGTTATTTATACTTTGTATGCCATCTGAAAAAGCTTACTTCCCCTTTAAATATGATCTACAAGTCAAACTAATTACTGTTCATTACCACAAATTAGGTGGCTTAAAAATATATATATATATATTAGAGCCTCCCTGGAGGCACAGTGGATTGAGTGCAGCGCTGTGAAGCTGTCCACAGCCTCTGTAGCACCGGTTTGATTCCTGCCAGCCAGGGAAATTCCCACATGGTGCAACAGACCACTGCTGCCCCGTCTGTTGCTCCCCTCAGCAGTGTATTTCAGTCCTTCTGCCTGTTCTGCTCCCTGCTCTGTCTCTGGTGAATTCTCTCACCCTCCAGCACCTCTGGCCTGTACCCCAGCTCTTGTATAAATAAATCTTTTTAAAAAATGATTTTTAGTGGCCTCCCTGGTGGCACAAGGGGTTGAGCACCATACTATGAAGTAGTCCTCAGCCTCTGCAAAGGAAGTTTAATCCCCAGCTGGCCAGGGAGCAATCCACATGGCGAGGCAGACCTCTCTGTCTCACCCGCTGCTCCTCTCAGCAGTGTATTTCAGCCAGTCTGACTGTTCTGTCCCCTATTCTGTCTCAGGTGAATCCTTTCACCCCCACCATGCATCTCTGGCCTGTACCCCAGCTCTTGTATGCATAAATAAATAAATCTTAAAAAAATGATTTTTATCATCTCACAGTTTTAACTAGAAGTTAAAAATCAATTTTCAGGGCCTCCCTGGTAGTGCAAGAAGGGTCAAGACACAACCTATGAAGAAATTCACAGCCACTGCTGCACAAGTTCGATTCCCAGCCAGCCAGGGAGCAACCCACATGGCACAGCAGACCTCTCCTGTCTTGCCCCCTGCTCCACGCAGCAGCGCACTTCGGTCAATCTGCCTGTTCTGTTCCCTACTCTGCCTCTGGTGAATCCTCTCACACCCCACACCTCTGGCCTGTACACCAGCTCTTGTATGCATAAATAATAAATCTTTTTAAAAAATCAATTTTCAACAGGACTATATACTTGGTAGAATTTAGTGAAGAATCCATCCTTGCCACTTTCTAGTTTTTGAATCTTGTCACCTTGACTTGTAAATATATCATTCTAGTTCGTGCTTCATTAATTGACATCCTTCTTTCTGTGTCCAAATTTTGCTCTTCTTATTTGCATAACAGTCTTACAGAGCTCACATTAATCTAATCTGACCTCATCTTGAATGATCCTATATGCAAAGACCCTATTTCCAAACAAGGTCACTTTCACAGGTAAAGGAACATATGTTGGTGGGGAGGGGAGAACATAATACTACCTACTAACAGTGAGAAAAGGAGTATAAGTTTGGCATGATAGAAATAGCATGGGCAGAAATTTAAGGGAACTGGCAAAATGACTACTACCCTTCAGTATCCAGCTCCAGTCCTACAATTTCTGTGGAATTTTCCAAGACAAAACAATTTAAATATGTCTGCATTAATACTTCTACCTTGTGCCTTGTATTTGGGACTTCTATAGAATATTTCCAAGTATATAATATAAAATACAAAACTAGGTTGCTTACTCTTATTATTATTTCCTTTTTTAATGATACTATTAACGTCTAGAAAAATATCTTAGATGTAATAGCTATTAATTGGTAATGATGTTTTGTGTAATAGCAGGGACAGACAACACAAATGGAACTGAGCTTTCAGAAACCTGTCTTTCACAATCCGACTCAGGGAGAACTTCAGAGGCTGCTATCAGGAGTAATTGCTATACTAACACTGCTTATTTGAAAGTCTAAATTTTCTGTTATATTTTATTTAGAATGTTGAACTTTATTCCTTTATATTACAAGACATAGTAGAATAACATTTTCAAAACATAATGTTGTGTACACAAAGAATAATTAAATTGGTGGTGGAAAGGAAGATGGCAGCCTAATTGTGAAAAAAGTAACATGCTTCAGAAAAAGTAACAAAATGGATAATGCATGGATACGATATAATTAGGATGACATGTTTTTCAGTTGTTTTAATGGGTCACTTTTAAATAACATATCAGTGAGTTTCTTCATCAAGACCATGAAAAATACTAAGTAATGACAATAATTATTTGAGACACAAAATCAAATGGACATTATACACAAGTCTTAAAACATAAATGCCTGGACTCCCTGGTGACTCAGGCAGTTGAGTGCAGCTCTGTGAAGCTGTCCGAGGCCTCCGAGGTTTCTCCGGCATGGGTTCAATCCCAGCCAACCAGGGGGATACCCACATGGCGCAGCAGACCTCTCCTGTCCGCTGCTCCCTTCAGGAGTGTATTTCAGTCATTCTGCCTGTTCAGTCACCCACTATGTCTCTGGTGAATACTCTCACCCTCCTGCACATCTGCCTGTACCTGGTTCTTGTATTCATGAATAAATAAATCTTTAAAAAAAAATAAATGGCTACATATTTTTATTGGTTTAGTAGCTTTCAATGCCATGAGGTAAAGGGACAATGGAATAGAATATAAGTTCCATGAGAATAAAAACCATGAATGTTTTGCTAAGCAATATAAATCTATTCCTCAGGAAAAAATCTGGCATATTTGTTGAATGAGTACATTTTTAGCTAGCACACAGTATGGGTTAATATAGCTTCCACTAGATTAATTTTCTTAGGCAAGTGAAGGTATGTATGTATGTGCATGAAAAGCTCCAAATTAATCAAACTTCAAGAATAACTACAAAATACCTTAACAAGGCAGGGATGGAATATCAAATTTGGGAATCAAAAGCCTAATATGTAGTTAAATAACAGTTTACACAGTCTAGGAATGGAATGTATAGAAGTCTAGAATTCAGCTCAATGGAGCAGCTCACCCACCCATGGACCTGATCAATTTTATCCCTGTATGATGTATGGCACTCCAGAAATTATCAAATTTACCTAATGAACTTTAGAAATGTAAACTCTAATAACTGTCTTTTCTAATTATATGAAAACCAAGCCAACCTCTAATTAGAATACGACTTAATGTGAACATCTGCTTGCAGTGAGTTTGTATGTCAGGATGACACAAATTTTCTGGCACATACAACCACCAAATATCATTTGTTCATTCATGTATTCAGTCATTCATGCAACAGACATGAAGCATATTATGTGCTATGGACAGGCCCTAAAATTAAGTTAAATAACCATGATACCTATCTTCATGGAGTTTACAGAATTCAAGGAATACAGAATTCAAGGAACAAGTAATTGGCAAATTCAATGAATACTGAAGGATGTAGATGATAATGTGGCTTTGTATCTGGAAAATTTACCTATTTTAAATATTTAGGAAGACAAAGCAGGGGAAGTGATTTATAGTTTGTGATTAGAATAGGGAATAAATACATGTCATGTAAATATGGGGAGAGTTTATCAGGAAGATAAACTAATATAAGCAAAGATATTAATTACATCATTTTTTAAAGAAACTAAAGAAAAGCCAGTATAACTGGCACATGAGAAGCAAGGGTTAGATCAAAAATGATAATGTGCATTAAAATATCTAATTCTATCCTGTCGTGTGAACTTCATTAATGTTAGCTCTAAAGAGATAAACTCATTTTTGCTATGATTGTCAATATTTATTTTCTCATTTTGAAAAGCTTCTTGGTAGCCAACTAGTGCTCAAATTATTCCTAGTAACACCCCATTCTATCACGTTCCATCAATCAATTCTTATAGAAGTAGAGAATAATTCCAAAAGGTGAAAGTCATGAAGTTTAAGAATTTATCATTCAAGTGATTATAGAAGCTGACAAACTTGGGATAAAGAAGCTAAATGGTGGGCCTCCCTGGTGTTGCAAGGGGTTAAGTTTCAGCACTATGAAGCGATAGGCATCCACTGCAATATGAGTTCTATCCCTGGCCAGGGAGCTAACATATTTGGCACACCAGACCTCTCCTGTCTTACCCACTGTTCCCCTGAGCAGTGTATTTCAGTCAATCCATCTGTTCTGCTCCCCACTCTGTTTCTAGTGAATCTTCTCACTCTCCTCCCCCAGCACATCTGGCCTATACACCAGCTCTTGTATCTATAAACAAATAAAATAAACTTAAAAAAAGTTAAATGACAATTCTATTAAAAACAATGACAAAGGCAAATTAAAACCTAAAACATTATTAGAATCATGTATGTCTATATATATATTTCTAATTATTTGCATAAATATTATGATTTCACTAATACATGGAATACAAAGAAACAAACCAAGTGCAAAAACAAAACAAAACATAAACTCCTATTTTGGTGGTTAGCAGAAGTGAAGGAGGACAGGTGTTAAATGGGCAAACTAAGTATTTTTATCTCTTTTATTCTTATTCTTATTCTGTTCATCTTTTTTTTTCCTTTTTTTTTTTAAGATTTATGTATTTTTATACAAGAGCTGGTATACAGGTCAGAGGTGCAGGAGGGTGAGAGGATTCACCAGAGACAGAGCGGGGAGCAGAACAGGCAGACTGCCTGAAATACACTGCTGAGGGGAGCAGCTTGCACAACAGGAGAGGGCTGCTACGCCATGTGGAATCTCCCTGACCGGCCAGGAATGGAACCCGCGCTGCCGAGGCTATAGACAGTCTCAGAGCGCTGTGCTCAGCCCGCTGTGCCGGGGGGGAGGCCCTATTCTGTTTATCTTATTTTACTAAATAATCACTTCCAGATCATGACTTCCAAATTTAGATATCTATCCACACCTTTTATTTTGAACTAAGACTTGTATGTCCAACTACCTACCTCCTTAAAATATTCACTTGAGCATCTATTAGCCATCTCAAATTTAACAAGTCCAAATTAAGCTTCATCTCACTTTTCCAAAAATGTTTCTTTAATAACTTTTCCAATATTAGTTAATAAACACCATAACTCCTGTTTTTCAGTTCCAAAGCCTTAAGGCTAACCTCACCTTTCTCTTTTCTTTCTCCAAATTCATCTATCATCATTTAGAGAATTTAGTAACTATATCTAACAGCTTTTTATTACCTTCACTGCTATTTCCTCATCCTAACAATTCTCACTAATGTCTAGACTACTGCAAATAATGTTAGTTTTTCTATGGTTCCTTCTGATAGCTTTCCCACATAGCAGCCGGAGTCATTCTTTTAAAAGTAAGTATGATCACGTCCGTACTGTGCTCAAAACCCCTAAATGACCACATTCCATCTATTCCAATGGCTACATATTGGTCTTAAATCAGGTTCCTTAATCCTTTTCCCTATATTACTTTCAACCACAGTCACTCCTAGTGGTGATCATGGTCATATAATGATTGTGTTCCTTTAAAAAATAAGACCTAATCTGGCTTATATACTTTGCTCTAGATGTCATTTCTACCTGGGATGATCATCCCTGATATAATTTCATTTTTAATCAACTTCTTTAAGGACTTTGCTCAAATCTCAACTTCTCAATTAGTCAATCTATATTTTCATCACTCCAGATCCTGCTCTCCTAACCTCACTCAACCTACTCCATCTTTTTTTTTTTTTATCAATTTCTAGACAGAGTGTGTTATTTAATTATATTGATCACTGTTTATTGTCTTTCTCTCCTGACAGAGCATATGTTCTGCATGAGCAAACTTCTGTCATTTTGGTCACTGATGCATTCAGAACAATGTCACCCATTTAAGTTCCCAAAAAGTATTTGCTGAAAAATTGTTAAATGAATGGAACTCTAATGAAATCTCAAGCAGATTAAGTTTGGAAATAATATAGAGAGAATCTAATTCAAATCTGCATCCAATGCTTTACAAATGAGGCAATATGAAGTTACTTTCCAGTCCCTTGCCCTTGCAATAGCACCGAAGCAGAGGAGGCCATGTGATGTTAGAGCTGAGAGAAGCCTTGGATGTCACAGATGAGGAAACTGACATACAGGAGATGACATACTTTACTCATTTTCATCTATCAACAGAGTCAAAACCGAAACTGGAACTCAGGTTTCATTATCTTATGTTACTTATCATTCCACTGCAATGGAATCAGCTCAAATTCATCAATTCTCATAAAGTATTATCATCCAGTAATAACTCAGTGGCTCCCCTGCATTCCTGTTAGATCACATAATGTTGTCATTCAATAAACAAGAGTTTAATGATCTAGTATATACAGCTTATTAGAGAGGCATTGGCTAGCTGTTAATATTCTTTGTGCAGCACAATTGTTGGCCTGGCTTATTTATTTATGTGCAAGTTAAACACACGATACAGTAAGTCTTGTTTCATTGTCTGAACTTCAGGAATTATAACAATGAATTATAATAACTAGTGGCAATTTCCCAAGCCCTCAATGAGGGACTGAAGTCAAAACAATCATTTGTAATTTTAATCAAAAGAATGTGAATGTCCCCTCTATTTACACTTTTCTTTTGAAATCTATTATGAATTGAAAATCTTATATCATACTAATAAGATATGCATACAAATAAGAAAAAAACAAACTAATGCTACCTGAAATAAAATATCTCATTTTTTCAACCAGATCTTTAAAATGGTATGAGAACAATAAAGAATTTAATGTACTAAAGGGCCAGGATTAGATCTAAAGTTTTATTTCAGTTATTCATAGATCATTTTATAAATCAATTATATAACTAATACCATTAAATGAATGTTGTTTATAGTGTTTAAGTATTATATATGGTATTACTAATTTTCTGACACTAGGTATCTTTAAATTGGCATTTATAGAATTAAACATTTGTATAATTTTCTAGAAAAGTGTCAAATGATATTGTTGATGTTTTATTATATAACTAGTATTTTGACAAGTCTACCTAAAATTTACTGTATGTAACACTAATTAAAAAAATATAGTTAAGCAATGAATTTCTTAGTTGCAATTTTGTCTCTGAGTTAAAGGGAAATAAGCGGCTCTTTGTCATTTAAGGAGAAAATGATGAGAAAAGCAATTTGTGGATCTGATGCTATTACCGGACAAGCTATATTGCTCTAGAAACTTAGAGACACACACATATATATTTGTAGATAGGGACATACAAATCATTACTAAGAATATCAATCTGAAAATAGGAAGTGACTATATGAACTTATAAAGGGGGGATTTTACGATCACTGGATTAAATGTGTTAGAATTGGCTTCTAGAGTTCACTAGGAAGAAATGAAAAGGACGCTATAAAGTATCATTTTCTATTTTCCTTTGTTATATGTATTTTTCAAATATGTTGTTAAATTAAAAAAAGTCATTTTTATGGAATCAACTGTGTGACAACAGATATAATTATTGGAAATTCAAAGTATCATCGCCTACATTATTGTAACTCCAATAAGTATCAGTGGAGAATAAGCCATTTTGAAACAAAATTTTTTGAAAATTTCAACATTTTAAACCAGGATTTTGATGGGTTTCATTGTGTTCCTGCATGAAATTGGCATAGAAAAGGTAAAAATTAAATAACTAAGTATTGAGTACTTGAAGGTAGAAAAAAATGCAAACAAAACATAGTAGGTCTAAGAGCATTATTTTTGTCTTGTCTTTTTTTAAAAAAAAGATTTGTTTATTTATCTATTTATTTATTTATCTATCTATTTATTTATTTATACAAGCACTTGGTACAGTCAGAAGTTCAGGAGAGTGAGAGAATTCACCAGAGCCAGAAAGGGGAGCAAAACAGACAGACTGATGAAGTACATTGCTGAGGGGAGCAGCGGGCGCGGCAGGAGAGGTCTGTGCACCATGTGGGACCCTCGCCAGTGGCCAGAGATCAAACTGGTACTGCAGAGGCTGAGGGCAGCTTCAGGCAGCTTTGGGCAGCTTTGCAGCCAAGCGCTCAACTGCTGCGACACCAGGGGAAGCCCCTATTTTTGTCTTGTCTTAAAAGTTTATCATTAAGCTCTTGCCCGCCTGTCTATGCAGGCACCTCTTTTTTTCTTCCTCCTTTTCCTAATAAACCTGTCCTTTTAAAATGTAAAAATATAAGTTATGCATTAATGAGAGAACCAGTTGGTAATTTGCTAAAGCCTACACAACTATGAACACATTTTTGGAATATATAATTTACCTAGTGTCCGTTCAGCAGCAGCCCAGCAAGTTCTCTACTCTTCCTTATTCACACTCATCTTACTTTTTTTGTGTGATATTTTATTCCCTTATGTTCCTCCTACCTCTCTGAATCCACATCCTCATCCTTCTAAGCTTGGTACTTAAATGTTTTTGATGCTCAGATTAATCCAAATTCTTCTTGTTATCTTATTCCATCCTGCTGCTATCTAGTCAATACTATTGATACTTACTAGTTCAGTTATCATCAGCATCAACTACATATCAATTATGTTTCTAATCAGAGCTCCTGCTTCACATAGACAGATACAACTGTATATTACATACCTTTAATAGTCTTCCTTAGTCTTAGAACTATATCTAAAGCAATCTCCAAACTTGACTTTCTCACATTGTCTAACTTAGCAAATATCTCCACTGCTTTCACCAAGTCAGAAATGATACTTTATTTGAATGCCACTGTATCTCTTCTCATTCTTTTAGATAGCCATTTTCATTATGCCTCCTAAATATCTTACAACTTACTCTACTTCATTATCTCCGTCAATTACATCCTAACCCTAGTTACAAAGATTTTTTTTCTTAAATGACAACAATCATTCTTAAAATATTTTCCCACAGGACCTCCCCTGGTGGCACAGCGGTTGAGAGCTGGGCTGCAAAGCTGCCCACAGCCTCTGCAGAGCCAGTTCAATCCCCGGCTGCTGGCGAGGGTCCTACATGCGTCCTACATGCAGCGCAGACCTCTCCTGCTGTGCCCGCTGCTCCCCTCAGCAGTGTATTTCATCACTCTGCCTGTTCTGTGACCCAGTCTGGCTCTGGTGAATTCTCTCACCCTCCCGCATTCTGACTGTGCCCAGCGCTTGTATAAATAAATAAATAAATCTTTAAAAAAAAAAGATTTTCCCACAACTAATCAAGTCCCACTTAGAATCAATCTTTACATTTCAGTGAAAATAATCATTTGAAAATTCAAACCTTTTCGTGTAATTGTTTTTGATAAAACATTTTAACAAAATTCTACTGGTCCTAACAAATATTTAATGTTGCTTAATGACCCTTTGTAGTCTATTCTTTACCTATTTCTTCACCTCATAACCTTATCATTCTTATTTTACTCAATTATTGTCTCACAATATACTTTACATTTTAATTTTATCTGTGGATTCACATTTTTTAAAATAACATAAACAGTTTAAGAAATATTATACCCTAAAACTACTATGTTCTGAAAACTCTACAGCTCTCATAAAACCATGCCTTTCTTTAAGATTGTGTAAAGAAACTCACTATATTTATTGAGATCATAGTACTTAATTTTTGCATTCAGATAACAAAGTATGTAAAAGATCTGACTACAAAAACAAATACAATTTACCTCCAAAACTACTCAATTAACTTAAAAGGAATCACCAATTATTGGCTAGCATGCTAAAAAGCGTAACTATAGATTATAGTATAAACAACTTTTATTCCCTTATAAAGCATCTGATAAAGTAGAATTACCCTTCATTGAGTATTTAGGGAATACTGATAGAAAGCCCCAGCTTTCAAAATTCTTATCTGTTAATCAGTACTCTGATCTTCAAAAATATTCCCCAGCTCTGACACTGTTCCATATAAATTTCTATAACTGTAAGTTATTTTAAATAGTCAAATTTTAAAGGCCACATACAGCTGTTCTTTGATCCTGAGTTTGCCTCAGGCAATGAAATCAAGGGTAGGTTAATAAAAACTATCTACTTACCATATTGTAGGTGGCTCAGAACCTTCTATTTCTAAGTAATCATATTTTTCTTCCATTTGGAAATCAGTAAATATGAGTGAAATTGTGTCCCCAGGTTCTGCTACAATGGTCCAAGTGCAATCAGCATTGTTATGGTATTCATTAGGAAAACTCGGGCTGGATATGATGCCACTGGATCCTCTCATTGTTCCTCCACAAGCATCTTCAGCTATTAAAAACAAGGACAAGATGTTCAGTTATAAGTCATTAAGAGATACAATTAAAGCAACATTGTTAACATTTTAGGTAAAAATAAAAGTACAGATGTTGTGATAGCAAGTGTACATCATACTTATAAAGATTAAAAAATGAGAGGGTCAGAAAAAAATTTAAGCACACATGTGTGTATATATAAACTCTATCTTGAGGATTTTATAATTATTGGATGAAACAGAAATGAAAGTAAGTAGCTCTTAGAATAATGAGAACCAAGATTTCCTTTTCATTGATCATGTGTTTTTTGAGCCAAACAAAAGAAAGATCATTCTTAAGGTTTATAAAAAATCAGTTTATGCACCTTTACCACTTAGTGTATGTTTATAAGAGGGTTGAACTTTGTTTTTCCTATTTTAATATAATTGTGTACAAAATAAAGAAATGGCTGAGGAGAAAATATAAAACGGTTCTTGTCAGTGACATGTTTGTAAGGCGACTAAAAAATTTTTGTGGCTATGCAATGGAAAAAAAATATGACCCAACCTTGAGGTGGTCCAAAATACAGAACAGGGAGAACTTGTGTTTATCCCTCCCATGATCACAACAGATGGATTAATCCACACAGTAGTAGAACTGGAATGGGCATGAATAATACTTATATAACAAAAGTCTTCAAAAGAAGCACCAGATGGACAGGTCAGAGAGATGATCTCTTCCAGGGGAAAAAACAAAAAAACAAAAAAACAAAAACAAAACACCATGGGGGCAGGGAGATACATTCAAGAAGAGGTTTCTAAAGTGAAGAACTTCTCCCTGGGAAGTGCAGGGGAGGAGTATACCTAACACCTGCACCCCAACACCTGCACATGTCTCTTTTTTCTTTCTGCTTTCCCTAATAAATCTGTCTATTTAAGATGTAAAAAAAAATCTCAATTGATCTTTTTAGATGTTCAGTCCTGGGTACTTTCAAAGAAAGTGATTTCATCTTGGTTAAGCTTCTTTGCTACCCCAGGCTTAGGCTTATGGCAGATGGGCCAAAAGCAAGGAAGAGAAGTAAACTGTTTCCTCTTTAACCTCCCATTATTTCTGTTCATCCACCTCTACTCACTTAGCTCTCTCTGAGTCCTCTTGGAGGTGAAAGCAGAAGGGATCAAGGGTCACGAATCTTATTTGTTTTACATCAATTTGGTACCAATTTCCAAGGCTTTGGCAAATGATTTAAGAAAATGGTTGTTTTGTGCTTGAGTCCTTTCATGGATTCATCAAAGGTGCCCCAATCAGTTCCCTATTTTGTGGGTGAGTATGTCTCTAGCTGGCTGCTTACAGTTCTGCCTCATACCATGGATATATGATGGAATAATTCTAACTTTCCAGCTATGCTCCTCATGAGACTCTTAGGCAGGATCTAGCAAAATTACAGGCCAGAATTCCATCACAAAAATTTGCATTAGGTCAAATGAATATATGCCCCATTTATTCAGTGTCTGTGAAATGCAGTTTGTGTCAAATGTAGCCTTCAAGGTTTGCAATAGATATTTAAATATTTCAGTGTGATTTTAATAATAATATACTTTGCCCCCCCCCCCAAGCTCTAGGGCATATAAATCAATTTCTCTGCACAGTCTCTTTGAAGTTCCTCAATCTAGGTTCACAGCAGAGAGAAACCACACCAATCTCCTGACACATGGAATGAAGAGCAACTCACTCCATGGAAATCCCTATTTTACAGGAAAATGACCTAAACCCAAAAGTATGACTGACTTGAACATAAGGACAGGAGCTTAGATCTTCAAGCAACCTTTTGCCAATTCTTGTACTGAGATGTTTCTTCAGTACTTCTGTTTGATGTCTTTATTACTAGAGACTATTACAGAATTAGTATTTGACAAAATTATGAAAAACCTAAAAGTTTGATTTTAGTACACTTTAGATATTCAACATTTTGACTTGGTGACCCTATCGGAATGCTAGAAACCTTTACATTGTGGTTCCATATGCATTAGATACAAAGTTTATGAAAATCTATATATTTTTCTGTAATAAGAGACTTTTTAAAAAAATTACTGCTGATGATACATATGTACTACACTTTGGTTAATGTACTACACCTTGAAATTAAATATGCATAGAATTTTTTTTTCTTGGTTCCATATTAGAAGCCGGGAAAATGTACCTCTGAGTCTCTCCAATATATATATATATATATATATATATTTTTTTTTTTAAACAACTGTTGGCATAAACACACTAAGGAAGACTTAACTAGCAATGGGCTGGCAAAGGGTTCTTTAATTGTAAAAAATACTCTTATAGTTACATATTGTAAGGAGCTATAATAAGAAAGGATTTTCACATTGTTGTTTAGGAAGACCACATTGAAGATAGAATACAAAGAAGTATCTGTATTTATATTTATATTAATACAAAGCCATAAGTAGCATGGAATACCCCTTTCTCTTGACTTCCTCTCCCCTTTATACTCAACTCACTGTCTGGACCTACCAAAAAATTCTTTGGACCTCTGCGTCCCAGATCTACACCATGCCCACAAAATGTAATTCCTGTTTCAGCTAGCCACTCAACTCCACTAAGTCTTAAACTCTGATTTCTCCAGAAATGTATTTAAGCATTCAGCTGCCTGCTTTGACTTCCCTCTCTCTCTCTTTTGTAAGATACTTTATAAAATATGTATGTTGTTTATATATATATATGTATACATATGTTTATGTGTGTGTGTATACACACACCCACCACCAAGCTCTTTATAGGAGGTCAGATATGACATCTAAAATTGGAGTATAGGGCCTCCCTGGTGGCGCAAAAGGTTAAGCACCACACTATGAAGCAGACCCGCAGCCTCTGCAGCACAAGTTCGATCCCCCGCAGGCCAGGGAGCAACCCACATGGCGCAGCAGACCTCTCCTGTCTCGCCCGCTGCTCCCCTCAGCAGTGTGTATATTTCAATCTGCCTGTTCTGCTCCCAGCTCTGTCTCTGGTGAATCCTCTCACCCCCCTCATCTCTGGCCTGTACCCCAGCTCTTGTATGCATAAATAAATAAATCTTTAATAAATGAATAAATAAATAAATAAATAAATAAAGTTGGAGTATAGAGGTAACCAGTGTAAATCTTAAAGGAAATAAATTTAGCTGAAATGTAATGCTCATTTTGCAGTACCCTATGACATCACTTATTTTCTTGGGCTCTGTCATCAAGCCTGTCAGCTTCAGATATCCTCTCTTGCCCCTTTAGAACTTATTTTCTAGAGGAAAATCTAGAGTATTTTTAAAAGTAGAAATCAGAACATGCCACAAAACTCCCCTGCTTGTACCCTCTGATGAATTTTCCTCAAATTTGGAATAAGAGCAATGTCCCTACAATAACCTTCATAGTCTTAAATGATCTTAATTTAGATACTTTTCAATAGCATTAATATTGTAATAACCTTTCAATAACACAGTAATAACTGCATATGGCAGTAACTACAAGTTCAAGATGGTGCACCAACCTTAACATAAATCTTTCATGGGGTAAACTATACAATTTTGATGTAAAGATTGTTTATTAATAAACCATGGACTATTACTTATACAGACAATGGAAATCCATACTATGTGAACTCATTTTATTAGGTAGATATTTCTTAATTTTCATAAGGAACTCTCCATTTGGGATTTAAATTTTGTATTTTTAAAATATATTTTTCCCTATTCTACTTCACAGGTCAAAGCACTAACTAGTGACTGTGTTCATTAATCTTTTGAAGTGTTTAACATATCTAAAATTATAAAAAATCAACCCAGTTTACTTATAATTTTTTTAATTTAATAAATCTGTTAATTTATTTTCTAGGTGATAAGTCTTGCTTAAGCAGCAAGAATATGACTCCTAGGGACAAAAGCAGTGTTTATTTTTCCTATCATAGCATTTTCAGTGCTTTAAAATTTGCTGGATACTCACTGAGTAACCAAAATGTCTATTTTATATCATAGTGAATAGAATAACTTTGGAGGATATAACTGACTCTTACGTTGACTTTGAATTATTTCTTAGAAATTAGAATATTTTCCTCATTCTAATGCATGTTTCTTGACTCTTTGATCCTACATTTCCAATGTTAGTGCAAATTCTTTAAGAAAGAACAAAGCCCCCTTATCTTTTCTACACTATTTCTCTTAGAATTATAATTTAAAGTGATAAAATTTAGAGTATGTGTAGTTCTCAAATCTTTCCACATCAGCATTGAGTAATTTGAAGACAGAAATAATAATAAATACAAATAGTAGTTATATGTTTGAGCATTTTGTGCCAGTGACCATGGTATCAAGTTCAAATATGCATAAATATGTATCAATCTATAATTTTTCTTGATGTAAATTCTTCTGTCACTTTTCAATGGGCTCAAAATAGTACCCACTTCATTCCTGCTCTCTTGCCCCATTAAAAATTATTCTTTAGGGCCTCCCCAGTGGTGCAGCGGGTTGAGCACCACACTGTGATGCTGTCCACAGCCTCTGCAGTGCAGGTTCAATTCCTGGCTGGCCAGGGAGATTCCCACATGGCATGGCAGACCTCTCCAGTCTCACCCGCTGCTGCCTTCAGCAGTGTCTTTGGTCTGTCTGCCTATTCTGTTCCTCGCTCTCTCTGGTGAATTCTCTCACCCTCCCGCACCTCTGACCTGTACCCCAGTTATTGCATAAGTAAATAAATCTTTATTAAACAATATCATTTATATGGACATCAAGATTAATGTTTTAAAGTAAAAATTATTATTATTACTCACACTCTCCTATTTGTAACACTCTAAAGTCATTTCTTAGATTTGGAATAAACTAGTGTTCTATGACCTTAATCATCTTAGTCCAAAGACTAAGTAAACTCAGCTACACTGGTCATTTTTCATTTTCTTAAATTTAACAAAACTCCTTCCAATTTTAGGACCTTTGTTCTAACGCTATTTCTTAGGCTAGTGGCTTCTTCCTCAAGATCTTTCCAAAGTTGGAAACCTTGGCATAACCAGTGAGAGGTTCCTAAAACTAGTGACTTTACTGTTAAGACATCAGACCCTATCACATATTACATTTCTTTATTCAATTGATCACAATCCAAAAATTTTTATGGTAATTTTGTCATTTTCCTCTAGAATATAAATGCTATTAGATCTTGACTACATTAATATATTAGTCACAGCATTATCCCAAGTCAGCCTCACTGTAAGTACCTAAAGAATATATTATATAACTAAATATATTTTGACTCAAAATTTATATGTCCATGAAGTTTCTTGAGAAATTATATTAGAAGTATCATGTTGAGCTTAAATGTGGTGCTTTCAAATTACAAAGATCTGGAGACAAATTTGACACTAATGAATTGTGTGACCTCAATTAATTTATTTACATTCCCTTCGGGTTGGATTTTTATTGTAGTTATCACTATTTTCATAGTACATGGTTATTGACTTCAGTATTGCCAGCAGTCTCTCAGCTACATATTTTGTTTTCCTATCAGTACCCTAGTTTTATTTTTGTATGTGAAAGGAAGGTTCTGGTAAGGTGATGACACAATTGACTTGTTACTCCCTCTGGCAAAATTGCCACAGCAGGGGGATAGAGAAGGCACTCTGAGTCCTATGTATTTCATTTCACTGCCACCATCACAACTAGTTAAATGACAGGTTCATCTCTGCTGCTTGTTTCTCATTTTCTGCTACAAAATAGAGTAATAAGAAGAGAACAGAAAGTGAGGGGAAAATGTAGCAAACTCTTGTCCATAAGAAACCCTGTGAAAAGGCAAATTAGGAGAGTACTTTTAGTGTAATTGGAAGAATTCTACAAAGCTTGATGACTTAAGAATAGGTTCTCTCTCAATCTACTTCTAGATTCTTCTGGATTCTATATTTTAAATATGTTTTCTTTCTAAACTATTTATAATCAATGAAATTCTGAAGAGAGTAGATATTTATTTATTTTTAATCTTTTTTTTTAATTTAATTTTATTTATACAAGCACTGGGTACAGTCAGAAGCGTGGGAGGGTGAGAGAATCTACCAGAGCCAGAGCAGGGAACAGAACAGACAGACTGACTGAAATACACTGCTGAGAGGAGCAGCAGGTGGGGCAGGAGAGGTCTACGTGCCATGTGGGACCCTCGCCTATAGCCGGGGAGCTAACCAGCGCTACAGAGGCTGCAGGCAGCTTCACAGCCCAGCGCTCAACCGCTGTGCCACCAGGGTAGATATTCAAAGAAAGTCTAGATATTTAAAGAGAACATCAAACTTAACCCTAACAATACCTCTATGAAGAAAGCACAATAATAATAATAATTTTTGTTTTACAAAGGTGAAAATTGAGGTATAGAAAGATCAGTAAGAGATCCAAAATCACATAGGTTTTAAAAATAGTATAGTCAAGTTTCAAATTAAGCCATCTCAGAGGATAGCTTTAGCCACCATAACACTACAGTGTGGTATAAAAATACAACTTAAGGAAATGTTAAGAAATAGCGCAGCCACATGCACAGTGATGGAGACGATTAGGGGAAAAGGAAGGAGATTTCAAAGGTGAAAAGGTAACCAAACCAAATCCAGAACATAGAAAACTGGCACTTTTTTTGTGCTTTTTCTAGAAATTTCCCCCTGACGAGGTCAAAACACACATGATGAAAATAAATGATGTTTATAGAAAATTTATATATCAATTTTTCATCCTCTACATTTGAGTATCAAGAGGAAAAATAGTTAAACATATAGCACATAATTTCCTATTAGATAAACAACTAGAATATAGAGTACAGACTGTATTTTACATGATTTATTAATAAATTGCCATCACAAGGTTACACTAGTTTATGAAAATAAAATTATAATAATTCTAGTATAGTTTATATTACTCTTTCTCAAAAATGTGGTCTTAAAGGGAATATTTGAACTTTTACTTAAGTTATTTAAATAACTCAGATAACATGTTTATATTACACAAATAAAGATTTTTCTAATGCTTTTTAAATTCACAATTAAGATGGCAGCCTTAAATCACAAAATAAAATATATGTATAGTTTGCATGCGTATACTGTAACACACACACACATTCCTAAAATGTACAAGAAAATGAGATTCTGATTCATACATCTGCAACCTTCTTCAACCACGTTTTCAAAATATTTTTCAATGGAAGTATGCAATATGAAATATAAAATAATTTCATGAAAAGTCATGATTATATTATAGAAATGCTGATAACATTTATAACATACTGAAATATTTCCATTTAATTGCAAGTTTCTTATATGCATCAAGTTTATTCTTACTAAAATCAAATGAACTAATAAATATGGTTCTGTTAGGAAAAGCACCATGTTTTCCATCCCCACTTAAATGCAGAATCTTTGGATTAGCTACTGAGAATGAGGAATGGAGCTCAGCAGCTAGGTGAAGCCAAATAACATGGAAGGTATGTAGACACCAGAGCACTCTTGTTCAGTGCTCTGCAACCTGATTTGCACTACTAGGAAGGGCACCTGAATGAAACACATTGAAGAGAGACAAGTATAGACACTTGAAACAGATTATGTTGCTGAGAGTCTCATGAGTGAGAGACGAGTGGGAAGGCTGACAATGGCAGCTATTACCTTTATTTATATTTCTGCATCTCTCCTTTTGTCCCAAGCTTACATTTCCCTTTTCAACCCAATCTTGCTGTAACTCCCCCACCCACCCACCCAGAATGTGCCTTAACATGTAGCATACTTTCAGGCCTTAGCATTCCTGCTTTGGGTCAACCCATTTGATGGGACATTTATCCACAATAAATGGGTGATTTGGGTTGTTTCATTGGGCAACTATTATCTTTTCTTCCCTCTATATACACACTAATTCTATTAAAGATGTTTCACACTAATAGTTTCCTTTGTCTTTATGCAACAGCTGAAAGGACTTCATTTAGAGCATGCACCCTGTTTGTTCAGGAGCCTGGGTTGCCCCTCTGCCTCATATTAACATTTCCTTAATTAATTAGTTTTACTATTTATTAGGTCCTAACTACTTATATATATGTTTATACCCCAAATGCTCATTCTGAGGAACAATACCCAAGCCAAGTATATATACTAAGGATGATTTAATATAATTGTTACTTCTTTATTTATTTCTTTGTTTTCTTTTTCTTCTTGGTAATTGTGTAGTCATCAATTATCCAATTAAATGAGATGGAATCAAATGGAAAATTGCATAGATCACTATTACATTTTTTTTTGATGACTGCCCTTTTAACACAACTTGCTGTTTCAAAACAAAGTGTTGATCAAAACCTTTTACGAGTTGACAATTTTAAATTTATAGTTAAGAAATAAAATTAAATCCTTAGTACCTCTAATCAGTGATTTATGCTATATGTAAAAACTGTTTCCCAGCTATTCAGTAAATAATTTAGGCACCAATCTTGTACATGGTATTATTCTAAGAAATAATAAGTATCAGAAGCTAATATAACAAAAAATTCTATAGCAAAATTAATTTATCAAAACTTATAGCTAATCCATAGCTCAGCTGTAAGTTTTACCTGTGTATTGTTCATCTGAAACCTTGCCGCCTACTACTTATCTGGGTCACCTTTTCATGATGTCAGTTGCAATGTGGTTAGGGAATACAAACTAATTTTTGTAGAGTCCAAAGCCAATTATAACTGGGAAGGTAAGACCAAAGCCAAATGTAAATGAGTTCTGGATACTCTGATCTTTTGGATAATATCTCTCTTGGCATGGTAAGTGAAAACTTGGCTATATAGTCATACAAGGGGTGAATCATGATGTAGGGCACCCACATTTACATCAGGGTCCCAGGAACAGCAAAGCTTTAGTTTTTTCTAAATAGTTAATTTTAGCATCCATCCAAATGTCAGTGAACAGGTTAGTGATGTGAAACTGCACTTTAAACAATGCCTAAGAGCTTTTTTATACAGTGTTAACATTTGCATAAAACCAGCTTTTTTGTGCCTTATGTTTCCAAATCAATTTAGCTTTGTGTGCTAATATTTTACTACAGCCCGGGAGATAAAGAAGCATGCAGGTCAGCCATGTATACTGCTAAATCCCCAAAGGAAACCTCCACTAAAAACCAAAAGATTGACACCAGACAAGATTAGCAAAAGAATTAGTCATGCACAGTCAACTGTGTTAAATACTTGGGGAGGTGTGTGTGGGGGGGGAATAAACATCTGCTTCTCCTGTCCTTCCGAAAAAGGCTATCAGGATGGAGTGTTAATGCATCCAACATATATTTTTATGTGTTTCTGAGTGTACCATTGGTCTTCACAAAGATGGATTTGTTAGAACCAACTATCTCAGCTACTTTAAATGCTACTAATGAGGTAGGCGAGTAAAAACTTCAATGTCTTGTGCTATTTAAATCCCAAACCAAGCTATACCCAGAGATCTTCTCCTTTAAAAATACAGCAGTTTGGGCTCTTACTCTGTCTGGAGCTGAAGAGGCTTTATCTCTAAACTCAAAAATGTTAAATGGCTGAAAATTTCCAAAACAACCAATCAAAAAAAAAAAAAAAGAATTTTCAACAAGTTAATCCTTTCCCTAAGGGGCTTATGAGCAATTTTTTTTTTAATTAAAAATAGGTGGGGTGGGGGGAACCCTACCAAATAGCTAGAGATCTTTAAAGCTCAACTTCTGGAAAAGCAGGGAATTTGTTCAGAATATTTTTTTTTTACATTTCTTTTTAATGTTCTAAGTTTCAAGATCTCAAAAACGATTATAAAAAATAAGAATTTTTAAAAATAAATATTTCTTCAACTACTTCCCATACCATCTAATATTTCAAATCTGGATAATTTGGAGGAGTGATTTTATCATTACCATTAAGAGATACCCCAGAATAAAAAGTTATATAAAAAAAGGGAGGGTGTTACATAGTTTTGTTTTTTTCTGTTCAGCTCATCTCTTTCTTTTCTTAGGTCTATATCATGACAATAAATCATTTTCATTTAAGTACGTATGCCAATTATATGGTTTCTTCTTGAGGCATCTGCTTTTTTCCTACCTAAAGTCCACAGGGACACATCTAATTTTTAGATATGATGGATTCATTAGCTTTATTGGTTAAAAATATATAGTATGCAAATCCTCTATTAGGCACTTCAATTAAGTCTTATTCACAGGCCTATTTTACAGATGAGGAAATTAGCTCAGATAGGTTAATAAATGTAGCACTAATTATACAGCTAAATAAGTAGGAACATCTGAAATTATAAAAATAGAGTTAACAGTGTATGCTAGGCAAAATGATGTCTTTCCCGGAAAATGACATCCCTGGCAAGGTATGACTGTGTTAATTTACAAGCCAAATAATAATAATAATAATAATATAATAATAATAATAATAATAATAAGGTTTCAGATGCAATTAAGGATCTTAATCAGCTAACTGTAATCATGAGGAGATCATACTGGATTATCCCTATACCCACTCTAATCACATAATGGAAGTCTAATCACTTAAAAATGAAAGAAAGTCAGAAGAATGGACCAGAGATGGATGCAATGTTGAAAGTTTTGGAGCTAAAGAAAGAGGGCCAACACCCAAGGAATGCAGGCAGCCTCTAGATACTGCAGAAGACAAAGGAATGATTCTTCCCTACAGCTACCAGAAGGAATGCAAATATGTCAACATCTTAATTTTAGACCAGTGGGAACTGTGGCAGACGCCTGATGTAAAGAACTGTGAAATAAATTTTTGGTGTTTTAAGATATTGTATTTATAGCAATATATAATTTATATACACTTTTAAATATGATTTACTACTCAATTATTTTGATCTCGGTATTTTCAGGTAGTGGAAATTTAGGGAACAGGTAAAAACTATGTTGTTGGTATAACACGTTTAATCATGTTACCTCGAAAGTTACTAGTTCCTTGTAGGATGTTCCCTTGGACACCACAATTACTCACAATTACTCTCCTCTGCACTTGAGGCCAACAGAGGCCCCAGCAATTTCTAGTCTGTGTTCTGTCACATACTTTACATGTCCCCCAAGGGCTTAGAAAGACCGAATAATGAACAAATGTTTACTATTTTACAAATGTCCCAGACTGGGTGAAGTCATTTGGCACCATGTCAAAGATTTTGTTCCATGAAAATACCAATAATCTAATATGATGGATAAGGTTAGTGACTTCTGTAAAAAATAATTAGTTTTGCATAAAACCTAGCACACTTGCCTTAAATTTGCCTGTAAATATCTAGTTTCTCAAATACTTTTTGAATGGTTTTAACATCTTACTAGTTCCTTTAATAGTTAATGAACTGAACAAAATCTCTGATATGCATCCATCTTATATTTTACATAGTATGCATGAAATTTATGCTTTTTAAAAATTACGTTTTATCAACTATATCAGGAAATCAGTAAAGTTGGCTTGTGGGCTAAATCTGGTCTGCTGCCTGTTTTGTACATAAAATTATACTAGAACTCAATCACATCTATTCATTATATATTATCTTAGTATGTAAATACTATAATGATAGAATTGAGTATTTTGAGTAAACAATCAGCAAAGCTAAAATACTGACCATCTAGACATTTCCATAAAAAGTTCACCAAGTCCATGGGCCTCCACAGTGGTGCAGCAGGTTGAGCGCAGTGCTGTGAAGCTGTCTGTAGCCTCTGTAGTGTCTGTTCGATTCCTGGCCAGCAAGGGAGAAACCCACATGGCACAACAGACCTTTCCTGTTGATGCCCCGCTGCTCCTCTCAGCAGTGTATTTCAGTCAGTCTGCCTATTCCGTTCCCCACTCTGTCTCTGGTGAATTCTCTCACCCTCCCGTGCCTCTGACTGTACCTCAGTTCTTGTATAAATAAATAACTCTTAAAAAAAAAAGGTTCACCAAGTCCTAGAGTATACCAAAAATGAAATATTGCATACAATTCTTGGGAAGACTAAGATGAGGTAGGTACAAATAATGTGTCACACATGTATATTCCTTTTGAAGTTATTTATGTAATCTCATGTGCATTCTTATTAACACAAAACTGGATTGGTCCCTAAAAAATATTGACACATCTCCTCAGTTTGGGGCATATGATCAATGTACATTTTATAATTTCACACTTCACACCTGTGAAGATATTTTATTACCCAACACAGGAGATGCAGACATAGCACTGTGTTACTGAATTGTTTGCAATTGTCTGCCTTGTATCTGCTACCTTATATGTAGAAATTAGGTTATGTTCAAGCATTGTTTCACTATTTTACTGAGCACAGACTATGTGGTGTACTGTATTTGATACTTTTGGGATCACAGTACTACCACCTACTCTGTTGTTCAAGCTGGAATCCTCTGCATTTTCCTCTCTCCTCTAACCCATCCTCCATATCGAAGTCATCAGCAAGTCCTATCTCCATTAAATCCTGAATATGCCAATGTCCCCATATCTCTGGGCTCAAACCCTTGATCAAGGCTGTCATCATATCTTAATCACTCTATCGTCCTCCTAACCTGCCTCCTCACTTATGTTTAAATCTTTATTAATCTATATCATAAAGAGCAATAATATTGATATTCAAAAAATATAAATCAGAACAAATTAGTCTCCTTCTGCAATGCTTCAATGGTTTTGCTTAAATTTAAACCAAAATCTAATTCTTCCTATAAGTTTCAAGGACCTTCACATTCTGGTCCCCCAATTTCAACACTCCCATCATGCTGCCACATCCAAAGCATGTTTTATCACTAAGGGCTTCTTTCATTTACTCAACTATTCCAACCTAATTCTAATTTCAATGTAATGTCTAATTTATCTTTTTCTGTTTAGAATAATCATGCAATATTTTATTTTCCTCAATACATATATGTAACCACTTTATCATTGAGGCATGTCTTTGGTTAGTTTGTCATTCTTAAATATAAACTATAGTGGTTTTTTTCCAACTTGTTTTCATTGAAGTAACACTGCACTATAACATTATATAAGTTTCAGCTGTGCATCACTGAGAACAACATGTGTCTATAGCCTACTCTACTTCTTATCAAAATTTTTCTAAATTATTTAGAGCTCAAAATTTTTTAAATATTTCTTTATTTATTTATACAAGCACTGGGTACAGTCAGAAGTGCGGGAAGGTGAGAGAATTCACCAGAGCCAGAGCGGGGAGCAGAACAGGCAGAAGGACTGAAGTACACTGCTGAGGGGAGCAGCGGACGAGGCAGGAGAGGTCTGTGCACCATGTGGGACCCCCTCTGGGGGCCTGGGATTGAACCCCGGTGCTTCAGAGGCTGCTGCAATGTTCATCTGCTGAGCCACCAGGGGAGGCCCTAGAGCTCAATTTAAATAGCACTCACTGAGAGGGGTCTTTCCTGACCACTTTATGTGAAATAGATCTCCATCACTCTTCATTTTTGCTCCTCTTTCTCCTTTCAGCCTCCAGTTTTCTTTGATACTCTACACTACAATTTACAATGGTTGCAATTATGTAGTAATGATGGTATTGTTTGTACTTCTGCTTTGCCTTATTGGATTTACAATCTATGTGGATTATTTTGAACCCAAATCAGTCTCTTGAGCATTGGGTTCATTCAAGTAACTACTTGTAAAATATCTGTATAAAATGAGGGAAAAAATGTACTTCTGGCTGTCCCATTAAGGAACTAAATATGCTGAGCTTCCCGGTGAATCTTTAGATCCCAGCAGAGTACTTGACATTTAAAAAAAGTTTTCATGAAATTTATCTGAATGAGGTAATGATGAACAACCTGAGAAAGGAAAAAAGAAAGGCAGAAAGTAGACAAGAAATAATACAAAATTTTTGAAAGAATTATATCAATTATTAAAAGAAATCTATGAAGACTTTTTTTTTTAGACATAGGTGAAATTCAATGATTAATTCACTAGGAACATATACTTTACACTTAAAAAGAAGTTAGAAAATAAAATTTGCATGTAGATATTTTTTACTCTATTAATCAATGGCTATGTCAATCTAATTTTTTAAAAGTACTAAATTATGTAAATGATAGTAAGTAAAAATATGTTAAGAGTATATGAGACCTAGATGCATGAATTTATATCTTTAATAAATCATAAATACAATTAAGATGCATTTCCAAATATAAAAGGAAGTTAATATGCTTTAAAACTATAAAATAGTTAATATATGCTCAGAGGCTTCCTTATTTAAATTCTGAATATATGTTAGCATATAAACCAATTCCAGTAACTTTATAATTTTCAGAACAATTTCAAAATATTGCTCTCATTGTCTAAGTTTTCTTACTTTCAATACAGAGCTATAGATTCAAAGCTCACAAGTAGAATGCAGTGCCTGTGAATACTGAGACATAGTAAGGAAGTCAAGTACATAGCATATTTTTACATCAAATTTGGTAATATGCTATTTTATCATATCTCAAAATGCATATTTGTTCATAATATTTTGTTTACTGAAACATTTAAACGTATTTAAGGAAGTTAGCGATCTGTTACTAGATCATCTTCCATTTTGTTTTTTGTTTTTTTTTTTTTTATAGAGGCATGTTTTATTTATTCAGCTATTTGTTTGTTTGTTTTTGTTTATACATGCACTGGGTACAGTCAGAAGCGCGGGAGGGTGAGAGAATTCACCAGAGCCAGAGCGGGGAGCAGAGCAGGCAGAAGGACCAAAGTACACTGCTGAGGGGAGCAGCGGGCGGCAGGAGAGGCCTGCATGCCTCGTCTTCCATTTTGAAGTAAGCAGTGTAAGTTTCATACTTAGCAATGATATAGCAGCATGTAAGAATTTTTGCACCCAGAAACAATGTTAAAATGTGCAATCAAGACTGGATCTTTTCCCCAAAATTATTTTTATTTAGGTAGGCAGGTTTACATCTTTGTCTGCTCTAGGGGTTATAGGTTCTAACCTCTACAAATGGATATGTTTATACCGTGCTCACCAATGTCCTAAGAATCCTAAAAAGTTTAACACATAGTTTTACATTTGTCTCCATACTGTGAGCATACACTTGAACAAAAGAAATACCCAGATTTCAATTCAGTAGGGTTGACATGTCTGTTTGCAGGGAGTACTTCACCCTTTCAAATTCCAGGGGATTACCAAAGTGGGATACAGGAGACAGAAGACATGAAAAGGATAGCTTAATCCATTTTTTTCCTGGTCTTAGAAAAATGCTTTCTATTCCTCTTCAGAGTTCCAATGCTAAGAAATGAACCTAGCCAGAGATTTTAATAGTAGCCACTCAGCCTCCCCTACTGATCAGAATTAAGGATAAAAAAGGAAGTCTAGCCTACCTTATTAACGTGGGTTACCAGATACAAATTTGTAATGAAATTCTGATTCACTGAACAAGCATGTATTGGCAACCTGCTAAGATCAAACACTGTGTTAAGCATTAAGCATAAAAATATGAAGTACTATACTCTCAAGAAGTTCAATGTTCAGTAGGAGATTATAAATTGCATGTAAAAATTATGGGACATTTTGGAGATACTGATGCATGACAATTATCCCAGTGAAGTTTCCTGGAGAATTATGAAAGAATGCAAACATGACTGTAAAATTACTTAAAGGAAAGAAGGGAAAGGAGACTTGAAAACATTTCATACTTAGAAAAGAAAAAAGAAAGAAGAAAAGGCAGTGAAAACAGCAGGGTATTTAATTAGAAATGAAAGTTCCACATTGGCCTTGTTTTTCTTCTATAGTAGAGAGATGACTTGGGCCAACTCTGACCACATGAGAGAACCTGCAATCTGGTACTAGCTGGTGAACATTTTCTCTGAGATAGGAGGATGAATTTAGACATATTTTTTAGAGAACTTTTAGTTTATGCATTTTTTATTATTCTGAAAAACTTATTAATAAATACATAATAGAAGTAATTACCCATATTATTAAAATAATTATTAAGTCTAAAAGTAACAGCAGCTTATGTGTATTGAACACTTTGTGGCATGCACTGTAATAAAGGCTTTGTATGCTTTAAAACTGTATTCCTACAATAGAAGTTATGTAAGATTAATCCACACACAAAGAGAAAAGCAGCTAGGAGCAAGGACTGTAAAGTTGTCACAGGATGAGCATGAGTTTGACACATAGAAGAAGAAAGAATCTTTTAAAGAAAGAACATATGAGAATTCACATGAATATGCAAGACAGATTCTGGAAACAGAAAGAAGCTAATGTGGCTGTACACTTGCATGCTGAGTTCAAAACAGCAAATTATGTTATTAAGTTGAAATTTATCTTGTAACCTCTGGTTATTATTTTTTTAAGCAAGTAACAGAACACCATACAGACGGGAAAACAATATTTGTATACCATATAACCAACAAGGTCCATGTAGTGTCACAAATACAGAAAGAAAAAAAAAACACTCTAAAAACTCAGCAGAAAAATCAAAATTGAAAATGGGCACAAGACAAGAGAGTATACAGATGGCAAATTAATAACCAAAAAGAAGTTCAAATCACTGGGCATTATGGAAAAGAGGTTAAACAGTAAGACATGATTCTATACCTATGGAATGACTAAAATAAAAAAAAAATAGTGACAACACTAAGTGTTGAAGATGATGCCAAGAAACTCATCACTTACACACTGATAATGGAACTGAAAAATGGTACTCTGGAAAAAGAGTAGATTTTTTTTTTTATAGCTAAACATACAACATACAATTACCATATGATGCAGAAATTGTTCTTCTTGACTGTACCCTGACCTAAGGGCAGATAAGCATTCCAATTTTTTTTTTTTGTTTTTGTTTTTTAAGATTAATTTATTTATGCATTCAAGAACTGGGGTACAGGCCAGAGGTGTGGGGAGGTGAGAGGATTCACCAGAGACAGAGTGGGGAACAGAACAGGCAAATTGGGTGAAATACACTGCTGAGGGGAGCAGCAGCTGCAACAGGAGAGGTCTGCTGCACCATATGGGCAGCTCTCTGGCCTGGGATCGAACTTGTGTTGCAGTGGCTGCGGACAGCTTCATAGGTTGCGTCTCAACCCCTTGCGCCACCAGAGAGGCCCCAGCATTCCAATTTTAATTAAATTATCTCATTTAGGAACTTGATTTTTTTCTTAAATGAAGATTTTTTTTTTTTAGATTTTATTTATTTATACAAGAACCGGGGTACAGGTCAGATGCCTGGGAGGGTGAGAGGATTCACCAGAGACAGAGCAGGGAACAGAACAGGCAGACTGACAAAATACACTGCTGAGGAGAGCAGTGGGAGAGACAGGAGAGGTCTACAGCACCATGTGGGATTCTTGCCAGCCAGCCGGGATCAAACCCGCACTGCAGAAGCTGCAGACAGCTTCAGAGTTCTGCGCTCAACTGCCTTAGCCACCAGGGGAGGCCCATAAATGCAGAGATTTAGGGTGTTAATATGAATTATTCAATCACTCATAAAGTATCTTGTCTCTCACTTTCCCAGATAGATTGACCCTTTCCAAACTAGGATGCTTAACTCTTTCTTAATGTATTTGTGATCCAGTATCCTTCAATAGTTTTTTTCTTTTGAATTATTCAAAGTCATTTTCTGTTGTTTGTCTACCCCTCTCCTTAATCGACAAGTGATAGAAAGTTTATTTGACAAATTTAGTCAGATGCCTTAAATCCCTAAGGATTTAGAGTCTATTATGTATAAGGCTTTCATTTAGATGCTAGAACCAGGATAACAATCAATTAATCTGACCAAGTTTTATAATAGAAGAGCGTGTATTCTAATAAGGGAGAACAGAAATAAAAGTTTATTGTTAAAATACAATAAATACTTTAGAAAACAATGAATTTGAATATTGGGAAAGAGAGTAGGTAATAATGCTGATCAATGTTTTATAAAATGGTCTGAGAAGGCCTATTTAATGAGGCTGTATTTACCCAAAACCTAATGATGGTGGGGGAATTAGCTGACATGTCTGCGGAAGCATTTCCCAGGTAATAAAAATAGCAAATGTCTAGCTGCCGATGTGAGAAAATGTGGAAGAATCCCAGAGCAGTGGTTGAGATAGCCTGGATAGAGTGGATGTTGGGGTGGTGGTATGATATGAACCAGCTAAAAAAAAAAAAACAACCAAGTACAAATCTGAAGTCCATTATAGAGACTTGTACTTAATCAATGGTAGCGGAAAGCTATCAGAGGATTTTGAGATCTGGTGGCCTTATCAAATTTACTATAAGAATACTGCCCTGGACTTCCTTCTTTATGATCATTTCAGTATGAATTTTTTGAATCTGAGTAAGTGTCATTCAAAAACTCTGCATCTTATTGTTGCAAGGGAGAGTGACATCACATGGTCCTATTGCAAAGTAAGAATAGTTCTCTCTTGGGATCTCCCTGGTGGCACAAGGGGTTGAGACACACCTATGAAGCTATCCGCAGCCACTGCAGCATGAGTTTGATCCCTGGCCAGCCAGGAAGAAACCCACATGGTGCAGCAGACCTCTCCTGACTCACCTGCTGCTCCCCTCAGCAGTATATTTCAGTGGATCTGCTGTTCTATTCCCCCACTGTCTCTGGTGAATCCTCTCACCCTCTGTGTCTCTGGGCTGTGCCCCAGTTCTTTGGAATACTCAATGTATAGTTGCAAGAGTTACTAATATGTGACTTTGCTCAAGAAAGTAAGTGAAATACAGATATTGAAATTGCAGAGTTACTGCTTGATTTCAGAATGATTCAGTTTTTTACCCAAGAGCACTCTTTGGAGGCAAAGGGGACACTTGTGATTTATCTCATACCACGTGACACAACACAGATGTGATATATATCTGTTTCTCACATACTTTCTTGAACAAAGTCATATATAAGTAACTCTTGCACCTAGATATTGAACATTCCAAAGATGTGCAGGTTTTCTTAGTGTTTCAGCTTTTACTCACTAGTCTGATTCGAGGCTAAAGGAACACTTGTGATTTCTCTCATAACCAGTGACTCTCAGAGCTGCGAATTGAGATGTATATGTATATCACTTAGTTTCTTTTTTTTTTTTTTTAAGATTTCTTTATTTATTTATACAAGCACTGGGTACAGTCAGAAGTGCGGGAGGGTGAGAGAATTCACCAGAGCCAGAGTGGGGAGCAGAACAGGCAGAAGGACTGAAGTACACTGCTGAGGGGAGCAGCGGGCGTGGCAGGAGAGGTCTGTGCGCCATATGGGACCCTCGCTGGTGGCCAGGAATCAAACGGGCACTGCAGAGGCTGTGGGCAGCTTTTCAGCCCAGCGCTCAACCGCTGTGCCACCAAGGGAGGCCCCCACTTAGTTTCTTGAGGAAAGTCACATATATCTAATTTTTGCAAAGAGACATTGATATTCAGATTTACTGCTTGATTTCAGAGTGATTCAGCTTTTTACCCAAGAGCACTCTTTGGAGGCAATGGGAACACTTGTCAGGAATGAGCACCTAATTTGAATCATTCTTAAGATGAGGGCCTCCCCTGGTGGCGCAGTGGTTGAGCGCTGGACTGCGAAACTGCCTGCGGCCTCTGCAGCACTGGTTTGATCCCCGGCCACTGGCGAAGGTCCCACATGGCGCTACAGACCTCTCCTGTCTCGCCCGCTGCTCCCCTCAGCAGTGTACTTTGTCCATCTGCTTGTTCTGCTCCCTGCTCTGGCTCTGGTGAATTCTCTCACCCTCCCGCACTTCTGACTGTACCCAGTGCTTGTATAAATAAATAAATAAATCTTAAAAAAAAAAAGATGAAACGCATTTTATTCAATAACTAGAAGAGGGCAAAGGCTACAGATTAACAGAAAGACAGAGTCCTTTGAAGGGAAGGTATATACATCAAGATAAAGAGATTAGGGCTGGTAAAATGATGATGATAGTGATAATGAAAATGATAATAATAATGACAATATAATAATTGCAACAGAAAAACAAGTTTTATGTATTAAGAAATTTAGGAATTTGACTAATAGCATTTATTTATACCAGCATACATGTTGAAACATGTACTGGTTTTTGGTACTATAATAACCTTTGAAGTATAAAGTGTTACTTAGAATTGTGAAAAATGGTTATTAAAACACAGTCTGTAATTCTTCAGAAGTTCTGATTTATAAGAATAAAAAATATTTCCTGCTTGATGGTAAAAAGAAATTCATACATAATAAAAATCAACCAGGGCCAAAATCTCTATGAATTTAACTGAGAATTAAATTCAACTTACTGTACTTAAAAGATGATATGCATAATTGGGGACTTGCACTGTGTACTACAGAGTGTTTAATCATATCATAGAACAGAAATACAACATTAAACATTATATATCTTACGGCTGTAGAAGTCTAGCCTTTACTAGTGAATAGTGATTAAAATAACTAAATAATAAAAAAGGTAAAGGCAGCATATACTAGTATCTTTCCTTACACAGAAGTAAAAGGGAAATGATTGGAAGAAAATCTATGACTGAAAACTTTTTTCTATTTAATAATCATCCCTTGAATTATATAAGAGATGGGTTAAATAAATACAAGACTCAGAATCTGCCATCCAAAACTATATAGTGCATAAAATATTCAATGGCCTCATTCTGCTATTTGTAAATTTTTTTAAAGATTTATTTATTTATGCATACAAGAGCTGGGGTACAGGCCAGAGGTGTGGGGGTGAGAGAATTCACCAGAGACAGAGTGGGGAACAGAACAGGCAGATTGACCAAAGTACACTGCTAAGAAGGGAGGTAGCGGGGGAGACAGGAGAGGTCTGTTGCGCCATGTGCGTCTGCTCCCTGGCCAGGGATCAAACTCATACTGCAGAGGTTGCAAATTGCTTCACAGTGCAGTGCTTAACCCCTTGTGCCACCAGGGAGTCCCTATTTGTAAAATTTAAATGTAATAATTGACTGTTGCCACGCCTTTCTCTCAACACATTTATTTTTATGATTCAAACTCTGATGGTTTTTCTTTTATATCTCTGGGAATTTTTCTATTTCTAATTTCTGGGTTCTGTCCACTATTGTATGTCTTGTGTATTTCAGGGCACCAGGACCTGATGCTGAACTTGTTTCGCTTTCCATTCTACACTTCCTAGTCAAAATTTATATTCTAAAAGTCCAAAAGATTATTTCCCCACTCATAGTTTTCTATTTACATTAACAGTTCACAGTTGAGTGAATGACAAAATTTATGAATGAGGTAGAATTTTACACTACATCTAGTCTCTTAAAGTATTTTCATACATTTATTTACATTATACCTAATATTTGGATCACTGAAGATCTTTGCAACAATTCACAGCTTCAAATTATGGCTTGTTTCATCACTACTACCACAGACACAATGCTATTATTATAAGACATGTGGTCTGGCCTCTGCCTCCTCATCTTTCAGGTTTTGCTGACTTCCCTGACTGTTTTTCTTTCCTGCATATGCCTCTGTTTTGCAATCAATTCTCTCCCATTTCTAAAATCATACAACTTGTAGAAAAAATTCAAATTACCACTAAAGATAGGGTTAATCCAATCCAAGTTCTTCATGTAAAGACTCATGAAGCATTCTTTTCGCTTTTAGCTTCTGGAAATACTCCAAAAATATTTTGTCAGAGAAATTATTTAAATATTCTTGAAAGTCTGATTGTGCAACATCAACTTGACTCAAGTCTTAAGACTGTACATGGCATATAATACAAGTCTATACCTTCAAGTACAGAATGACAATGGTGTATTTCTCTCTGATCTAATTTAACCATTTATGAAAAAGGATGCTCCTTTGAAATAACTTAAGCTTTCACATATGTTATCCCTCAAAGTCCCTTAGATTGTCCAAGGCATAGCAGCTGTGCAGCTTCTGTGGGTTGAACTAGTTCCAATAATAAAAGTGTCAATACAGAATTCAAGTCAAAAAGTGAAGATAGGGTCACAACTCATTAGTAAAACATTGCTAACTTCCTAGCAAATAGGTCAATATGCTTTTAGTATTTTGAAAATTATTGTATAAGAATGAAAATTTTTGAGCAACAAATATTTTACTAGGGTAGTTTTAAAAATACCTAGTTATTTTTGGTTCTTTCATTAATTCATCCAGCTAATATTTACCGAGAGCACCATGATCAGCACTATAACAAATGGTTACCATAAATAACAAGGTAGAAAAGTTTTCCACAGTCATGTCCCTGCATTAGGCTTTTGCTATTTCACTTTTTATGTGAAACATCCCAATCTCTTTTTCAATCTTCTTATTTAATATTTGTCTTTACATATCTTTCTTCATTATTGTTTTTCTCAATGTAAAGACTGCACTAAGGTACCTTTGGGAAGCCAGTGGAAATCATTTGGTAAATCATTACATTTTAAGCCAAAACATAGATATACATGTGCAATTTAAAAATTATCTGATCAAACAAGAATTGATATAAACTAGCTGAAAAGGCAAATTTGAAGATGCAATAAATGTTCTTGATTTTAAAATATAAAATGTCAACAAGAGTTCCTAATAAGATTGGAGTTTAGTGATTTGTAAATAATATTTTATTTTGACAAAAGAGGAAAAAACAAAACCAACCTAAGAAACTACGTTATTTTACTATGCTATTTGATTGTGAGAAAAAAAAAAAAAAACAAACACACTATATTTTGGAGTCAGGAATATTTAAACCTGATTTTTATTTCTGCCATCATCTTAAGGTATGATTTGGGGGAAACTTTTAACTGCTCTGAAAAAATATTAGAAATTTTGATTATGTCAAGATTTAACAAGCTACAACTGGGAATTCAGTGTATTACTAATGTGAACATAACCAGATGTAACCATTGTGGAAAACAAGTAAAGGTAACTAGTACCATAAAGCCTAGGTTTGTATCTGCGATCCAGCAGCTATACTGCTGAGTACACAAACAAAGCATCTTTTACGTGGGAGGCGGTAAATGTATATGACTGATATGATTATAGGGTTATCTGTAGTAGCAGGAATTTGATATAATATGGGTGTTTGGCAGTGTTCTACAGCAGACTAATACTATGTAAAACCATATATAATGGTAATACAATCACCTGAAAGTCTTTTTAAGTAGAAATAGTGGCATTCAGGCCTCATTTTTAGAGATTCTTACCCATTTGGACTGGGAAGAGCACAGGAATACTACCCGTTTTATGTAAGGTTGAGAGTTTTGGACAAAGCTTAAAATCATAGTGCTGAATGAAGGGTAATAAGCAAGAAAAGCATAAAACTACATATGTCAATTTAAGAAGCATGTAAAACAATAACAACCATATTTTAAAAGGATACAAAAATAAAGGATGCACCACAGACATATGAGCAACCCCTAATAAGGGCAGATGCATGGGGGATAAAAGAAAAATAAATTACATATGGATATAGAAGATTCATAAAAAATATGAATATATTAAATATATTGATAACTCCTAACATTCATGATACATGAATATATATGTATATATAAATATTCATACATATATAGGTATATAAATATATATTCATTCATAAATATTTACATCCAAACAAGAAAGGAGTTTACAGTCTTCAAAGTAATCTGACAATAGTGTTCCAGGAATAAGAAACATGATAAATACAATCCTCTCTACTGAAGCTACAAATAATAATGACAATATAAGTTTGGAGGATGGCCCTAGTTAATCTTTTTTATAATTTCTGATTTTTTTAAAAGATTTATTTATTTATGCATACAAGAACTGGGGTAGAGGCCAGAGGTGTCGGGGGTGAGAACATTCACCAGAGACAGAGTAGGGAACAGAACAGGCAGATTGACTGAAGTACACTGCTGAGGGGAGCAGCGGGTGAGTCAGGAGAGGTCTGCTGTGTCATGTGGCTAGCTCCCTGGCCAGGGATGGAACTCATGCTGCAGTGGCTGCGGATAGCTTCATAGGTTTGTGTTTTAACCCCTTGTACCACCAGGGAGGCCCAGAATTAGTTAATCTTTGAAGCCTTTCTAGTTTATACTGTACATTTCTTTTTTCTAGATAACACTTTCAAGATACATTTTCATCTAGCTAGAAAGTTCTTGCTTCATCCATTGTTCTTTTGAGATGTTCTTTATTAGGCTGAGACTCTTCTAGTTAGCAAGAATACAATACAGAAGAATTTGCCAATACCCATGATTATTGTAAGAAGTATGATCAAGAGAACATACAATGATTGTTCTAGAGAAGGAAACATTTGATAATGGGTACTGGGGCTACGATAAATGTCTTCTAATATCTACTATCTGTCACATTAAAATATATATTTTGTTTGGCACCAAATGTAGCAAAATAAATCACTAGAGAGAATTTATGGGAATTTCAGTTCAATATAACAGAAGGCTTATATTTAGGGCTAGCTAAACAGAGAAGTCCGCCATTGAAGTTTATAAGTTGACTGCAATAAGAGTATTAAAAAGTGGAAATGCAATAAAAATTAGTCGTATGTCTGTGCTGCTCAACCAATGGTTGTCACTCAGGTCACATGATTATACTCATACTCTTTTTGCCTCTTCCTCTTTCTTCTAATTTGATTCCATAATTGAAAATATTTGTCATATTTCTTATGACATAGACTCATAAATAGCAAATTAGATGAGTTAGAAGGATTCTGTTAAATTTGTGATGCTATGAGAGCTAACAAAAGAACCCCAATCCATTGTGAAAGTCAGTTATCACTCTATATTCTAAAAAACGTGTCCATTTCAATGCAAGATAAAATGCATTCAATAAGTTATATTTAATACACAAATATAAAAATACCTTCTCTGCAAATTTCTGTGTGATTTTTCAATTTTACCTGTTTTCTGGTAATTTAAGATCCAGCTAGAAAAACTGTATAGGCAAAGAATAAGAAATTTAATACTTTTAAGAGAAAATTAAGAATTTAATAATTACAAACCAGGACAGTTTAAAAGTGGTGATTCTTAACAATACATCTGAATGTGACTAAGAGGAAACTTTGCCTGAGAACATCAGGAAAGTTTTGCTCACCAAAATTTATTAAAGCAGAGAAATAGAAACTGAAGTTAAGAGACTGTGAAACAAATAGCCAAAAGACCTGAGTTCACTGTTCAACATTATCAACTAACAAATGTGGCCTTTGCAAAACTCAGTTTCTTGATCTCTGAAAGTCATTTTAACTAAATATTTACTGACTGACTAATAAGAACACATAGAACACAATCTCAGGAGCTCACCATATTTTAATGGGGCTGCCTATGTAAATAAATATTTGAATTCAGGACAACAGAAATGAGTAAGAGAAGTAAATACATGTGCAGCTGCTGCATAATGATGAGACTGATGGTTGGGGAGTAGACGGGAAAGGGATGTCAAACATAACAATACCTACTCCAGAGCTTTGGTTTAAGGATGAATCATGCTAAAATGCACATGTTTATGTTTTTCTCACTTGAAAGCATAACTTTTGAATGTACAATATTTGTAGCATCCTTCTTTATTCACCACCACAGCTGCCACACCAGGCTAAGCTTCTGATTACTTCACAGGTAGACTTAATTTTAAAAATTCTATTAATTACTGGTAAACCGACAAGTGAAAATCATAAATGGAGTGAGGAGTCTTCTTTAAGTGATAAATAACTTATATACTTAAATTACAACATAAGGGGCCTCCCTGGTTGCAGAGGGGTTAAAGATAGCTATTAAGCTATCGCCAGCTACTGCAGCATGAGTTTGATCCTCAGCCAGCAAAGGAGCCACCCACATGGCTCAAAAGAGTCTGCCTTGCCTGATGCTCCCCTCAGCAGTGAATTTCAGTAGATCTGCCTGTTCTACTCCCCACTCTCTCTCGTGAATCTGACTGTAAACCATTCTGCAGTTTCTCCATCTCAAATAAGAATGACAATGTTTTCTTCATAAAGTGACCATAGGGTTCACACAGTCTGGCTACATGAGCCAGCCTCTATAAGTGCAGTACGAGACACACACAGAGAAAAAGCTCATTTAGTTCATTTTCTTGGCCTCTACTGCCCTGTTTTTATAGTTTAATTACTGCATATACGTGTGGTAATTTTTCTATGAATGAAGGAAGAATGGCATAAATTTAAATATAATAAACTATTTGTTTGAGTGGGAAAAATACAAAACACATAGGAGACTAACTTATTCCTGAGGTAATGTAAGTATTCAAGGAAAAGCTCATTGGAAAAAAAAAAAAGAGAATTGAGGTAAAAGTACAGTTGGATGAGAAAACACTATGTTATGTATATTTATCTGTCTCAAATTAATTCCAAATGTGCAAACCTGAGAATATAATTTTGGAAAAAAAAACAAACAGCTTAATTATCATGAAAAAAGTGCTTAACTGAGTTCCTGTTGATTCTAACAATAAGTTTGGTAGGAAGCTTAGTACAGATATATTCAGTATGGAACTACATACTGAGTGATTAATAACATTTAGTCCTTTTAGTTTTCCAACTGACAAAAGAGACATAACAATAGAATAACTATTGGGAGGTATATATATGAAGTCTCCCAGCTTCTGTGAATTTCTATATTAAGTTCTGAAAGTTGGTTTCCTTTCATTCCTGAAATCAAGGATTAGAGAATCAGGATTAAGGGTAGGGAGTCATTTTCTTGATTTTTTTCGTTTGTTTGTTTCCTATTATTAAGTACTTTACAACTGGCAACAAGCCAAAATCAACCACTTTTAGCTTGTAAGTCTAAATAGATTTAGATTAGAAAGGAAAAATCAAAATTGTTAGAAATGGAAAATCACTTTATCCTTCTAAGAAATCTAAATGTATAGATTATCTCTATATGCAGGTTCCAAGAGTCCCAAAGAGAAAAAAGTGGTTAAGTAAAATTGGATACTTTTTTAATTGTAATATCTCTGCATAAACTATGATCATATGAAGTACCTTAATACTTGTGCTGGTAAAGTATAATAGGTAGGAGGAACTTGGGGTAGTAGGGAACCAAAAGGTATGGTGGGGATTCACTGTGATTTCCCCTACATATCATACCAACCTCAACCTCTAGGCTACAGTTGAGCAATTGTTGTAGTGATAGATGAAGACTATATCTGAAAAGAACCGTAAGCCAGGAACTGTTTTCTTCTATGAAGGCACAGGTGATTCTGTCTGGCTCTTCTTGTTAGTTTGTGATATCTCTTCTAGTTAAGAACCTTAAACTCAAGCCAATAAGCACTCTGCACCCTTACTACAAATTGTTCTCCAGTGGTGTACCCTTTATCCTGCAGGCCAGGTCTCTGCACCTCCTTCTTCAGAGCAGTAACTGGTCTCCAAATTACCCTATGTGGGCATGCATTTTTGATTTAACAATAGCAGAGGGGCTCCATATAGTATCCATTCCTCTCTCTTAGAGGTTGTGATACCACAATATCACTTTAAACACTATTCAATTTTAGTTTTTCCTGTTCCTTCCAACTATGCCATTCCTCCTGATATATATTATGTGTGCCCATTTATCTTTCAGGGACTGTTGACTTTGTTTAGCTATAATTTGGCTGTGAATATGTGGAGGAGGCAATCCTAATGTCTTCACTCTGCCTCCAACCCGCAGACTCAGTGAGGCAGGTTAACGTGTCAGCTTTCAAGTAAGGCGAAATCTTAAAACCTACATAGTTAATAAAAATGATTGTAATTTTTCAAAGATTTTTCAGTAGTAAATAAAAATCTGGGAAATATATATGTGCTATAATGTGGTACAATTTTTATATAATAATAGTTTATGCTGAAATGAGTAATGAGCTTTTTGAAATGCTTTATGTATTGTTTATAGTTTAAGGTCCTTAGATAATTTTTTTTCTAAAATATTTTACACTAAATGTATTTAGATATTGATGGAGTTGAAGAAAACAATGGCACATTCTATGGTTTGCATTCAGCATTCCGGAAAGATGCTCAAAATGCAGAGGTAGTTAAATTTACTGAGGATGAGATATGTATTGTATGCACAGATATGTGAACACATAATTTGCCTTTGCTGAATTTAAATCTAATTTTGTGACAACTGTAAAAATGGCTACTCATAGGAAAAAAACAAAACAAAATCAAATTTATGCTCTGAAAAGTTACAATGCTAATTATTGTTCTGAATTTTAAACCATACCATTTCACTTCTAGTGAGGTTCCTTGGAAAATGCAATTATTTAGAATATAGTTATAAAATACTTTCATGATGAAGAATTTTGAATCCTTTTCAAGCATAAAGTAGTAGGAAAAGGAGGAATGAAACTTCACTCAAAAAATATTTGTTCACAGGCCTCCCTGGTGGCATAGGCGGTTGAGCGCTGCACTGTGAAGCTGTCCGCAGCCTCTGCAGTGCGGGTTCGATCCGTGCCGGCCAGCCAGCGAGAATCTCACATGGCTCAGCAGACCTCTCCTGTCTCACCCGCTGCTCCCCTCAGCAGTGTATTTCATCAGTCTCCCTGTTCTGTTCCCTGCTCTGTGTCTGGTGAATCTTCTAACCCTCTAGCACATCTGGCCTGTACCCCAGTTCTTGTATAAATATATAAATCTTTAAAAAAAATTTGTTCACAAATATCTAGAGCACCAGAAATATATCTATCAGAACTAAGTGTGCCAAAAATTATGATGGAATAAGTGATATTTGTACTTATTCAGTATATATTGATATATATATTACATGTTTGTACTTATCTAACATGCTGCCAGTATTTCCAGACAAAATATGGAAATTGAAAAATCACTCAGCAGAAGTCATCAGAAGAAAAGGTTGACAGTACTGATTCCATAATAAACACAGGGGATGGAACAAGACTCAGAAACATTTATGAGCCATATGTATGAAAAAATAAGACTTCCTAATGCAGATTATATCTTGCTTTTTTTAATTTCACTTATATCAATTAATTAAAGATAGCAATAAAATAAAGTTGAATGCCATCACCTGAGTTGACTATAAGTTTATAGTTTTCAAATGCAAGCTGCTCAATTTCATTCTTGAATTAAATTGAAACAGGCAGTGATGTTTCAGTTTCTTTCTAAAGTCAAAGAAACTACCCCCAAATATAACTGCAAAGTTTAGCATAAGGGTCTTTATAACCATTGACTGTGGGCAACATATATAAAATATTCTAGGAAAAACAAATATGATCAGAAAACATTTTGGTTATAAATGCATGTGTACATAAGGATTTTAGATATATATATGTATAAATGTATGTGTATATAAAATATGTAAGTACACTTGATTAAAAAAAAACTAATGGCACAGCAAATATATCTGAAATTTGAAGCAAATATCTGTTTTTCATCACATTCAATCAAGAAAAATTGTTGGAAGAAAATAAAGATAGTGCATAGTGATCATCAAATTCAGCAAGATTTTCTTAACACTTTCCCCGTTATTTGTCTTTCAGAAGAGCCCTTTCCCTGCTATTTTATTGCTGTTTCTTTTTAGCTAAGAAAAAGGTCACCCTTGTTAGGAACTCCAGTTACATTAACTATTTCTTAAATCCAAGTGGTAGGTATCATGAGTGTTAAAAATTAGTATGTCACAATACACTTCTGGGTTTGTGGGATGTTTCTACTTCTCAATCATTTGTAGCCATGAGACTTGCTTTGGCCAACAAAAAAAAATGGACATACCCGTGACACCTCCTGACTTTTTATTTTCTCATCATACTAGTTATGAGATAGATTCCTGAGATAGATTCTCTATATCCTTTAGTCAATGAGTCACTAACTAGCTAACAGCCCTCTTCTTACTTGCATTCACTAAGTACACTGAGAAAAAAAATTAAATTAACCTTCATTTTCTGAAGCTGAGACTGCAGCATTATTTGTTACTGTCATGTAACCTAGTCCATTCTAATTTACTGATAAATAAACCAAAAGACACATGGAAAAATACTCATCATCACTTATTGTCAGGAAAATGCAAATCAAAACCACAATGAGAAACCACTGCACACCTATGAGAAAGGCCCAGATAAAAATGGCTAGAAATAAGAGTTGCTGAAGATGTAGACAAAAGGAACCCTCTAAAACTGTTAGTGAGAAAAAAAATAAAATTAAAAAAAAAAACTGTTAGTGAGAATGTAGATTGGTACAACCCATCTGGAAAAGAGTATGGAGATTTCTCAAAATATTAAAAATAGTTCTGCCATATGATCCAGCAATCTCACTTCTAGTTATCTACCAGAAGAATGCAAAAACACTAGCTCAAAGGGACATATTCTCTCCTCTGTTCACTACAGCATTGTTTACAATAGCCAAACTACGGAAATAACCTAGATGCTCAAGGACAAACAAGGTTATTAAGAAGTTGTAGCATATATACACAACTGACTACTACCTTGGGTGGATAATGCTATGTACAATAAGTCAGGAGGAGAAAAATAAATATAGGGATGATGTCACTTACACATGGAATACTGAGAAATAAAACAAATATGTCAGATTAAAAACAAACCCTAGAAATCTGACTGTAGAACTGAGTTTTCCAGTGGTGGAGGAAAAGGTAGGAGGGTAAAATGGACTATGGTGGAGGACTATCATCACCTTAGTGATGGGGATGCTGTTGTAACATACACCTGATGGATGTTATTCTCTATAAATAAATACAGAGTTCTGTAAACCAATGTTTCCTCAATTTAAAAAGAGTTAAATAAAAGTAAGCAAAACTCTAAAAATCAGTGACTGTTTTGTATCTCTTCATTACCAATCAGTAATTTATGAAATGTATTAATGCAAAGATATCATCTTTCCTTTAATCTGAAAATACATTATCAAAATGTTCACATCTTAACATTTGAACAAGTAAAATGTGTGTTTTAGAATAAAACTTAGGTATAAAGCAGTGAAATGCCCAATAATTTCACTGAAGCAAAATACTTTGAAACATGAGATTTTCTAAATATACAATTCCATTGAAAATGACCTCATCTCCATTATTTAGAACTGTTTTTTAATTGTGAATACAAAGATTCACCAGCAACAGTCATTTTAGGGAGAGTTATAAGAAGTACAATCAGAAAACAGTCTCAAAATATCTAAAACAATTGGCAATGTATTTTTAAATTAATAAATGCATACTAGTTAGTGCTAAGTATAAAGTCTTTGTTAACTGCTTCTATAAAGTTTCTGTATAACCTGTATAGATATAAAATTTTAATTTATTTATGAAATAAATATCCTTTGAATGATGACATACAAAGGAAAATTAAGATCCCATTAATGCAGAAACATTCTTTTGGTTCTATTCTCAGATAATTTAATTTGCAGGCCACATTCCAAATTTACAGATTCTGATTTTTTTTTAATTTTTTAAGTATTTTTTTAATTCTTTTACATTGTTCATTTTTAAATAAAATTTGCTTCCCCCACCCCCTCAAGTGTAGTCTCCCCATAGAATTTCCTTCCCCAATGCACCCATGCACCAGCACCTCAGTCCCATTATTTTTTTTTAAAGATTTATTTATTTATTTTTACAAGAACTGGGCAACAGTCCAGATGCGTGGGAGGATGAGAGGATTCACCTGAGACAGAGAGGGGATCAGAACAGGCAGACTGACGAAATACACTACTGAGGGGAGCAGCGGGCATGACAGGAGAGGTCTGCTGCACCATGTGGAACCCTCGCTGGCCACCCGGATCAAACCCACGCTGCAGAGGCTGCGGACAGCTTCACAGCACAGCGCTCAACTGCCTGCATCACCAGGGGAGGCCCAGTCCCCTGTTATTTCAAATGGACAAAAATTTGGTCAGAACTGAATCTAGATAGTTGAAATTAAACATCAGTCACACTGGCAAGCAAGTATGCTTTGATATATAGATTATGTAAATAGAGTTTCAATATTTAATATATTAAGGCCTCGTTTATACATGAGTAAAAGATATGATACTGTCTTGGGAATCTTATTCTGAGTTCATATTTACTGGCATTGACAAGGACGTAGATCATTAAATTATACTGTGCTGTCTTTATTTTATATTGCATAAGAAATTTCTCACTCTGCTTAGTAAATTTGGTTTTCCATCACAAATTGTTTGCTTTTTTTTTTTCTGTTATACTATGAACTAATCATGTTTTCCAGATTTGTTTAAGTTCTTAGATGGATTAAAGTTGAATTTAATTCTGACTCTAATAAGCATGTAAGAGTAAAGAACATAACTTTTGTATATTAACCTTGCCTTTGGTTTTATCTTACTCTTAAGCTACTTTATCTTACCATAGTTATCTCCATTTGCATTTAATTTATTTTATTTGCTACATGTATCATTTTTATACTGTATAAACTGTTTTCTGATGTTAGCTATAAAGTAAATATAAATATATAAGTGACCTTCATATTTTAGTCTAGTTTGAATTACACAATCTTAAATATAAAGAGCAGTAAATGAAGATAAAATTGACTTGGTTAAAAAACAAGGAATTCATGACATAAACATGAGAGCAACAAAATCAATAGAAAAGATACTTATTTTTCAAGACTCACTCAAGATTTAATACACTTAGTGCATTTTAACTACATAATAATTACATAGTAAAAGAAAATAATTTCTGTTCTTTTGAGTCATCTGCAAATGGTGACAGCTTAAAAAGAATGACTACAGGAAAATATTTGGTTTTGAGCTCACTGAACAATAGATCAAAAAGTAGAGTTTCTGAAGGCATACAAGTTTGAACATCTAGTTTTATCCTCTATTATTAACTATATGGAAGATCTTTCCTCATTACACACCCTTAGTACAAACTTAGTAAGAGTGGGTGACCAATAAAACTGCACAGGGGAAAAATAGCTCAAGGCCAAAAATGTGTTCAGAATGAGTCCTATAAAAATTCTTAATGTGCCCTCTTAGAACAAAAACTAAAGATGTTTTACTTTAGTCCACTAAAATGTATCACATGACATTTTTTAATATCTTTGGTAGGTTATCATTCTCCTTCCTCTATTCATTTATCCTAAATAATTCTGCCTCATCTTGAGAATGGTGACTTTACAAAGCACAGAATACCAGATGGTCAATGCTGTGGTTCACTGAGTTTATATCCTAGCAGGAAGTTAGATGATTGCTTTTCAAGGTTCTTATCATGCATTGAACAGTCTATTTCACCACAGGGAATTCTGAAGCTGTCAATATTTTTTTGGCTAATCATGCTCCATCATATTTTTCTTCAGACATGGTCTCATATAATTATGCTTACTTCATAGGTACAAAGGTAATATAATTTTTCTTTCTCCATGTTTTGAAATGCAGGAAGATGATAAAAATGAGTATTATTTAATATTTTTGATATTCTATTTTCATTTTGGGAACAATATTATGAAACTGTAATAGTGTCATCAAATATATATTTTTTCTCAAAAAATCTGATATTTAGAACAATACATTAAATCGTTATTTGTCAAAACAAATTTAAAAAAATCTAAATAAACAAAGAGCTCCATAGCACTTGGTCTATAATAATAGACACAAAGACACAGTTGCCCCAAAGGAACTAAATTTTGTCTTTGATTTCAAAATAAGCATTGCTGTTATTTTTCCAGGAATTGCTATTATCTTTCCATAAGAAAAAAATAGTCAAAATTATTCCTGCAATTTTTTTTTTTCCAATCTATCTGGTTTGGCTAGATTGATCCTATCATTGTCTCTGTTGTCAAAGAAAATGGGTTAGCTTCAAATAAGAGTGACAGATAAAGGAAGAAAGAAGAGGTACAGTAAACCAACAAAAATATTTTTGTTATATATACCACAGGAAAATTAAAAAGTAATTAACTTTTACAATGAAGGAAAAAACTTACAAATAAATTAAAAAAAAACATGTTAGCTGAATATTAAAGACATGGCAGATGTTTAGCTGCAGCAACAGAGCACAGCATAATTAGTAAGAATAGAAGGCTTCATTTTCTTCGCTAAATATCAGAAGTGCACCGAAGACCAGCACCTACTGCCTACACATTCAGCATTAATCCAAGTCACCCATTAAATCAACTTCCAAATAAATAGAAGTTTCCATACTCAATAGGGTTTCATAAAGCCTGGGGCTATTTCAGTCATCATTGTACTTATCAGGGTAAACTGTGCATATGCCTTCTTAAAGATACCAATTTATTTATTGAACATAAATCAAATATGAGAATTTTCAGGATTGAAGTTTCAGAAATACTATGTTTTCCCTGGGAAACCTATTTTCAACACTGACATAGATTACTTGTAGATCCCCACCAAATTTGCTTGAGTATTGGACCTAGCTATTTCCATTCTCTGGTGATATCAGTTTCCAAGCACCTGCACCTATTTAATGATGTAGAAATAAGGTAGTAATTAATATTTGTTGAATATTATAGACTGGATTTTATACCCATTAACAAATACAATCCTCATAATAATTCTAACAAGTTAAAGGAGGCTCCCTATAATACAAATGTGAAAACTGAGTCTTGAAAAATTAAATACATGGAAGGTTCTCTAGCTTCTCAGTGTTAGTGACGTAAAGAAAACAAAGGTTTTATTAGTCTACTGTCTATTCTTTCTAGAGTATTTTTACTCTTTTGTTTTAAAAAAAATACCTTAAATACTATGTCAGAGTTCAAGGTATATGTTTAAGTACCAACAGATATTTTTAAATGTTCCAAATTAAATGTAACATAATAGTAGTAAATATGACTTCTATGTGAATTTTTTTTATATTTTATGTATGTTGAACCAATTTGCAAATTTAAGTATTTTCTATGTGCTAGACATTATATTAATATATTTTTTAAATATTTATTTTTATTTTATTTATACAAGAACCAGGGTACAGGCCAGATGTGTGGGAGGGTGAGAGGATTCACCAGAGCAGGGAGCAAAACAAACAGAAGGACCGAAATACACTGCTATGGAGAGCAGCAGGCAAGACAGGAGAGGTATGCCGCACCATGTGGGTTGCTCCGTGGCCAGCTGGGATCGAACCGGCACTGCAGAGGCTGCAGACAGCTTCATAGCGCTGTGCTCAACTACCTGTGCCACCAGGGAGGCCCTATATAAATATATATATATTTTAATAGCATCCATTTATTCTAATATTCACCATATTTTGAGATAGGTAAATATTCAATTTTTGATGTATAAAACAAAAGACTTAGGTAGAATGTGGCAGAAAGGCAAATCAGCTCATAGGTCTTGTAGCCTTAAACACAAATTGTGTCCTTTGCTCCAGCATGTTCGGGACTATTAAAACAATTCAATAGGACATTTCTGTCATTTTATCACACCAATGGAATTTTCTGAACAAGATTAAAGTACAGAAGGTAGATTGTTGGCCTGGCTGTTGATGAAACAGCCTGCATTTTCCAGGGAAAAATGAAGTAGCAGCAAGTGACATAGATACTTGTAAATTTTTTCCTGGTGGCTTGACATCACTAGGATTTTGTTGGAATTTTTGAGATGGCACTATAACCCCATTATCAAACGATTCATGTTAATGTGCTTGTTGATTAAAAAGCATTCTCAAAATATTTTCCTCATTATTATCAAATAAAGTCTTCATAAAGAGAACAGTCCCCTTTATTCAAAAAAATAGGATTAATAAAAGCAAGATGTTGTGCCAGAATAATGATGCTCAGACAACCAAAATGTGATTTAAAAAAACTCAATTGCTATGCTAAAACATTTCCTTAGATAACATTTAAAATAATATTTTTAGATATCAACCAAATTAAACCATAAAAAGCCAAATTCTGAAAAATGATTTTTAATGCATGTTGTGATGCACAAAATTCTGATATTCAACAGCATACTTTCTTTTTTTTTCTTTGTTATAGAATAGTTTATCACTAACACAATTTTCTCTATGATGCTCTATGACATTAAAATATTTTCAGGAGTGATTGCCTAACTTTTAAAAATTGAATGTTAAAAAAAACTAATATATTAGCTGCAAAAGAAAAATACTAAAAAGTACCGTTACAGTGAATAAACAAAACTAGACTGTTTAAATATAATACAGAACAGCTCACAATAGAAAATATTTTCATTTTTCAACTTGCAGATTATTATTATGTCTAAGCACCGTGTGGTAATGAACAGAGGCATTTCACTGATTTTTTTTTTTTTTAAGATTTATGTATTTATGCATGTACGAACTGGTGTATAGGCAGTGATGTAGGGAAAGAGAGAATTCACCAGAAACAGAGTGGGGAGAAGAACAGGCAGATCCGGGGCTTCTTTGGTGGCGCAGGGGATTGAGCACCACACTCTGAGGCTGTCCGCAGCCTCTGCAGCGCGGGTTCAATCCCTGCTGGCCGGCAAGAATCCCACATGGCATGGCAGACCCCTCCTGTTCCCCTCAGCAGTGTATTTCAGTCAGTCTACCTGTTCTGTTTTTCACTTTCAGTCAGTCTGCCTGTTCTGTTCTCTCTCTGGTGAATCCTCTCACCCTCTTATGCATCTGGCCTGTAACCCGATTCTTGTATAAATAAATAAATCTTTAAAAAAGAAAAGAAAATATATTAAAAAAAAAAACAGGCAGATCCACTGAAATACAGTGCTGAGGAGAGCAGCAGGCGAGACAGAAGAGGTCTGCTGAGCCATGTGGGTTAGCTCCCTGGCTGGGGACTGAACTCATATTTCAGTGGCTGGCTATAATTTAATAGTGCTATGACTTTAACCCCTGTGCCACCAGAGAGGTCCTCACTGAGTTGTTTTTTGTTTGTTTGTTTGTTTGTTTATTTTTCAATAAAATATTTTCCAGGGGCCTCCCTGGTGTTTCAAGCAGATAAGCTTCTGCATTATGAAGCAATCCACAGCTACTGCAGCACTCGCTGGCCAGGGAGCTGACCCATATGGTGAAGCAGACCTCACCTCTCTCGCCCGCTGCTCCACCAACAGTATATTTCAGTCAATCCGCCTATTCTGGTTCCTACTCTGTCTCTGGTAAATCCTCTCACCTCCCCTCTGGCCTGCACCCCAGTTTTTGTATGCATAAATAAATAAATCTTTAAAAATAATTAAATAAAACATTTCCGGTCTTCTTCATTTTTAATTATTTTACTTTTGTTTATTAATAGCCAGCTTATTATAATTGCATCATATTTCTGAATACTGCCTCAGCATTTCTACAAACACATATTACCAGAACATAGTCATAGAATAAATAGCATTTTCTATTTTCTAATGTGTTATTGAGATGGTTTCCGAGTTTGTGTATGTATAAATATTCTTCCATTCTATGTTTTGGTATAAAACATTGATTCAGAGTTATTGATCAAGGTTTCCAGCAGGAGAATAAAATAACATCATGACAAAATAAGCTACTCTTTTTTTTTTTACAACAGGTGTTTTTGTTTTCTTTTTTTAATAACATTGCATTGAACAGCAGTCTTATTCCTAAGAATAAAACTTGAGAGATCCTTTTCACTCCTCATTGCTAATCTTGCTTATTGCAATTTATTTTGGTTAGTTAGAGACAACAGTTTCCTTGTTATCCTTTGCTTATCTGAAATACTTGGTTTAGATTAAATGGTACCAAATGACTATGCAACATCTACATTACTAATATCTAAGTCTTCCTCCCAAAAGGTTATCACCTATCAATCAAAACAAATTCCATCAGCATTTTACAGTATGTATTCACTCATCAGTGCTTTCTCTTAGTCTTCCTATGTATTCAAAAATCTTTACTCTTAACTACATACATTCACAATCATGATAAAAATATACCTGGAAAAATTTTCTCTAAATTATCTAAAATTAATCCTAATATGTGACCCTAAAATATTATTGATTTCTTAAATCTTAATGTGCCAATTCTTCCATCAAATTTTGTGCTCCTGTGTATGTGTACCAGGTTTAGGTGTATTTATAACACTATAAATTACGTGTAGCTTTTACATAGAGTGTTATTAGTTTGCCTTCGGGGTGTTTATAGCAAAATGCCACTCTGAATATAGAACATAATTAGTAATTTTAGAATGTTTAGGAATAACATAGCCATTTCACCTTGTCTGGCAACTGCTGTTAATTTGTGAGGAGTGTTGGTTGCACTAAACTGAGAAGCACTTTAAGGCCACATCAAAACTCAATGTGTATAAAAGTTATGGAAATGCGTATCAAAGGAGTAAGTGTAGAAAAGACATGTGCAGGTATTTTCATTCCAGACTTAGAGCATAGGAATTAGGTTTCACTTTTTACAAAATATTGCTTAGCCCGACATCAGGCAGTTAGTTGCCTTTTACAAATACTAGCAGATGGTGTTGATAAAATCACCCTGCCTGTGAACAAACACAAAAACCCTTGCCCTAAACCTGCTAGGTTGATGTGGCATTCATTTTTCTTAATTAAATATAATTGTTAGGAAGCATCAAAAGAATGTTCTAAAAGCAAGGGTTTCATCAAGGAGAGGCTCTATATAAACTCCAGGGAAGGCAATAAGCAGATCATTACAGGGTCATCGGTCTCCTCATACAAAGTTATAAATTAAAGAGTTGTTATGCCATCAAATGGCAGAGAGAATGGAGAGAAGGCATGGAATGAACAGTCTATATTTTCTTTCAAACCAAATGACAGCCACACAAAACCAAATATGCATTTTCTCTATTCTTTATGTTTTAATAAAAAAAATCGGTTAGTGGGAAATAAATTGCTCCTTAGAAAATTAAATCATAAGCTCCATGAAGTATAACTTTATAGACTCTGCCTTTAGCCAGTGAATATTAGTAATACATGAGAACTACTTTTTAGGATCTAAAGGAAATTTATCACCTCACTGAATATATTTTTTCTATATATATTTTATATTTTTAACAAGTTCTCTGGACATCTTCTCTTAAAGTGCTGTCCCTACCTGAACCTTCTTCCATCCAAATAGGAGAAATTAAGAATTTCCTTATCAAGATGCCTAACATACTCTAAAATTCTGACATTAAAGAAATTTCCATACATTACTGTAATTATCAGTCCCTCTGTTAACAGAGTTGCTGTTTAATCTTTTTGATCCCCAGCACATGAAATAACACTTTGCACATGCTAGGCCTTTAACATGTATATTTGAATAAGTAAATGTATTATTCTTGAATAATTATTATTATTATTAATTATTCTTGAATAATTATTATTCATTAATATTATTCTTGAAGGAAAGGTAAGTTTTCTGGCTGAAGTCAATGAGGCAGAGAACTAGTGGTATCTGATTTAATGGGATCTACAAAGTAATGAGTACCTAGACAGCCTATTATCCATTCACACAAAAATTGAAGTAGCACATATCAAAGATAAAGGAGATATAACTCTTTACCTTTTATTTTGTAGGAAAGAAAGCCAGGGAAAAAATATCCAGAATTTTAGTGCTCTAGTCATCCATAAATTCAGCTAATGCTTAATTTAATATGTTCTATCTTCCATTGAGTCTTTGTTCATATTAGTACATTAATGTTTTTCCCATTATTCAAATAACCTTTGTAAGTATCAATAATAAATTATATGGCATTCTTAAATTCATAAATCCCCATGCTAAGTACTCTACCAGAAATTTTAAGGCTCATAGATCCTATTTAAGATTTTAATAACATTTAAACTGAAAACGAATTTTTAACATTTATAACCTAAAATTTCTATCCAGCATAAACCCCATTTTTCTTTTTCTAATATAAGAATGAAGACAAATATGTTGTCTTAGCATGTATTTTTCTAAACTTGTTATGTTGTATATGTTTATATATATACATATTTATAGATACAGATATATGTGTGTCTATATGCACATTTTTGAGGTCCAGATTTTATAAAAGGAACAAGCACTTAGCTCTACATATGTTTTGCAGTTATACTCTCATCACAATTCTTACTTTTTAAAATGTTTTCATTGTGTCAAATATTGTGTCACCATAAAAATAAGAAACAATTTTTCTTTACCTCTACAAATGGGAACAGGAAAATCCCATGAGGCCGTATTAACTGAGTTGGCTATACAGGTGAGCTGAGGGTGGCCATCGAGGATATATCCAGTTACACAACTGTAGCGGATCTTGTCCCCAACGTCGAATCTTGTGCCATACAATACACCTTTAGGTGGAACTCTAGGGTTTCCACAAGAACTACTCTGCAATTCTATAGAAAAGGAGGGAAAAAAGAGTTTACAGTTATTTGCTGTTTTAGGTTTATAAAATTATATGTAGATATGGAAGTCTCTTTTCCTTTTACGAATCATCAAAAAAATAATTATCTTCTATTTCAAAAATTGTAACAGAAGTATGGGAAAGGAACTACATGTCATCACATACATATTAGGTGTTGTTCTTTATGCTAGAAAAATTTAGATATTTATATTATTAAATTATTTTTGGAAAGTTTTTAAATCAGTAGTACTCATCCTTTATAAATAATTAAAATGAGATTAACATTTACGTGGCTTCAAAGCTACATTCCACTTGCAAAATAATTCAAATAAAATTTAAAAATATGTTCCCCATTACTTTCATGATTCTATTTAACCCTAAACCATGAGCTTTGATGTAAAGGGAAGCTTAACAGAAGTAATAGTAACTCTACACACCTGAAAGTGAAATTAATGCAAAATACAAAGCTTAAAAGGGGCCTCCCTGGTGGCGCAGGCCGTTGAGCACCGCACTGTGAAGCTGTCCACAGCCTCTGCAGAGCAGGTTCTGTCCTGGCCCACTGACGCAGCAGACCTCTCCTGCCTCACCCGCTGCTCCCCTCAGCAGTGTATTTCAGTCAATCTGCCTGTTCTGTTCCCCACTCTGTCTCTGATGAATTCTCTCACCCACCCGTGCATCTGGCCTGTACTCCGGTTCTTGTATAAAAACAAATAAATCTTTAAAAAAAAGCTTAAAATATACTAAGCAAAACAAAGTATGCTCCCATATTGCCTTGATAGTCATACCATTTATGCAGTTAGTAAATTCCATGCAATTCATTTTTAATAAAACAAATATATCACTGTAATACTGAAAATAATGACAAATGCTAAGTAAAATATCCACATAAAATGTTTGCGGATGTGACTTTATGAAAACAATGAGCATTTAAAGATAAGAGATTAATAGAGAGATGGAATTTTAAACTTTTATCCATAATAGGCTTGTGATACTGGATAGTGTGTCCTGACCTTGTTTTCATACACTTTTCAATGATAGTGAAAAGAAAAGAAAATCAGTGATGAATTTCAAGTGAGGTTAGTTTAATGAGTGAAAAATGTATTAAGTGTGGGGCATTCACATAACTAACACCATATATTTGAAATAGTGTTTTTAATTTGAAACAAATATTTTATATTTTCAACCTATAAAAAAGTTGGCTAATATTAAATACTCATGTTTTTTATAAACAACAGGCAAATTTCCTTAAGCTTCCTCAGTACTTAATGATATACCATATACTAATAATTATAAAATATTTTAAATACTAGTAATGAAGATAGTATTTAGTGTGTCACTTCACTGACTGTTTCAAGGCTTATTCCTAAGTTCATTTTAAGTAAAATTTAAATTTGTTATCTGTGCAATTTGAGCAATAATAAAAACTTAAATGAAGTATATTTTGAATTTTTTTGAAAATTCATTTGATTAATAGATGAAATATTTTCTATAAAAAGGTGACAATAAGTTTTAATAAAATGAGTAAGAATCCAATCTCTTGGCTATAGGCTTAACAAACGGAATATTTCAAAAAGAAACTACCACTCATGGCCTTTGAATCAATTCAGCCCTATCCTTCCTGCCCCCTAAAAAATAATTAAGGTCAGGACTTCAATTATCACAAAATAATATATGTAAGAGTAAAAGAAGTTCCTCAATTATTTCACAGAAAGAAGTTAGTTAAAGGAAGGAATAACAGAGAAAGCTTTGTTACTCAGATTTTGCTTTAGCTTAAATGAACAAATAAATATTTCTCAGAACAAATTACTAAAACAAAAATGGAAATAACATTTGAAGTGAATCAGTGAATGACTTTGAATTCTTAAGTTTATCTAACCTATCTCCAGTCTTGTAGGTGAATTATTTCTAAACCAACAGACAAGGATTTTGGGTGTTTCAAAAGGAAACAAAAGGAATCCTTTTTTCTACAATGTCCAATATGTGATTAAGCACTATTAATAAATTATTCATCAGGTTGGGCCTCCCTGGTGGCGCGGGCGGTTGAGTGCTACTCTGTGAAGCTGTCCGCAGCCTCTGTAGTGCAGGTTTGATCCTGGTTGGCTGGCAAAGTGTCCCACATGTCGTGGCAGACCTCTCCTGTCACACCCGCTGCTCTCCTCAGCAGTGTATTTCGTCAGTCTGCCTGTTCTGTTCCCCACTCTGTCTCTGGTGAACCCTCTTACCCTCCTGCACATCTGGCCTGTACCCTGGATCTTGTATAAATAAATAAATAAATCTTAAAAAAATAAAATAAAATAAATCATTCTTCAGGTAGTGTAATTTTCAGTTCTGAGGTTTTTTCATTTGTTTTGTAGTTTGTTTTTTACCCTAAGATGCCTCCACTTTTTCACTCATTGTGCCTGCCTTTGCCTTTAAGTCCTTGAATCACAAGTAACACAATATTTCCTATGGATCGGAATCTTAGATCACTGTCACCACCAATTTTATTCAGTAAATATCTTGTTCTTTTTTCTGTTAATCTGCATGCTGGATGCCTCCATGTGGGATTAATGGTAAAATACATTTTAATATAGTCTCAGATTACTTTCTGAAGTGTAAGCAGTATATATATCTGGTTCTCACTTTTAGGAAATTCCTGCTCTTGATTGTCCTTGTTTTTTTTGACCTTCATAAATAACCACAACTATCCATCATTCTCTGCAGACAGAGTAAGTCACCAAGATAGTTATTAAACTGTTTCACTTAGAGGTTTAATAGATCCCAACTCTATAGCCAATGCTCATGGATTCTATTTTTTGTCTTTTCCCAACCCTTTAATTGGGGACTGCTCTCTAAACTGTCTATGTCCATTTTAAGATGCATAGACAGGAAAGATGTGTTATTAACTAAAAGAATTATATAACTTGCTATTAAAAATACCATATTCTGATTGAACATTAACTTTTAGGTCTTGATTTTAAAATAACACTGTACCATTTAATAAACTTTTTAATTAATTCAATAGTTTAAAAATAACTAAAAATAAATTTTACACAGTGTTTCTACCAGTTTTCATGAATTTTAATTTTCGGGAAAAATAAATACACACACTACTATATTAAGTAAAGCAGATTATAAACTAATACATTGACATATGTGGTATTTAAAATAAGTTGTGATTTAGTTTAACTATGATAAAATGATACTGCAGAAAAATAGATTTCAGTAATAAAAATGAAGAATTTTCATTTCATTTATTAAATGTACATGAAAGATAACCACGTTAAGCTTCAATGTATTAATGAAGCAAAATATTACATCTAAAATCAGAATTGCGGGGCCTCCCCGGTGGCGCAGCTGTTGAACACAGGGCTGCGAAGCTGCCCGCAGCCTCTGCAAGCGCCAGTGCGATCCCCGGCTGCTCCCCGGCCACCAAAGGAGGGTCCCACATGGTGCGCAGACCTCTCCTGCCGCCCGCTGCACCACTCAACAGTGTGCTTTGGTCCTTCGCCTGCTCTGCTCCCCGCTCTGGCTCTGGTGAATTCTCTCACTCTCCCGTGCTTCTGACTGTACCCAGTGCTTGTATAAATAAATCTTTAAAAAATAATAATAATAAAATAAAATAAAATCAGAATTGCCAAATAGAGTACATTAACCTTGTTTCACCAAGATGACATTAATATATTTATTGAAACGTTCAGTTGAGTCAAACAATTTTGGAGTATGATAAATGCTCATTTGATATTCCATAATGCTAATATTAAAATGGAATGGGGATATGTTGAGAGAGACCTCAAAGTATTTTACCATATAGTTCATTAAGCAAAAATTGTAAACAAATTCCCTATGTACTGAAGCTTTATCTGAATTTCTCTGGGAAGCAATACCATGAGATCGTATTTTTGCATGAAACAGAAATAGTTAGGGTGGACAGTTTAGTGAATTGAGAAAATCACTGAAAAACATCCCTGAAGACTCTACATTCAAAATGTCTCTGAAAATATCAGAGATCCTATATGTATGCTATTGTTGTATACACAACAAATGATTGAGTCAAATTAAAATTAATGTTTCTTGTCCAAAAGTTGCATATTTATCCATTCTCAGATATTAAATTTATCAAGAGGGCCTCCCTGGTGGCGCAAGGGGTTCAGCACCGCACTATGAAGCAATCCGCAGCCTCTGCAGCACAAGTTTGCTCTCCAGCTGGCCAGAGAGCAACCCACATGGCGAAGCAGACCTCTCCTGTCTCAAGACCTTTCCCAATTACAGGGTGTTACCCATGAAAAATACACATTCATTTCACAACTGTTTATTAACCACTTATCACAGCAAATCTCTGAAGATATAATTCTACATATGACAGACACTGTCCCACTCACATAGAGTTTATAACTTGCTATTGACCAAGCAATAAATAAGTGATTACAGAATAGTAATCAATGTGACAGTGGGATAAAAGAAACATGGGCAATAATGAGTATAAAATTTAATTAGTCTTGATTAAGACAGGTCTGAAATAAAAGAATTTCAGATAAAGCAGGTTTATGGCAGGGTAGAAACTGTATGGCAAAAACAATTTCAAAATAGTTGACTAAAGTTAGGTCCATATAGTTACTAAATATCTAATAGGCTTATGAATAGAAAGACCTATTTTCAACATTGAATGTTTTCTTGTGGGGACTACTTTAAGTTCCTCAAAAGAAAATAATAGAGAATAAATAGTTGAAATCCATTGCAAATGGGCCTCCCTGGTGGCACAAGGGGTTAAGATGCAACCTATGAAGCTGTCCGCAGCCACTGCAGCATGAGTTCAATCCCTGGCCAGCCAGGAAGGATCACACATGGCGCAACAGACCACCCACTGCTTCCCTCAGCAGTGTATTTCAGTCAATCTGGCTGTTCTGTTCCCCACTCTGTCTCTGGTGAATCCTCTCACCCCCAATACCTCTGACCTGTACTCCAGTTCAAGCATGCATAAATAAATAAATCTTTAAAAAAAAGAAATTCATTGCAAATGTTCACAAAAGAGATATTTTACATAAGCATGTATGATGTATTCAGTACAATCTTAATCATATTAATTCAATCTTAAATATGAATATTATATTAAATGGAATAATTAAAATATTTTTTTACAATAGGAATAGCCAGAGTAACAAATGCATACATTTGGATATGAAAGTACTGATTTTACAGGACTGCTGATATGATAACATAAAATAATATGCATAAATAACTTATTGCTGAACACTCAATACATGGCAGGAATTATTATTTGCTCACCAGACTGCTATTTTATTATTATTATAATCAATGTTGCATTTGAGACATTTAAATTAGGTGTCTTTTAAATAATTACTAGAAATAGAGTTATATCTTCATTAAATACTATCTACATACATTAGATCATACCTGATTTCTTAAAAATTAGTAATAGTAAAAATGGAGCAACCATATGACCCAGCAATTCCACTTGTAGGGATCTACCCGAAGGACACAAAAACGTTAATTCAAATGGATACCTGCATCCTTATGTTTATTGCAGCACTATTTATTATAGGTAAGATTTGGAAACAACCCAAATGCCCAAAAATAGATGACTGGATCAAGAAGATGTGGTACATATACACAATGGAATACTATTCAGCAATCAAAACAGATAAATGACATTTGCAGCAATATAAATGGAACTAGAAGGGATTATGTTCAGTAAAATAAGAAGGAAAATGAAAAATATTGGATGTTTTCACTTATAGGAAGAATATAGGGGAGCCAAATAACGGGTCAGGGGGAAAATAATAACGATAAAAAACAAAACAAAAATAAACAGGCAGCTAATAATCAGAAACATTCTTCAGGGGAGGGGGAGGGAGAGGGATCAAAACAAGGGCGGGAAGAGCACAAGGGACTATGGTATGGTGTATGGGTGAATTGGTGGTGGAAATTTTATGGGGACTACACCCAAGAAAAGAAAGCAAACATTGTACAAAAAAAAAAAAAAATATGTAATATATATATAAATAAATATTTTTTTAAATAGCAATAATTTAGTTAAGAGTAAAATTGAGATACTAAAAAGTCATAAGTGAAGTTTAAGGTACAATCTGAAGTACTGGTAAATTTATATAACCAAATTCACAAAGCTTCCCCATAATTGTCATTGACTCACTCATCCTTTCATCGATTGGTATGACTTATCAAGCACCATGTCAGATGCATTGAGTATAAAAAGTTATCTTTGATGCATTACAACCTAAGAAAATCTAGATAAGCTAAAAAATAAAAGATTAAAATACAATTTAAATCCTAAAAGATAAAAAGGGGACTAGAGAACAAAGTTTTCATGATGTTTTCCTTGAAGAAATTCAGTAAAACTCTACCAAACAATTTAGGAAAAGGAAAAGTGATTTATACTAATAAACACATCAACACAACCTAAAAAGAGTCCCTAGTTTGTTAGGAGTACTTGGATACATGTGAAAGGTAAGATACTTAGCAAAATATCAAGACAAAAACCTGACCTTGAAAATTGGAATGAAAATCAAATCAAAGAATAATGGATACCATGACTACAGAACTGCATAATTATTTAGTCAAACAGATGAAGTATGATCCTGCTGAGATCAATTAACAATGCTTTAAAACACTGCAAAATTATATCTACAATGGGAAGTAAAATCAAGTTGTTTGTACTTCTTATAAAAAATCTCAGAATCTTATTTCCCAGATGATTAAAAATAATTTAGGAGAGCATAACATCAAGTTGAATACCTAGTACCTCTCATCCTGAGACTTCAAAGCACTTAACAAATAATACATTTCCCAACTTTTTTAATAGTACAAGATGTTATTTTATTATAGATACCAAACCATTTCATTCATTTAGCATAAAAATGATGTTCTTTGAGAATTCACTCGGAGACTTTTCTTGGAACACACATTTTTGAATACTTTGAATCAGTTATCAAATCTATCATTCTCCCATGGGCTTTTATTTCAGTGTATAAATAATTGAATGAAATGTATATATTTATGCATTTGCTTCCTTACTAGACTATGTGAGCATCTTAGAACAGGGGTTCTAATTCATCTTTGTGTATCAAGTATTTAGCATATTATGTGATATGTTGAATGCTATGCTGAATGAAGGAGTGCTATGCTGAATGAAGTCTAACAGAAAAATATAAAAGACGATCACTATGCAGAATGTGTAGGAGTATAAATGTTTAGCCACAAAGCAGTAGAATGGAAATGATAAGAGTAGAAAAGAGTTGTAAGCCTATCCTTGATTAAAACTGTGTGATAAATTTAATTGGATCACACTGACAACATGTGATCTTTATAGGTTAAGTTATGTCATCCAAATTTGTTTTTCAATTAAAATAACTGAATTGGAATAACCATCTCCTAAATATGAGTATAATTCCTGAGCTGATGGTCCTGCCACACTCCTCACCCAGATACTGGATTGCAGCAAACATGACAGACTTGTCATCTTGAAAGATATTCTGAATCTTTAAAAAAGTTCAGATTGACAATCAAAAGGATGAATGCTCATTATTTTTTATCATCATTTCAACTTGAGGAAATTCACATAAACTATTGGTTATTGAAGTAGAAATAGGAGCTATCCAATACATTGTGTATTTAGTCTGCCTAAGCAGAAAAACAAGTTACTAGATTGATTTATGTGGATGAAGGGAATATGCTCATTTATTATAATGTATTTTAATACAAAGCCTATTTTCAAAAAAAAAATTGTGACTACTGTTGCATAACTAGTTACATATATATCTGCATTTATAAATACATATACATGCACATACATATATATGTATGTATCTTTCAAGTGCACAGCCTTTTAAATCAACATTTACATAAACTATCTTATTTCCTACCAGAATTCTAGTTTCAACCATCACAATCAATTGAACCTTTTACCCAATTTAAGCATATTTTTAAATTAATATAATTTTTTAAAATTTTATTTTTTTATATATACAAGACCAGGGGTACAGGCCAGAGGTGTAGGGGGTGAGAGGATTCACCAGAGACAGAGTGGGGAACAGAACAGGCAGATTGACCAAAGCACACTGCTGAGGGGAGCAGGAGATGAGACAGGAGAGGTCTGCTGTGCCATGTGGGTTGCTTCATATGTTGTGTCTTAACACCTTGTGCCACCATGGAGGCCCCTAAATTAATATAAATCTTAGGATAGGTTGATTATATTTCTAAGAGAAGGAAATGTAAGGCATAGGAAAAGTTAGTATAAAATCAATAATTGTCTAGGTAATACCATTGTTATCTAGGATAAGGCCCAGTGTATAGGTAAGTTCTGAGATTCAAATCAAGTTTAATGGTCAAATCTGCTGGAGAAAAAATCTATTTTACAATATCCTCAACTAGCAGTTATGTAATTCTGATCTGTGAATAACTATGTTCTTTTAATTTCAAATATCAGTCATTTCCTTTTTTGGCAAAATAACTTTTACCACCTAAAATGAACTTATGAAAAGCAATGCTTAATTTTTATTTTGTAAACTACAAATGTATTATAATAGGTTGATGGAAAGGAAAGAAAATCTGAAGATTTTATGATTATTTAACCCTAACTATTGTATAACCTGCAGTTCCAAACATAATATTCACAAAGCAAAAAAATAAAAAAAATAAATAGAGAATGGAGTCACAGTAGCAGCCATTCACATTTTAAAGCTTCTAAAAATGGAATAATGTGGCATGGGTATCACTTGATAGCTTGGTTCAAAATAATAGAAACATGAATAGAATTACCTCTCCTGATGACAGAATTGGAACGATTATCTGCATTAAGATTTTTGGATAAAAGTTACTTAATTCTTTATACAGATGTGGCAGGCTCACCATGGACAAATTTCATAGTTTATTATAGTCATCCAGTATGAGTGAGAGAGACCACCATATTTCAGCAATCAATCAGTCACCAAATAATTAAGTCTGAGGTATAAATGTCAAAGATAAACAAAAAATAAGAATAATTTCTGTTCTTTCAAAACATAACTCAGAAATATATGCTATGCACAGTACTAACCTCGAGCAATTAAATAATTAACCTGATTCCATAAAAAGAAAACTTTAAAAAATTACTTATTAATGGGTTAAACAAAAGGAAGAGTATCAAATGAAATGAAATGGGTTGGATTTTGGTCAGAGACAAAGGAATGTATCAAATAAATTATATGAATACAGACCTAGACAAGGGAAGATGCAAGATGAGATGTGATGAAGGGCAATATTAAAACCAAATGGTCTCAGTTACATATATGAAAAACAGAAAAAATTATTTTAGGAAAATAAATGTTAGGGTCATACTTTGGAAAGCCCTTAACTTATTTAGAGTCAATGTTACATTAATGCTACCAAAAAAAAAAAAAAAAAAAAAAAAAACAAACTAAAAAGGAAATGGCTTAAATAGACAGTGTTCATTCCTTTTATAAGCTCTCTGACTTAGCTAGGCCAGGAGAGATCAGACCACGCTCTCAGGTCATCAGGTAGCCTGATTTCTGTTTTTCCATCTTGCTGTTCTATCACTGAGAAGTATAAGTGGTGAAGCTGAATTGTTACAAACACTGAATTCCAGGCCACTGGGAGTTGAATCAGAGAATGAAACTTCCCCACCCTTCCCTTTTCACCTGACAAACCCCCTTTGTTACCACATCCTGTTCAAGGTTAGTCCTTTTCCATTGAAGTCAAATCTAGTTCCTCATGTATCAGTGTCCTGTTACAGCACAAAATGGTCAAAATAAAAATCTTCTTGTGGATAAGGGAAGAAAAGGGATTATTTCACAGGCAGTGGAAATTAATAGAATGTTGGACAGGAATTATGAAGATCCTCCTGTTACAGAGTGTGATCTCCATAAAAGGAGAGGTCCCATGTTCACTGCCCCAGTTCATGAAGGGTAAAGTGGAGCAGTAAGAAGCTAAAAGGACTTAGGAAGACATGCTTTCTTCTCAGCTTTAGACTCACACTAGGAAACTGGGGAACATAGAAAAAAGACATGGGTGAGAGACACATGAGGAGGCTGACAATAACAACTTTAACTTGATTTGTATTTTGATTTTGTTCCTTTCAACCAAAACTTGCCTAGCCTCTTCTGCTCCTTCACTATGATTTCCTGCCAGAATATGCCTTAAATTTGTGGTGAAACTGGAACATCAGCAACCCTGTTTTGGTTCAACCCTGTTTGGCTGGGCATTTATCCACAAGGTGATGGGTAATCTCGGGTATTTTACTGAAAAACAGATATCATTTTTTTTCCTCTCCTCTATCTATGCACACTATTCTATTTATTACATATTAAGAACATGTTTTATCTCTATGTGGCATATGGCAGAACCCATTTAGAACATTCAGGCTTGGGGGTTCTGGGGTAGCCCTCAGTCTGATCACTAACTCTCCTACCATGGAAGGCCCTGTTCTTTTGTTGGCAAAATGTTTCTTTATCCTGTGTCCTCTGTTGTTACCTAGCATTTCCTTTGAGTAGTTCTTCTTGGCCATAACCTCTGTAGTAAAATTTTAAGTGGGGGTGAGATTAGACAATCCCTTGGTAGTGCATAGTTCTTATTAAGTCCTACGTCTGATAGTGCAGGCTTGTAAGAATTGGACAATCAAAGAGATTTGCAGATCAATTTTAGATTTTATTTAGCTAAAACTCCCTACTCAGACTTATTAGGAATTGGTTTATTTGCTTCCAGTTATTTTAATGTGCCAGTAAATACTCTCCACTCACCTCCAACCAGCTTTACCATCTCTCTCAATGTAACTGGGACTACTTTGGAGTGATTTGAAGCAATAAACTTAAACAAGAATGCAATATTCTTTACATGATATTTGCCACAGTGCTGACCTCCATCCTTTAACCAAAAGATTTCATAAGAGACTGATACACCTTCTTATCGCCTGCAGTACAGAAGAAACAGCTTTTCCATCCCACAGACTGTCAGAATTTTAGACTCTATTCCCTTCAAGCTCTCCTTGAAAACTGGCCAAAATATGCTTGAGCTCTCATCTTTGTTACCAAATCTTGTCCAAGTCAGCCAGAAATGAACAATATTGGGGTATCATTTAATACAGTTAGAAGTGAGTCTCTGCTCACCTTTGCTCAGCTGAACAATGCTGGAAGAGACAAAAATAGGTAAGAAAGGGAAACGTGACAAAGCTGTCATGGGAACTTTGCTGGGGCCACAGGACCAATAGGGAGCAATCGAGAATTACAAGCAGCGCAGAAACAGGGCAAACAGAGCCAGGCAGGACACCTCCTGTGTGGAAGACTCACCAAAAGCTAATGCGCCAGAAGATAGCAATTGGCAGAAACCTACTCCCCAGTCATGAAAAAAGTCCCAGAAAACAGGTTATAAAAGAGAGCCCCAAACCCTTCTTCCAGCACAGACAATATATCTCCCAACTCACCCCCCTGCTCCTTGCAGGGTATTCATTAACTCTGCTGTTTTCTCTTCTCCACTCTGTCTCTGTTGAATTCTTTTGACTCCTGCATCTCTAGCCCTCACCCAGATGCTAAAACACTGCAGATGTGGCCTCCCTGGTGGCGCAGCAGTTGAGTGCTGGGCTTTGAGGCTGCCCGCAGCCTCTGCAGTGCCGTTTTGATCCCCGGCCACCAGGGAGGGTCCCATATGGCAAATAGACCCCTCCTGCCACCCGCTGCTCCCCTCAGCAGTGTACTTCAGTCCTTCTGCCTGTTCTGCTCCCCGCTCTGGCTCTTGTGGATTCTTTCACCCTCCTGTGCTTCTGACTGCGCCCAGTGCTTGTATAGATAAATTAATAAATCTTAAAAAAAAAAAAAACAAAAAAACAGGGCAGATGTAATACTTAACAATATCCTTTTAAACCTCATCCTTTTGGAGCTAAAGTTGGGCGGTCTGTCTGTCACAGTCTTACAAGCAATTATCTCACCACACTAACCGTAACACAGAACAATTACCAGCTTACCAGCTCAGGATGTCTTCATGTTAGTATTTCTGATCACAAAATAGTGATGCAAATTTTATGTTTTATTTTTAGCATACTACTTACAGTACAAACATGAATTGAGGAGTCCTACCAAGAGGTAACAAATACGACCAGTGTTATTTCACCCACAAAAAGCTAGAAAATAGTGCAAAGGGCTATAGTAAAATTGTAACATTGGTAATTAAATAAACAGCTAGGATCTGTATGATAATTGCTTGTAACAAAACTCCATGTTTCATTCTCACACAGGTATGCATAATTGATGGAACTATAAGAAAGTCTCAAATGTGGTATTGTTTAATTCTTTTCTACGAAATGGAGAGTGTTAGTTAAAGAATTACAGTTAATCTAAAACTAAAGAATTACAGTGACAGCCAATCAAGTCTGTCTGGGATTAAAGATTTGTAAATCAGAGTACACAATTTGAGTAAAACCGAAAAAATGCTCCAAGAAGAGGGAAAAATCTGGCCCATGTTATGAGAAGATGATGAGACAAGAGTTCATTAGTATTAACACATTTAAACTTTTCTTGGGCATGCCTAATCAATTAATGACTGTGTACCCTGGCCAAACAGAGTCATCTATACCTGTGATCAGGATGTCCATTCCCCTGCTGTGTAGGTCTTTGTTCATGTACAAACAAGAAAATAAATCATTTTTCTCTACTGTGGTCATCTCAGACTCCATCTCAAAATGAATCCGCAAATACCAGTTTTTCAAATATAATTAATCTAAATATACTGCCAAACATTCAGGTAGCCTCCCTTCATCCTGTTTCAGCATTTATAGGCTAATTCTTTCAAAATACCCCAAACCTTCTAAGTCTACCCACAGAAGAAAATCCAATACTCTAACTAGTGATTGAGAGCCTTCTCAATCATATCCCTTTTTACTTTAACCTGCATCTCTGATTGTCACTGTCCCCAGTATGTCATATATATTCCCACTTCATAGTTTGCTTATACCATTTGAAATCTCTCCCTCCTATTTCTTCTCCATCTATCTAAACATATCTATCCTTTGTGAGTTAAATCAATTCCTAACTTCTCCATAAAGCTTCTCCAAACACTTCAGAGCACAGTGATCACCTTTGCTCAGGTACAAAACATTATTTTGCGACTATATTCATGGGTCACTTATTCAAATGTTTTAAGATATATCACCTTGCCACTTTTCATTGCTTTGCTTTTTCCTTTTTCAGTCTACATTTTTCATTGTAGATTGAGTAAAAACTTAATGATTTGTGATCATAATTAAGGCTCATTTTTTTTTCATACATGTCTTTAAAACTACAAACACCATTTCAGTCAGACTAGACTCTCAATATTAATTTAAATAATTAGTTTAATTCAAAGAAAAAATGGAAAACAGAAAATATGAGAAGCCTGTGTCAAATCTTTTTAGGATTTCAAGTCCCTATGGGATAGATATAAAATTGTGGAGGTAAACTAAAAACAAAACCAAAAAAAAAGGGGGGGGGGCTTGTTCCAGTTCATTTGCATTCTTGCAGTTCATCTTATCATTAGAAAATTAACTATAGTGAAAAAGCTGCAGCAATGAAATCAAATAAACCAGGCCTTGAATCTTATCTCTCTTCTTTACTAGTATGTGGCCCAAGAGGTTTTTAATACTTCAGTTTCTTCTTTGGTACATAGGCATTACCAAAATTTATTTGGACTACTTGAGCAAATTAACAAGAACTCACTGTAATTTTAACTATGGTCTGAGTTTCTTGATATCAACATATTCTAACATTCACTTAATGGACACTTGTTTCATACTGACAAGATAGCCACCTCTACATGAACTCATTTTTCTCAGTAAATACATACTCATGAGGTTTCAGTTCATTGAATACATCTGATTTCATTTTACTCAAACCACATCACATTTAACAATTGGCAAATGTTTCTCAACAAAGCATTTACATTTTTATTCAGTTCATTTATCTTCACTGAGATCTTAATATTTGTAATGTATTTTACCTTTTTAAGCAATGACACCTATTAATCATGTTAACTAGTTTTCTTGCTGGTTATAACTTATGGTATAGTACAATAGAAATAACTCTACCAGAGCTATGAAAAACTAATTGAAACCAATTATGACAATTATCTCACTGTTCAATTGCTTTCACTAGACTCTTACTCTATCCAGTCAAACTACAGACAATTTTCCCTGATCTGACCTACCCAATTGCATTTCAGGCTTTATTCAGTAAGCATGCATACTTCTGAATAAAATTAATAGGAGTTACACATGGATTGAGTGAGGACTGGAGCTATTAGGATTGTAATATGAATATAAGTGAGAATTAAGTATCATTGGACCTTCTTATTTTAATTAAGTACCCAAACACTCTTAATCAAGCATATAATTAAATTTAAGGGGAAGTGCATTGTGTGCTAATTGCCATTGATTATTAATAATATGCGTATTTATGCATGCAAACTCTATAATGGCATATATCACCACACTGTTTCTGAATGACACTAACTGAATTCTGCATAATGAAACTATTAATGAAATGGAGTCTTGCAAGAAATGTCAGATTAGAAACTAGCTCAGATCTCAGAACTCTTCCCTAATTTTTCTTTTGAAAAATCAAAGCAAGTCACATGAACTCACACAGGAGAATATCAATAATTATATTCTGCTTCTTTTTTCCAATCATGTTTTGTTATCTGAGACAAGTTTTGAAGTTTGATTAAAACATAAGAACTTCATGTGAAATAGAATGAAATCTTATTTTAGTTTCAAAAACAGTATTTCATTTTGCTAGTACATACATTTAGAAGTGACTTGTTAGATGCTATAAATTCTTTTTTCATTTATTCATCCCTTCACTCATTATTATCAACCTGTCATTTATTAAGCATCTACCACATATCAGACATTGTTCTCAGCACAGGGAACACAATAGCGACCAATAAATACCCCTAACCTCATGGTCACTGTGAGTTAAACATGTGAGTAAATAATAGAGAAAATACACATAATAGTATTTAGCATATTATTAGGTGGCAAATGCTAAAGAGAAATGTAAAGACAGGAAGGAAAATGAGAAGATTGAAGGGGAGGTAGAAGATTTACACATTAGCTAGAAAAGGTTGGTATCTACATTAAGATTTGATTAAAGAGGTGAAGAATCTAGCCATAAATATTTGAGGATAAAGCATGCCAACAAAATGCAGCTGTATTTACAAAGACTTTTGAGACATAGAATGCCTAGATGTCTCATAGAACAGCAAGAATACATTTTAGAGTAGGCTGAGTAAGAGGAGGTGTATTAGCAGGAAATGAGAATAGAGTTAAAACAAGGCCCAATAAATTTTCTCCCATTCAGTAGTCTGTCTTTTTGTTTTGTTGATTTCCCTTGCTATCCAGAAGCTTTTTAGTTTAATATTCCACTTGTTCATTTTGCTTTCGTCAATTTTGTTTTGAGAGTTAGATGAGAAAAATCAACACTTGTAAATGTTGCAAAAAAAAAAATCACTATGTTCTTCTAGGAGTTTTACGGTTTCAGGAGTCACACTCAAGAATTTGATCCATTTTGAGGTTTAGTTTTGAAACATTTTTGTATGGTATATGAGTGTTGTAGTTTCATTTTGTCGCAAGTGGATGTTCAATTCTCCCAACAGCATTTATTGAAGAGACTATCATTTTCCTATTGTGTATTCTTCGTCCATTTGTTGCAAACTAATCAACTACATATGTGAATGTTAATTTCTGGGTTCTCAATTCTGTTCCATTGGACTGAGTCTGAATTTATGCCAATATGATACTGGTTTAGCTTTGTAATATAGATTGAAATCAAGGAGCTTAATGCCTCTGGTTTTCTTGTTCTTTAAGTTTGTTTTGCATATTTGGAGACATATGGTTTCACACAAGTTTCAGGATTTTATTCTGTGAAAAATGCCATTTGAATTTTGATAGGGATTATATTGAGTCTATAGATTACTTTAGACAATACAGAAAATTTAACATTACATCCTCCAAACCAAGAACCTGGAATACCGTCCCATTTATTTGTTTTCTGCAATTACTTTTATCAATGTCTTATAGTTTTCAGTATGCAAGTATTTTCCTCCTTGCTTAAGTTTATTTGTATTTTATTTTTGATGTGATTAAAAATGAAAGTCTTAATTTCTCTTATTGATAATTTATTATCAGTAAATAAAAACACAAGAGATTATAGTATATTGATTTTCTATCCTGAAACTTTACTTAATTCATTGATTAGCTCTAACAGTTTTTTGGGTGGAGTATATATTAATTTCTATATATAATAATGTCATCTACAAAAAGTGACAGGTTTACTTCATCCTTTCCAATTTGGATGCCCTCGAGATTACTTTTTCTTGCCTAATTACTCTGCTAGGACTCCAGTGCTATATTGTGTAAGAGTGGCAAGAGTAAACAATCTTGCCTTATTTCTGATCTTGGAGGAAAACTTCCAACTTCTCACAATAGGTATAGTCTGAGGACTTGTCACATGGCTTTTATTATGTTGAGGTATGTTCCCTCTGTACACACTATTTGTGAGATATTTTTTGAGTTTTTTTTTCTTTTATCATAAATGAATGTTAAGTTTTTCAAGGCCTTTTTTTCCCTACATTTGTTGAGAAAAATAATCATTTGTCTCTTATTCTTCTTTTGGTGGTGATGGTGGTATAACACATTTATTGATTTGCAGATTTGTTGAACCATCCTTGCGACTCTAGAATAAATTTCACTTAATCAGTGTAGAATCTGGGCCTCCCTGGTGGCACAGCGGTTGAGTGCTGGGTTGCGAAGCTGCCTGCAGCCTCTGCAGTGACGGTTCCATCCCCAGCGCGCAGACCTCTCCTGCCGCCCGCTGCTCCCCTCAGCAGTGTACTTTGGTCCTTCTGCCTGCTCTGCTCCCCGCTCTGGCTCTGGTGAATTCTCTCACCCTCCCGCACTTCTGACTGTACACAGTGCTTGTATAAATAAATAAAAATTATTTAAAAAATCAGTGTAGAATCTTTATTTAGAATATTGTTGAGTTCAGTCCACTAATATTTTGTTAAGGTTTCTTACATTTTTGTTCATCAGGAGGGATGGCTCATAATTTTATTTTATTGTAGAGTCTTTACATGGTTTTGGCATCTGGGAAATGCTAGACGCATAAATGAGCTTGGAATTTTCTTCTTCCTCTATTTTTTGGAAGAGTTTGAAGAGGATTAGTATTAATCATTCTTTAAATGTTTGATGGAATTTACCAATGAAGTCATCTAGTCCTGCACTTTTTATTTATAGGAGGTTTTAAATTACTGATTTGATATCCTCACTAGTAATCAGCCTGCTCATTTTGTTGTTGTTTTTTCTTCATTATCCTGTCTTGGAAGATTGCAGGTTTTTAGACACTTTTTTTTTTTTGGCATATAATTGTTCATAGTTTCCTATAATTGTATTTCTCTGGTATCAAATGTAATGTCTTGATTTTCACTTCTGATTTTATTTGATCTCTCTATCTTTTTGTATTTTGATGATTCCAGCTAAGGTTTCTCAAATATATCCTCTCAAAGAATTATCTTAATTTCATTAATCTATTTTACTGTCTTTTAGTCTCTAATTCATTTCCATTCTGATTGTTGTTATTTCCTTTCTTCTTCTACTAACTTTGGCTTTTTCCCCCCTAGTTCTTTGAGTATCAAATTAAGTGGTTTATTTAGGATTTTTTTGTGTTTATCATCAGCTTCACCATCAGCTTCACCCTTACCACTGTTTTCTCTGTAACCCATATGTTTTGGTATATTCTATTTCCATTTCCTTATTCTCAAGTTAGTTTTTTGTTTTTAGATTTATTTATTTATACAAGAACTGGGGTACAGGTCAGAGGTGCAGGAGGGTGAGAGAATTCACCAGAGACAGAGTGGGGAGCAGAACAGGCAGATGGACCAAGCCATTGCTGAGGGGAGCAGCGGGCAAGGCAGGAGAGGTCTGCTGCGCCATGTGGATTTATCCCTGGCCAGCAGGGAATCAAACCCGCACTGCAGAGGCTGTGGACAGCTTCTCAGCTCATCCCGCTGCACCACCAGGGAGGACCAAGATAGTTTTTGTGGCAACAGAATCAAAGTAAAATTGAAACAAAGAGCAAAAGGATACTAAAGACAATGGAACCAGCTAGAAGATTTCAATGAAAGAAAAGAAGGTGTTACATCAACTAAGCTATTGATTAGTTAAAGTCACTCCCATGCTTAGGAATACATTGTAGCTTAATTTCCATTGCAGAAATGTTCAAAATCTTCCTGGCATTAATGGCACAGGCAATTTAGTTTGCCCTTCTTTGATGATCATTTTCTACTGTATTTGTTAAGAAATCTGAAAATGAATTCAGGTTCTGTCTGCATTCTCTTTGTGTGACCTCACAAAATTATTTTAAAATGTCTATGGGGTTGGGGCCTCCCTGGTGGTGCAGCGGGTTGAGCATCACACTGTGAAGCTGTCCGCAACCTCTGCAGCATGGGTTCAATTCCCAGCTGGCCAGGGAGAAACCCACATGGCACAGCAGACCTCTCCTGCCTCACCCGCTGGTCCCCTCAGCAGTGTATTTCAGTTAGTCTGCCTGTTCTGCTTCCTGCTCTGTCTCTGGTGAATTCTCTCACCCTCCTACACCTCTGACCTGTACCCAAGTTCTTGTATAAACAAACAAATAAAAATCTTAAAAAAATAAAATAAAATGTCTATGGGGCAATTTTCTTTATCTATAAGTTCTATGAGGGCAGAGATCATGTTTATGCTTCCATTTTCACATTAATCCAAAGTATAGAACATAATAAATGCTCAGTAAACATTAAATTGAGTGAGAATATCTTCCTATGAGAATCCTATGAGAATCTTGTACTATCCTATGAGAATCAAATACAGAATGAAAGGGATAGCACTTATATACAGTTCATTCATGTTAAAAATATTTCTGTATTACTCATTTTATTTATATCATATAAATTTTCATATTAATATAAATTGTATATGAATATGCATATGCATAACCTTACAAAATAATTCATATGGTATTCACAAATTAAAATATAATTCACTTATGTTATATAAAATCATAATAACAAATAACAAAGATATTATTATGTTATTCAGAGATATTAGCTTATACCCAGGTTTTTTTTAATGGAGATCTATACCATAAAACAAAGACCATATGGCATAAAATATATTCTATTTTCTATCAACAATAGATTGTAAAAATAATGCAGATCATTATTTTTTACAACATAGGGTTATTAGTTATAAATTGTTATATGCATATTCAATAATTTCATTATGTCATTTATTAAATAGCATGATTCTGTTCTTTGTAGAAAGAATTAAATGGTAAGATTGCTTTTACATGAAAACAGTTTATTGAACAAAACACCTTAGGAAAGCTCAGCATGGCTAACTGTTAAGAATATATAATCTACATGAATATAGTTGCTCCTATTATATAGAGGCTAGCATAAATTAATGCACGATTGGTGATATGATTAATACATGCTGACTTACTTATTTTGACACTATAATGAAAACGATCAACATACACTGAAATCTATTATTGTGCAATGACTGCAATGTGGACCAGAAGTTAAGAACAATGATGCCCACTCTACCTCTGCCAATTATTAACTGAGATTTTGCAAGTCACTTAATTTTGATGGACCCCAATTTTTTGAAATGTTAACTGAATATAGTAACCACAACACATGGTTGTTACAAAAATTATATGGTGCTGTGCTGATAAAACATTTAGCACGTAACCTGTCAGGTGATAACCACTGGGTCTCATCTATTGTCACTTATTTTATCACAATTTCTCTATACATATGCCGTCATCCAGTTAAATCCCAATACTCTCAAGGGAGCTCCAGAATTATTTCCAATATCGCATTCTAGGATGACTCTCACCTCTCTAGAAACTAATAGTGTAAGTTATCATATGGAAGACAAATTATTTCTGGTCAAATTTTACAACAGAATTAACTCATTACTTATTTAGGCTAAAAACTTCTGAAATATATTTTTCAGTGATGTAGTGTTCTTACATTTATAAATGGAAAAACAGTAAAATAAGTTAGTTAGGTTCTATTTCATATATTTCATAGTTTTAGTGTCTATCGTGTGTGCTACATAACAAACATACAGAAAATCTAAAGATATTTTGCTATGATAAAACATTTTTTTGGTTATTCAAACTTTAAAGTTAATCTTTTGGAAAACAATCCAAGTTGTATTCTATAATTGGTCTTCTCTTCCTAACAAAAGGAAAGATTATATACACATAGCTTAATAGCTTTTTCAATGTTTCCCTAAAAAGGAAAAGTAATATTTTTATCTCAGAGTCTAGATGGAATCATTTACTATCTAATACACATTCAAATTTGACAGTCCCTCACCTCAGTATCACTTCCTTTCTGTCTACTTCAAGGCAATTTTTCTTGTTTTTATGTTAAAATACCTTGCTGTATCTTAATTCAGTATTAAGCAACTTTTGATGAAATAAATCGGTGTTTCAATTATTTTACAATTTTTGTTACCACTATTTAATCATCATTGCCTTATAGAAGCTAAGGGAAAGTAACCACAGCAGCCTGACTGAGGCTCTCTGCTGACCATTTCAGAAATTGCAATGCATTTCCTGATTCTGCACATACCCTAGTAAATATCTTGATTTCATTTGAATAATATGTTGAATTATCAAAACCCTTGTAATCATTAACAGTCATTATTAATGATGCTGTAATCTGAAATTTGTTAGCTCTGAAAAGTAAGTCAACCATTTTATTTCTAACTGCAATAAATTACCTTTCTGTTTTTTTAATTCTCAATAAAAATTGAAGATTATGACTCATCATGCTAATCATAAATAAATTTTCACTATGGTATTAGTAATATAATATAGCCTATTTCTAGTACACAAATGTGATCTAGTGTTATCTGATAACATTTTAAAACCAGCTATTAACAACCTAATTTTAATAACTCAAGTTAAAAATTGCTATATCTTTATTTTATTGTGATAGATTTTATGCTACATTCCCAACATAAAATATGTATACACCTATTCTATTGATATAGAAAGTATATTTAGCCACCTATTTTCATGGAAGTTTATTAAATGGAGGCTCAGAGACTTTTAGCAGCCTACCTAATACCTCACCTTTAATAAGTGGTTGATGTAAATTTTTATGTAAGGTGAATGATTTTTTTTCCCACTACATCATGTTCTATCTCATCACTACAGAAATTATAATAATTTTCATAACATTAAAAAGCTATGTGAAAATGGGACACAACAAAATTACTTACTAGAGGTTAGGATAAAAGAAAAATACTTAGAGTTAAAAATATGGCTTCCAATGCTGGGACTGCTATCTCAGGTCTAGGACATCCAAACATGAGTAAAGAGGATAGTTGAATTAATTAGGTTAAAGTAGAAAGTTTACAAGGAAGCAAGGTCTACTATCAGATTATAAAAAGCATTCAAAACCATTTTATCTCTCTCAGAATTATTTCTACAAACAACTTGATATTAAATATTTTCTCATTTTCTTGATCTAGATGGCATTACATGTGACTTATTTATGGACTGAAATCTTTTCATATGATCACAGCTCTACAGGAAGGACTCTGAACTGCTGATAAATAATCCTTGCTATTTCAAAGCTTCGCAGTCCTCTATTTTGTAAAACTGTGCTTATATTATTTCAAAAATGCAGTGAAATTCATTGAGAATACAGTTGCTTGTGTCTTATCACTGTTTGTCTTCATGTATTACACAATCTCAAAATCCTCTTGTAGTGTATAGTCAAAAGTTAACTGAAAGTGGAAATACCAAATTTCAAAATTATGATCTAAGCTCTTACTTAACCAGTCTTTTCTACTCTTATTGTGTCCCAGAATATGTTAACTTGATGTTGGGCTAAAAAGTAAATTGTTTGATGGTCTCTTAGTTTCCATTTTTGTTTTCTTGGTAAGAATACTGTGTATCATGAGGGAAGACAATATTTTAAAAAGACTGCACATTCTTCACACAATTTGCAAATGTTTAAAATGGAGTTTTACCAGTTATATAATGTTCTAATGCTTTCAAAGGATCCCTGCATTTCAACTTCGACTATGACAACAAAAGACATGACTTTTTGAAATTAAAACTGATAATTTTAAAAAGAACATTATAATAGAAACTTTAGTTTTATTTTATCTCATGTGAATCAAAGTCTTACATGATAAATTCATTTTACAAATGTATTTTTAAAATTGTACAAAAGGAATGGAATAAGTTAACACACAAATTTTTATGCACTTTTCTCCCTAGTTGAGTGGGATTGTTTTATTTTATAAATGGAATTTCAACTAGATTTAACACCCTGCAACTATATTCCAAACTGCCACAACTAATACCACATGTTCTGTTACTAAAACAGAGCCACAAAGCTGGGGGAAAGTAAAGCAAAAATAATGCACTACTGAAGCACTTTCATGAAATTGTAAATTTACTGGAACCAAGCCAAATTGTAACACTTGACATCATATCCATTCTGTTGCTATAAACCAGGGCTAGTATAAAGCAACTTTTCACTGCATAATGGCTGCTGTTTTTGCTTAAAATTAATTGCACATGTGTTTAATTATATAGCTGTTCTTGAAAGTGATTAGATAAAATGTTATTTCTTTTAGTCTTGTTCAGATCTCTCAAATTATAGTTCTCTAACTCTGAGAGCAACAATGAATTTTAATAAAGGGCAGGGTTTGCAAATTACTGTTGCCAGTGACTGAAAAGCCTCTTTTAGAAAATGAATGAAGTTCTATTGTCTTTATTCACTTGCAAATTGGCGTTGAATAGAATTACTCAACTCAGCCACCAGAGGGCTCTCTGATGATGACCAGAAGATACTCCTCTTGAGAGGCCAGTGCCTTTGTCATGGGATTGTTCTAAAGAACTTCTTTGATGTTACCTTTCATTTTGAAAAATTTCCATTTGAAACTCCTGAAAGTAATACTGTTTGTAACCCTCAAGGAACAGCAGGTGTTCTTGGTAACCACTTAGGTCAAGGTTGCTTGGTTTCTCCATCATTCTCAAAACTGATGTTCTACATAGACTAATTTCAAATGATTCAACTTCAGTTCAAGCTGCCAAAACTAGGAATCAATTTGAAAGTAACATGAGACATATAATGATTTAGCCACCTATCTATCCGCAGGCATATTTATACTAACAAGTAATATAGAGATTGAATATGGGGCTCTAAAATAAAGAAGAATGTGCTTAAATCAGCTTTTGAAATCAATGTTTTTCACCTGAGTAATAGTCTGGGTATTACACACATTTTAAAAACTTAGTAGTTTCGGACAATTTCTGAAGTAACAAAGATAAATTGTCACTGGTAACCCAATTACATGAAATACTGATGTTTGTCAATTGAATTTTTAAAATGTGCTTTGTAATGTTTATTATGCTCTTTAAACATAGGCCTTTTACATTAGTATTTCCATCAAAATCATATAATTAGAATATCAAATACCATTGAAAAGCTTACCATAAAACTTTACTCTTTAATTTCAAATCTTTCCTCATCAGTACTGCTCCCTAGAAGCAAAAATTTTCAACTCTTTTAGATTTTCCAGCTCATTGGTAGTTAAATTACACTCTTACAATGTATACAAACTTCTTCCATGCTTAAACTATTGTATATTATACAGATAATGGTTCCATTCTCTCAAAAATTACCATCTCCCAGCTATCCCCTTAATAGAGGTATGTGTCTGTTTTTTGTTAAATCATTGAGGGTGATTATATGACTAGGTTCATAGGATTATTTATTCGGAAGAAATTCAACTAGCAAATTATATTTATTTTCTTGAGCAAACATTTGCCCTTCCTCTAGCTCTTATAAATTATCTCATTTTTCACTTGCATACTTTACTTCCTACCTTTTTTTTAAGATTTTTTTTTATGCATACAAGAGCTGGGGTACAGGCAGAGATGGGGGGGTGAGAGGATTCACCAGAGACAGAGTGGGGAACAAAACAGGCAGACTGACTGAAACACACTGCTGAGGGGAGCAGCTGGAGAGTCAGGAGAGGTCTGCTTCGCCATGTGGGTTTCTCTCTGGCTGGCCAGGGATCAAACTCATGCAGTAGAGGCTGTAGATTGCTTCATAGTGCGGTGCTTAACCCCTTGTGCCACCAGAGAAGCCCTCGGTCTTTATTTTTTCTTTTTAATTCTCTGCTATGCCTGTCATGGATAGGTAGAAATTTTTAAATTACATTTTTTTCCTCCTGAAAATTTCCATTTTTCTTTTTTAATTCTGCTCCAAACTCTTCCAAAAAATAACACTAGTGCCACAGATAACCAGACTTCCCTAGGCCCATGTCACTGACAAAGAAAGACACCAAAGAACTCTATGAAATCTTATGTCACAGAACTCAGATATAGAGATTTAAAACAGAATCTTAACTCTTACCATGGGGTACTGTTCTGTTCATATTTTTTTATCAAAATAAGATTAGATATGTGTTTTCTTTTTGAAACCATAGAAACATGAATTTATTAATTTAGCTTCTCCAAACTTCTCAATTGATTTGCAATATTTACACAAAGAAAACATATAGGAAATGATCAACTTTTAGTGTAAAGAGAATGTGTATACTAAAGCCCAACATTGAAAAAACTGTAATTCTTGAGTGACTAAAATTTTAACTGAAAAAGATGAAAGTTGTAAAAAATTTTCCAAAACTTCTAACTTGAAGAAAACTCAACTTCAATGACTATTAATTTAGAAAAGTAATAAAATTCTAAAAACTTCTGCATTAGAATTGCCATTTAGAAATAGACCTCATTCATATTGGCTCCTCTGGGTATAGATAATTGATACCCATTCTTTTATTTCAATGTAACACAGAGTTTGGCACATTAAGGCCCTTGCACCAATTTTAACCCACTGCCGTTTTTCTGTACATGCAGTTTTAATAAACTACAATTACACCCATGTTTTTAATGTATCAATTATCAATAACTGCTTATTTCACCAGGAAGCGGCTTTGAGTAGTTATGGAAATTGCATAGCCTCCAAAGCCTGAAATATTGTGCCTCTGACTCTTTACTTGAAAGTGTTTGCTAACCTTTAAGATCAACACTGCAAAATTTGCAAATTTTCTCACATATGGCTTTTATTTCTTGGTAATAATTAGAAATATTTCATAATGATACACATATGTACAGGTGTTTCTGTTTATTTTTAAATGTTTTGTTCCCTTTTTTACATTAATAATAAATTAACCCAGTATTCCACTCCACACTAAAAGTGCATTTCCTTGCATATCCTTTATGTCCCTGTCCTTGTGAATATTCAATTTGTCATATGCAGAACTTTATATTTTTTATGTAATTAAGCTTTTATTATACCTTTTTTATTTTGCTAGTTTTTCCTACTCCATATCCTTCTATATGCTTCTCCACCATTTTAATCCAACATTAATAGCCTAATGTTTACTTCCTTCCACACTTATCCTCAGACTTTAAATCATACCCAAAGACATACACATGTATAGCAGTTCTCGACAATTTCTCATAACTATATACCTTGAAAGCTGATCAGATTAGATTATCATGTAAAGATCTGTGCCAAATTTTAATATTTGCCCTATATGGATGTAACCTATTAAATCTTATACTGTATCCTATTATATCTCTCTTGATGTATATTCAAATTGCTGTCAACTCCACTCTTTTTTTCCTTACACTACAAATTATGTATACTAAAATATGTTTGCAAATATTCATGCATATTGTCAAGTCTGTTTCTACAAAATAGACACCTTGAGATAGTTTCTGTATCTTGAAGCAAATGCTTTTTAAGTATGATGGTTCACTCTCTTTTTAAGTTTATTAAAAATGCAAATGCTTGTGTTCCCAAAACAGAGATTCTGATTTACTAGGCATGGGATGCCTAGGAAGTCATTCTATGGCAAGTTGCCCATGTCATAATTGTAAGTACTAAAATGTTAAACCATTACTTTAACTCACATTTGCTTGTTAATGACTTTCATCTGGAAGCAAGCCTTTCCTTCTTGGTTCCTAGATTGCCTGTCTTGGAATCTCTTTGGGGATCCTTATTTTTATTATTTCAGTCAACCTGAATATGGAACTTAAATGCATTTTCTCTCAAAAGACTTCATAGATACTACCTATTTGGAGTTAAGTCAACTCAAAGTCACCCATGAATCACTTCTTAGACAGGGCATGAGAAATCATTGAGAGGACTCTAAATCTGGATGATTAAGTCAGCATGCAAACAGTCTAATTTGCACCTCCATTTCAGTAATGATGGACATACCACACCTACTTGAACTTTGGCTTAGATCAGCAGATCAAAACAAACTCTTATTATCATTGTTCCTTTTGTCCCAGAAGATAACAAGAAGAAAGTGTACAGCAATGTAAAATGCTCTTCTTTTGTGTAATTTTTTTTTTTAGTTCAGACTGTAAATTTAAGTCATTATATGAAATCTAACTACCCCTTTAATTTCTGACCATGAGCTGAAAGAACAAATCCAGGTGAAACTGGTGATGTCAATATTAGAACTCTTACAAAGAAAAACAGGAATTTGAAACAATACAAAAATCCATACCCTTCATATTATAGATGTCAAGTTTAATAATGTCAAATATTTGGAAAGATATAAGAAGAAAAACTTTAAAATACTGTTCAGAAATTATAATGCATTACACAATCTTTGGAGGCCAAGTTGGCACTATTTCATCAATAAATATTAACTTTAAAGTCCAGTAATTCTACATCAACTAGTAGGGTTAAAAGGGGGAAACTTTCTTTGTAAATAAAAGGTATTTTCCAAAATTTTAGTTAAAAAATAATCAAATTAAGCATACAAAAAAAAATCACAGAAAGTGCCTTTTCCTCAGTGAAAGCTTAACAATTTAAATATTTTATTTGCAGGTATTTCAGGAGATAACCAGAATCTTTTTATTGGAATGAGTGAACACTGGAATGAGTGAGTTGTTGATATGTGATCTTATTTCATTTTATAAAAGTTGTAAGAAAACCCAACAATAAGGCAGGTATCTGAGATGATATCCAATGTGGGAGAAAATAGTTAAATCATGATTCAGAGGCAAGGTGATGGCAACCAGTTTAGTGAATAACCAAGTGAAGGTTTCTATTAGTTATGAGTGTATATATTAGTTGCATACAGTTACAATAGTTACAATACAGTTGTGCATTATTTATTAGTATGTATTTTAAGATATTCATTCTTGTTTTGAGTTTTGATATCAGCCTGGATTAAGTCATACTTTTCAAACCTCATCACAATATGGTGTACCTCTTTTCTCTCTTTTAAATGTTGACTCCATAGAGTTTTATCCAAATTGGGGATTATGTAACCATATAGTACATACTTTGTGATTACTATAATACATGTGTATCCACCAATCAATTTTTTTTTAAATAAAGTGTAAAGACACAGTCCACTTTCATTACCATTAGTTGCATACAGTTACAATAGTTACAATACAGTTGTGCATTATTTATTAGTATGTATTTTAAGATATTCATTCTTGTTTTGAGTTTTGATATCAGCCTGGATTAAGTCATACTTTTCAAACCTCATCACAATATGGTGTACCTCTTTTCTCTCTTTTAAATGTTGACTCCATAGAGTTTTATCCAAATTGGGGATTATGTAACCATATAGTACATACTTTGTGATTACTATAATACATGTGTATCCACCAATCAATTTTTTTTTAAATAAAGTGTAAAGACACAGGCCACTTTCATTACCAAATTTCTTCTTCCAAGTCCACACCTAACTCTTCCTCATAGAAGAAAAAAAATGTCATTGATGTGGGCTGTATCCATTTATATGTTCACTTAAAAATCTAAAACATTTAATTTAAATAAATTTGTAATATTAATAGGGTTGCCACTGATATAAATATGGATATACATATACACAAGTAATTTTACAAATTCCTTTCTTCTAATTTTTTCAGATGCATCCATATATTTATATATTACTTTGGTTTATTATATTAATTTTTGTCTATATTTATATCTACCAGATTTTTGTTCCCTACAGTTAACACGTATAATTACTGGACTTTAAAGTTTATATATGTTTATGAGATAACGCCAAATTGGTCCCCAAAGATTTTTAGAAACAAATTAAAAAAGTGTTTGGGAATTTCTCTTCATTCTCACATTCCAAATATTAATATTATTAAATTTGACACTTGCAATCTGATGGGTGAGAAATAATTTTTTTTTTTTTAATTTGCAGTTTCTTACATAAAATAACACTCAGCACAGTTTGCTTACTGGGCAAATTTGCTTCCCTGTTTTATTAATTTCCTGTCCACATCTATTCCCTTATTTTTAAAATAGATTGGTTTTCTCTTATTGATTTGGAGAAGTTCTTTATGTAGTATGCATAAAGTTATATAATATGTTCTCCCATTAACATGTTCATATTTAGTCAACAAAGAAATAAATAAGCATAAGAAAAAACTTAAAGTAGCTAGTTTCCTGATTGAAAGTTTAACAATTTAGTCCTCCCCTATTTAGCATGTACTAGCATGTCAGACATTCATATAGATTATGGAGATACAGTGACAATAAAAAGCCCTGTCTCAAAACCATATAAATAAAATCTACATACTGTACATAAGTTGGTAATGAATGCTGTGAAGCTAAATGCTCATAAGTATTATATGACAATAGAAGTGGCAATATAAAAAGTCTTTAAGAAGCTTACAGTTCTGTACAATCAAGACTAAACTTAGGTTTCTGCTCATTATATCTATGGAGTTCTTTTTGTCCACAGACATTTTTTTTTTTTACTATCTTTATTATCTTTATACATTTATTTTAAATTTAATTTCCCCATGTCTTGTGTTTGTAAAAAATATAATATTTATGGTGAATATAATTGGAAAGCAGTTATAGGTAATTTTGTACATTTATAGCAGCACCTAATCCAAATGCCTAGTAAATTGTCAATGCATATTTGGTGATTTCAGTACAGCACTGACATCAGCATTATACATGTACAAAGGATGTATGAGGGACATGGCTTTTGTCCTGAGACAGTACATAACAAAGATAAACTCTGATCTTCTGCAACAACTCCCTTCTAATCAAGAAAACATTTCTAGGGAGCATATTGTCTCTTCCCCTGACCATCTGCAAATTTTTATATTCATATCTCCTCCTACAAAAAAAAAAAAAAAGTACATCATTTTACTCCATCCCTTAAAGCAACTGAATTGAGAAAAAAATTTAGAGGAATGCTTAAAAAGACTAACTGGTGAGTGGATATTATAATAAAGGTAAGTTCACATTAATTGGTTGGTTTTTACATGATGTATATAACAAAACAATAAAACGTGACTATTAAAATGTATCTATTTTAAAATACAGAGTGAATACATGGTTTATCTATCATTTTAAAGTGAAATAAGTTTCTAAGAACCTGTAGCTCTTGACATTGCAAAATTCAATATGTAACAAGATATCAACATGATATAAATCGATGAAGCAAATAATTTAGACTCCTACAATATAAACATTCTTAAATTTTTTACATAAAATATGCCATGACACATAGAATAGAACAAACTTCTATGTTCCTAATAAAATATATTCATGGTCTGAGTTAGTAACATGAGAAGTTCGCTGATCTGCATTGTTGACAGAATGGCCTTGCATGTGATTTTGTTTTGTTTTTTTATTTTTTTGTTTTTTAAAGATTTATTTATTTATTTATGCAGACAAGAACTGGGGTCAGAGATGTGGGGGGTGAGAGTATTCACCAGAGACAAAGTGGGGAGCAGAACAGGCAGACGGACTGAAAGACACTGCTGAGGGGAGCAGCGGGAGAGAAAGGAGAGGTCTGCCTCCTCATGTGGGTTTCTCCCTGGCTGGCAGGGGTCAAACTCATGCTACAGAGGCTTAGGATTGCTTCATAGTGTGGTGCTTAACCCCTTGCGCCACCAGGGAGGCCCTGCATGTGTTTTTGACAACAAAATTCAACAGCTTCTGATTTGAACTTCAAGGGAAAGTTAAAGCTCTCTCATAGTTTAGTTGAGTAGTTTCATAATTAAACTGAAGTAGTGCTCAAAATAGATTAAGATTTTCTATTTAATACTTTCTTGTCTTATACAGAAAGACAGAAGCAGAGCTAAATATTATAAAACAATCTGAAATTGTTCCTTAGAATTTAATAGATTTGTAGATTTAACCTTTCCAGGCTGGTGGACCATTTGTTGTTAATGTTGTCAGTGAATTTGCTAATCAGAATGGAAGTGCCTTCAAGTTAATTGCTGCTGACCTTGAGGAAAATCATTAACTTCTAAATGGACATTCAACTGAAGGTAAAATAATTTTGATCAGACTTTGCGTCATTAACTCATGACTTGCAAATCTTTTATGAAAGTTATTTACTTTCAAGTAAATATGCCAATGAATCAATTTCACACTAAAATTGCATTTTCAGCATTAAATGGGATAATGTGAGCACATATAAAACAGAAAAGAAAGTCCTACTAAATCTTAATTTGTTCACTTTGCTTTTCTGTATTATACATTTGTGTGGCTTTGGTCTCTACTAGATGATTCTAACTAACCTTCTAAATGTTTTCATTAACAATTCCCTATATTTGAAACAGCCTTTTATTATACCTCAGTCAAGTTCAACTTTTGTAAATAATTTTCATAAGAAGTTTGGCAGCAGGAAATAAATTCAACTTCTAAATATATTTGAGCAAGAATGCACAGAAAGCATTATTCTTATACATTGGTTGTCAATGAAAGATAATTGCTTATACTTCTTCAGAAAGTATTCTGAGACTATATTAAAATGTATTTTACCATTAGTCCCACACGAAGACATCCAACATGCAGATTAACAGGAAAAAGAACAAGATATTTACTGAATATAATTGGTGGTGACAGTGATCTAAGATTCCTATCCATAGGAAGTATTGAATTATTTGTGATTCAAGGACTTAAAGGCAAAGACAGGCACACTAGTGAACAAGTAGAGGAATCTAGGGGAAAAAATAAATAAACTACAAAACAAATTAAAACCTCAGAACTGAAAATTATGCTACCTGATGAATAATATATTAATAGTGTTTAATCACATATTGGACATTGTAGAAAAAAGGATTAGTAAACTCAAAACGAGACAATAGAATTTATCCTGAATGACACAGAGAGATGAAGTATTCTTTTAAAATGAGCACAGCTTCAGTGACATGTGAGCATTTTTAGGACCAAGGTATATGCAATTAAAGACCAAGAAGAAGAGGAAAAGAATGGAATTTTAAAATAAACATATTAGAATTATCAAAATACAGCAAAATGGGTTGAAAATAATCAATATGGATCCAAGACTCAGATAAACCTGATTTTAATGAAGACAATAAAAACACAGACAAATCACAGAAAATCAAAGATGATAGAAAAAAAATTCCACCAGGAAAAAAAAAAGGCAGAGTTATAAAAGTAAGATTATATGAATGCACTGAGATACCACCTTACACCAGATAAAAATAGCACATATCAAAAAAACAAGCAACAACAAATGTTGGCGAGGATGTGGAGAAAAAGGAACTCTCCTTCATTGCGGGTGGGAGTGCAAACTGGTCCAACCACTATGGAGAGCTGTGTGGAGGCTCCTCAGTCTATTAAAAATGGAGCTACCATATAACCTGGCAATTCCACTCCTAGGGATCTACCCAAAGGACACAAAAACATTGATTCAAAAGAACACCTGTACCCCTATGTTTATTGCAGCATTATTTACAACAGGTATAACCGGGAAGCAACCCAAATGTCCAAAATAGATGACTGGATCAAGATGTGGCATATATACACAATGGAATATTATTCAGCCATCAAAAAGATAAATTCATGCCATTCACAGCAACACGGATGGAGCTAGAAGGAATTATACTCAGTGAAATAAGCCAGAATGAAAAAGAAAAATATCAGGTGGTTTCACTTATAATAGGACTATAGGGGAACCAAATAAAACATCAGTGTAAAAAAAATTATAACAGTAGAAAACACAACAAAGCAAAAATAGACTATTATAAGCCAGAGACATACTACAGGGGAGGAGGCGGGAGAGGGATCAGAGGGAGGGAGAGAGGAGCACAGGGGACTGTGGTGATGGTGCATGGGTGCCTTGGGGAAGGAAATTCTATAGGGACTCAACCTGAGGGGGTGGGGGAAGTAAATATTGTTTTAAAAAAATACCAAAATAAATGGCTGCTAAATTTATATCAGAAACAATGAAGGTAAGTATGCAACTGAATAACATCTTTAAAGTACTGAAAGGAAAAAAAAAAATGTCAACTCAGAATCCTATGTCCCAAAGAACATTAAATTCTTAAAAAATGAGGGTGATAAAAGGTACATTCTGATAAATTGAAAATGAAAATATTTACTAACAAGAGATCTGAAACTATAGGAAATGCTAAAGGAAGTACTTGAGCTAAAGGAAAATTATACTGAATCAAAGTTCAATTTAATGGAAAAAATGCAGGACAACAGAATTGATAAATATGCAAGGGAAGCCTATTGTTCTTTATATTATATTATCCCTATGGTATTATTGTTATATTTTATGACTAACATATCTTAGATCCCACAATACAAAATTATTAATTTTTATTCGGTTAATTTTTAGTTAGTTATACTATTTAAAGCATCATTATAATAAGTGCTACAATATATAAAATACCATCATGACCAGCTGAGTTCATCCCTGGAATATGCTGGCTTAATCTTTTTACCAGTCATTCTGTAATTCACAATATAAAAACAAAAACGGAGTGAAATAAAGGAGAGAAAAAGGATAGTACTGTACTCATTGGTAAAATATTCTCTATTTCTTCAAATATCTTTATTCAAGTATTCAAACTGTTTCTTACCAAAAATGATTTTTCTGGTTCATTTCCCTTACTAACTTTTCCACAAATTCATCACATGCTCGTTGTTGTCACTGGCTATTCCTGAAACTTCACAGAGATAAATCATTACCTTTCCTGCATTGCACTTTTACCAGAAATTGTAGCCATTCATGACCTTCAAATCCCCTGAAATTCCACTACTCTATTAAATTGTTCTCAATAATATTCTATCAATGAGAATAGTTTATGCAGAATATCAGTAACATTTTTGCTACCTATCATCTGCTTTTTATAGCAAGGTGACATATTTCCAAAGTCATACCACTTTACATTCCCAAGTAAAGGTGCTATCATGAGTTTAAAAATATTTGAACTTACAACTTTCAAACAAAATGCAAATAAAAAAAGGAATAAAGATAGTAAAGGATAAAAGGAGAGTAACAACATTGATTATTGTAAAGATAATAGGTGAGAACCAAAAAATACCTCTAAAAATTGATATTTTGATATTAAAAGCATAATAAAAAGGTTAATTATCTACATTACTAACAGTAATAAAAAAATAGCAATTGGAAATTAGTATAAACTTTCCTAAAGGAAAGGAATTTTGTTTTAGTAAAAGTTAAACACACCAAATGGAAAAAAGAAGAGTTAATATGATAACCACAGTAATTACGAGGTAACATAAAAATTATATATGTAAACTTAGTTTCCCTAAATTTTATTTCACATTTACTTGATTTCAAAATATATTACATAGTTATAATAATCACAATAGCGTACAACCTATAAACAGTTGGTTTAGAACAGACTGCTTACAAATTAATACATACTTAGATAATCAACTAAATTTTGACAAGGGTGCCAAGAACACATTATTGGAAAGAATAGTTTCTTCAATAAGTGGTACCAGAAAACCTGGGTATCCACAGGCTGAAGAATTAAATTGAACCCTTATCTAATACCACCTACAAAAATCAACACAAAACAGATTAAAATCATCCTGAAATTAGAAAAAAGCATAGGGATAAAGCTGTCTGACATTGGTCTTGATATTTTTAATATTACACAGAAGCAAAGGCAAAAAAATAAAAACCCACAAAAATAGAAAAGTGGGCTTGCATTACTGAAAGGCTTCTGTACAGCAGATGAAGAGCAAAGGGCAAAATATATTTCAAACAATGTATTTGATAAGAAGTTAATATCCAAAATATATAAGGGACTTTTAAAACTCATTAGCAAAGAAATGTCCTCAAAGCACTTACTGCCATAAATATATGTATATATGCGTATATAAATACACAAACACATTTATTGTCCCTTGATAGAATATTAATGAAAGCAGGGACTTTATTTTGTTCATATTACAGCCCAGGAAGAAAACAGGTTTTGGAGCAACATTGACACTCAAGAAGTATTTGCTGAGAAGAGTAGTAAACTAATGACTAAGTATGAAATTCAAATATGGAATATGAACTTATAAAATTTAAACAAAGCAAGCAGACGATATAAGAAAGATACCTGTGCCTCAAAACTTTTTAACTGTCCTCCCTGGTTGCATAGGGGTTAGGTTTCAGAGCTATCACCACTACAGCCTAAGTTCAATCCCCAGCCAGGGAGCTAACCCACATGGCACAGCAGACCTCTCCTGCCTTGCTCCCCTCAGCAGTGTATTTCAGTAGATCCACCTGTTCTGCTCCCACTTTGTCTATGGTGAATCCTCTCACACCCCCACACCTGTGACCTACACCCTAGTTTTTGTATGCATAAATAAAAAAATAAATCTTAAAAAATATATTTTGATAAGCTAGCCAAAAATACATATGGCAAAATCATGAAGTACTACAAATACTCAACTTCAAGAAAACAAGCTTTAAGTATTAAAAATATTAATTTGATAAATACAAATAGAATAAAATGTTTAAAGCAAATTACAAATAAATTAGTCTGGAGAATTTTGAGGAGAAACCACCATTATTTATCATTACCATGTAGATAAGAATTGCACATGGTTAGCTCATATGCTTGAATTATTTTCATAAAAAAATACATATCATAAATATTAGTGCTAAGTGTAGCCCATATTAACCCTCCTAAATTAATGTTGTATTGGTGTCATTTTCCCTCATGAAAACATTTCAAAGTGATTTGTATTGAAATAATACACCTTACCTTTCTTTATTAATCACGCATAAGACTTACTTGCAAATTTCATTTTTATAACTATACTCACTGTTTTATAGGCAATTTGACATACTTTGAAAGTGTTATAGCTTTTGCTATGCTGAATTCTCACATTATGCTTGTTTCTTTTCTTATAAGTATGTGCAAAAGTGCTTTAAGATGAGCTTAATTTGGGGTAGTTTATTATAGAAATAGACAACTGTTTTGTGATCATGCTTCTCCTGTTTACTACATTCTGACACATACTCACTTTGCTTCTCTTCAAAAGGATATTTAATATTGTGTGTGAATGTATGTGTGTAGAAGAGTTGTAGGCCAGAGGTGTGGGAGATAAGAGGATTCACCAGAGACAGAGTGGGGGATAGAACAGGAGGATTTAATGGAATACACGGTGAGATGTAGTGGTCTAGTTAATTTTTTTGCATGTGGAGGTCCAGTTTTCCCAGCACCATTTATTGAATAAACTGTCCATGTTCCATTGCATATTCTTTACTCCTTTGTCAAAGATTAGTTGTTCATATAATTGTGGCTTTATTTCTGGGCTCTCTATTCGATTCCATTGGTCTGTATGTCTGTTTTGGTTCCAATACCAAACTGTTTTAATTATTATGGCTTTGTAGTATAGCTTGAAGTTTGGAAGTATGATACCTCCTTTCTCCTTTGTTTTCATGAGTAGGGCTTTGGCTATTCATGGTTTTTTGAGGTTCCATATGAATTTCATCAGTATTTGTTCTATTTCTTTGAAGAATGTCATTGGGATTTTTATTGGAATAGCATTGAATCTGTATATTGCTTTTGGGAGGATGGCCATTTTAAAAATGTTGATTCTTCCAATCCATGAGCAGGGGATGCCTTTCCATTTCTTTGTGTCTTCTTCAATTTCTTTTAACAGTGTTTTAATGAAATACAATGCTAAGGGGAGCAGTAGGCAAGATAGAAGGGGTCCGATGCACCATATGTGGGTTAACTCCCTGGCCAAGGAGCCATCTCAGGCAGTAGCAGTAATAACGCTGACACTTAACCTAGAAGACACCAAGGGAACCTAATATCACTTTTAAATTGGTCTAATAATTACCTTTATTAAACAAATCATAACATTTATTCAAGTATATGCTAAGTGCTGATTTTTTTTTTTTAAGTGAGGCAGTTTGTTTTACCTTTACCAAAGTTTTCTGTAACTTAATTAAAATCTACTCCATTTTTTTAAGAACTTGGGCTCTGGAACTAAATAATATGACACAGAGTTGCAAGCTAATATATATATATACACACACACATACAGATGTATATATATATATATATACGCATACATATATATATATGACAAAACTTTTGTGACTTTGGAAAATTATAAGATTCTCTGTGTCCTAGTTTCCTTATTTGTAAATTGGGGATGACAATAGTACCAGCCAATAGCATTTTAATGGATATTAAAATGCTCCACGGTTCTAAAACATTTAGAAGATGGCATATAGCAAAAAGTAAAGACAAAACTTCATTATTTATTTGTTTTTTATAAAATATGTTACTGTGAAGAAATTTCAATAGTATTCATAGCATTAGGATTATAAAATATATTTACATTATTTTAAATAATAAAATATTTATTCAATATAATTCCAATATTCTTTCATTCATTATTCAGTAATCAAAGGTATGGGTACTTTCTTGGCAAAATAGTACTCTAAACTTTCTGTGTGTTTTTGTAATCATATGCATTTGTATGCTGGTATAAAATGGAAAATACCAAGGTAAACAAGCCATGTATCTACCAGAGGAAGATAGTCAATCAGTAATACTGACTAAATAATGGCAGTGAAGTGTATAAATTACCCCAAGGAAGAAACTTGGGGTAAAACAAAAAATTCTGGATGAGTGCTGAAAATAAAGTAATCTTCCCCATGTCCTATAATGGATATTACAGTGTTTAGTCTCTTATTGAGACAAATGAATGGTGATGTTTTCCGTTAGACAGATGCCTCACAATTTTATGCCTTTAAAGACCTACCTGGAATTTTCACAAAAATTTGTGTGCTACTGCTTTTCCATATACGATGTTTCCTCTGGATTTTGTGTGCTATATTCTTATAGCGTCTGCATTTATAAGATCCTCAAAAGATAATTAACTTTGACTTTTGTATCAATGCGGCTTTGGTTTACTTTACTGACAGTTTTTTTTTTTTTTGAGTATTAAAAACATTTTGTCTCAATGACTCACTTAGATATCAACCAAGATCTAACTAATATTTCTATGCACTGACTTTTACAATGAAGACTTTTTGTTTCCTGAAAACAAGTATATTTCATAAAATTGTGACTGAAATATTATGAATTATTTTACCTTACAAAGACCCAGTTAATATCTATTATCACCTGCTATCCGTGTCATATATGTATAAATGAATATCAGTGCTAATTTTCATTGAATCTAACTTCTGTGATTTATGATTAATAATTTACTTACCCAGAACACAAATAAAAGTTTTGTATCATCTTTGTATTGATTAACTTTTGCTAATAATTTTGCTAATAATTAACTTTTGCTAATAATCTTTTCTAAAAACATTTAGTTTAAGTTTTATGAATAGCAAAACATAAGATGCAACAAAAACTTGTACTACAATAATCATTCACTAAATCATATTTATATAATATACACTTAAATAGAAAACAGTGCAATTTTTAGAAAAAATGTTTTATATGCATTAACTGTCTCCTCAAACACGGAAGCGGAAAAGCATTAGATGAGGTTTGTACAATGACTAAATTTTGGCTTTAGTGCAGGTCTGCTCCTTTTAATTCTCATTTCTCTTTGTTCTTCTCATTCATTGTTGATTTTCACTTTAATCTAAGAGGAATGAACTGCTTTGTGATATTAAGATTTATTTGCTTTTTGAAATGGAATTTTAATGTCTATGTGATTACTTAAAATTCAGCTATAAAGGTAGGATTTTTTTCTATCTTAGCAACATAACGTAACCAAATGTATTAATGTTTTTATCTTTTTATTGTTATTATGAAAGTGACAAATATGAGAACTATGAAAGTGAGGGCTTTGGATGAGCTGAGCCTTGAACACCAGGCTCCTTACCAACGCTGTTAGACCTGTATTTATATTAAGGCATGGAAAGCTCTGTTGTGGCCTGGACACCAGGAATATCTAAATAAATCACTAAAGCAGATAAATAAAATGTACTGGAGAGAACATAGGGAAATTATTTCCATACAATACTTAATTAAAAACATCTACGGAGAGCATTTGGAAAGTTGTCATTGGTGTATGTGGTTCCTCTCTGTATCTTAGTTCATTGTTTTTGCTCTTTTCCACTGGTCAGATTTCCAATCTCATTTACCACATTAGTTATAGTTATTAGGAATATGCTAAGATGTCAAAGCAATTTTCTTTCAACAGGTACATGCTACCCTTGTTTCTTTTAATACACTGACTAAGCAAATGTGTTTTATGAAAAAAGATACTACTGGCACAGCTACCTCTCCTGACTCACCAGCTGCTCCCCTCAGCAGTATATTTCAGTCAATCTGACTGTTCTGCTCCCCACTCTGTCTCTGGTGAATCCCCTCATCCCCTGCAACTCTGGCCTATACTCCAGTTCTTGTATGCATAATAAATAAATCTTTAAAAAAAAAGAAGTGGTCTCCCCAGTGGTGGAGGGGTTTGAGCACAGCGCTGTGAAGCTGTCCGCAGCCTCTGCAGCATGTGTTTGATTCCCAGTCGGCCAGGCAGATACACTCATGGCACGGCAGACCTCTCCTACCTATCTCGCCCGCTGCACCCCTCAGCAGTGTATTTCAGTCAATCTGCCTGTTCTGCTACTCACTCTGTCACTGATGAATCCTTTCACCCTCCCATGCCTCTGGCCTGTACCCCAGTTCTTGTATAAAAATAAAATAAAATCTTAAAAAAATAAAATTAAAAAAAAAGAAATTGATACTATTAATCATGTGGACAAAATTTCTTTAACAGCATTCTACTAAAACTAGTTTGTAGCGATATCAGTCAAACAGACATTCAATTCAGGGAAAGAAACTTAGAAAATGAAAGGAAATGAAAATACCGAGTTTGTGCCCAAGTCTGCACAAACCTGAGTAGATTAGTTTTAGTATGTTCTTATAGTGTTTTGTCCTTATTGCTAGTTCTTGCCAATAAACACAGTATTTTCCTCATTAGAGAGGATTATGAAATTAATGCAAAGGAACACTGATATTATAAATATTGCAAAAATAAAAATTAATGTATATCCCAACAATATCAAAATTCACAGGGATTAAAATAGTTACAATGTGATTAAAACATATAGCCTCTGTCTTTAGATAACTTTACATAAACATCACATTGAATATACACATGGCCATCTTATACTTGCAATTCAAAAAGCAGTTCCACAGATGGTGTTTATGAGTTTGTCTGAAAAAGCAGATGTTTGACCTGGAGTCATTCCCATCACCCATATGGTCCATCCCTAATTTCACTGGACATTGTTGGTTGGTTTCTTCAGACAGTTTTCTACAATAACTTGGCTGAAATTAACCCATGCACAACCGATTGTTACAAACAATGAAGTAGAGTTTCCTGACTGTCACCAACACATAGCCTACCTTTCAATGTATTAAATCTACATTCTTATATGAATGATGTATGGCAAGATGATAAAGAGCATGCTAGGATGAAGATTATAAATGCTATCTCTGCCCCTACAGTAGGCTTCCTTGATGATTATAAATACTATCTCTGCCCTTACAGTAGGCTTCCTTGATGTTCCTGGAGAAATCACCACTCTGAAATAGTTTCCTCATCTGTAAAATTGTTGTAATAACTTTCTTCCATATTTCATAAGAGTATTATACAAATTAAATTAGACACAATTAGGAGATACTTTGACAATTACACCACTGTACAGAATATTGTTATTATTAACATTATGAGATGATTTCTGCCAAATTTTATCTACATATTTTCATCCAGAAAATTAGATCTTTTACTGAAAGCGTACAGTCTGGGTTTCAAAATAAGCAGTGACTTACATTTGGTCATTTTCTTTTTATATACTTTGCTATCAACACTAATTTCTTTTCTTTCATTATATTTCATTTACTTCTTTAAAAAAGAAAAAAAGAGGATAAAGAGGGAACAAATGAAATGTGAATAACAGAAAACTTTCAGAAGAGCAGGCACCATGGACCAGTTCTAAAATAATTACTCTTGCATATGAAGGCAAAAGAAAAAATATATATAATTCTTTTTTTGAAGTAACATTGGTTTAAAGCACTGTATGGTGTTATAATATTATAAGGTGTTACAATATTGTAAGAAAAATATGCATTTAACATTCAGATGACCAAAATATGTATTTCTCATATATATATATATATATATTTGGCCTTCACCAGTTTCTGATTCACAGTTGCCAAAAGTCTTGAGATTTTCTAAATGTTGAGAATAGTGAAGGTGTCTTTGTTATGTGAATGATGTGACTGTTGAACACACCTGAGTGCGGAAATGGCTACCAGGAAAACCAAATAAGGATAGGTTAAAATTTTCAGTCCCATCTTCAGACCTCCTGGGAGGAGAGAGAGTCTGAAGATTGATCTTAGTGGCAAGTGGTTGAAGATTTAATGACTGTGGTGAGGGCTCATAAAGCCTAAAAGGACAGGGCCCTTATAGTGTCCCGGTTTGTGAACAAGTAGAGACCTGGGGAAAATTTTGTGCCTAGAAAAGAGCAAGGAAGCTACGCTTTCCCCATACCTTGTCGAATATATCTCTTCCTACTGACTATTCCTAAGTAATAGCCATTGTAATAAACCATTTACCTAGTAAATGGTTTTCTGAGTTCTGTGAACTGCTGTAGCAAATTAATTGAATCTGAGGAAGCTGTCTTGGGAACCTCTGATTTACAGCCAGTCTGTCAGAAGCACTGGTGATAACCTGGGTTTATAGCTGGCATCTGAAATGGCAGGTGGTCTTGGAAGACTGAGCCCTTTAACTTTGAAAACCAATGCTATCTCAGGATAGATAATGTCTGAACCAAGTGAGTTGAATTCTTGGACCCTCTCCTGGTATCTGAGAATTGTTTGTTGGTGTGGAAATGTCTCCACACATTCATTAAAATCAGGTCCAGGAACTCTAAAGATGTGTACAGCTTTATAATTTGACATTTGTATATGCTACAGCATGATCACCACTGAAAACTTAGTTTCCATTCACCACTATACAACTGATACCCCTTCCCCAACTTACTTAAACTACCAACATTTTGTTCTCATAATCTAAGAGTTTGCTTTTATTTTAAATGTTTTGTTTATCTTCCTCAAATGAGTGAAGCTATGCAGCATTTGGGTTTTTGGAATTAACACTTAAAACTTAGCAAAATGACCCTCTAGGTCAAATTTACCTTTTATATACAATTCATTTAGCTCTTCAAAACAAAAGTGGTCCAATTTACAAATGACTTCATATTCATATCATATGTCTTCCTTCTAGTGTTGGTAGATATACCGAACTCTGCCTCCTGGTTTCCCTAGGAGTGCTAAAAGGTGTGACAAAGTTTAAAGCACTCATTCCTGAGTATTTAGTACTTAATGATGTGCAAATGTTATTTTGGAAGTAAGCCAGTCAAGCAGTTTTATAGACAGGTAGTGAAATTATTAGACACTTGCTGTAGGGAAGTTGTAATGAGAACTTAAAGAGCTATATAAGGTCCCAAAGCATTTTCTTCCTACTCCACATATTATCTATCCATGCAAAAGTGTAAGAAGATTCTCCCCTAAAATATCCAAGAACATGATTCAGCAAATCCAAGACCTTAATATCTCCAAATCTCCCTTTACGTAGTTATAGCTTATAATTAATAGCACATTGTTGTTTAACATCTAAATGAGTAATTAATTAAAAGCACTAGCAGAGAACTGACAATTTGACAGATACGTCAGCATTTTTCTCCTGTCCCAGTAATGTGTGGCATATTTGTCATTACAGTTATTGACAACAAATGCTCCTTGACTGGGGATGGAACTCAAGCCTTATTGGTGATAGTGCAGAGACTTAAGCCCTAGACTACCAGGGAGGGCCCCTGCTACTAATATCTTAACACTAACTCTCAGTAATTTTGCAAAATCTGTTCGTTAGTGTACTATTCTAGTAGCCTATTTAATCCTTATCTCTTTGTAAATTTTTAAGTGTTTGACAGTGGCTATCTTATTATCATTTTCTATAATATTCTCATTTATCTACTTCAGAAAAGTTTTTACTGTTAAAACTAAATTTTTAGATGGATTTATTTTAGAGTAATTCTAAGTGAAACTGTTGCTTATAAATACAAATTTTAAACTTGTCACCTCTTAATTTTCTTCATATATAAAATGATATTAGAGAAAACTAGAGAAGAACACACTTAATTTTCTCACATAAATTAGTCTTTGCCAGAAAGTACACTATAAATTATTTAACCATTTTCCTAGTTAGATCATTTTTACATTTTTTTTTTGTTTTACCTTAGAGGATATTTTTCCATTATTGAAAAAAATTGGATCATGGAAACATATCTTTCAAAAGTACAATGTCATATGTTTTCCATAAAGGTGAAAACATAGGCATAGATTGCATTTTACTATAAATGTAAGACTACTTAGGGGCTCACTATTTTAAAACAGTACTGAGGGATGTTTTATGGAAAAATAACACTCAGCTTAAAAAATTTAAAATTACTAAAGGGGTTTTGTGTGTGTTTGTGTGTTTATGTATGTGGTACTTTGGTTTAAAACACTGATTTAGAGGCATAAGATCTTCCTCTCCAGGTGCTGTCACCACACCACACACACCCCAAAACTCGAACAGTCCTGCACTATAGTCCCCTGAGTTCCCTCCCCACTTTGTTCTTTCCTTCCTGCTCCACGCCCCCTCTAGTGGCCCCCTCCATGCCCCCTCTAGTTTTACAGTCAGATATTTCAGATTTGGTTGTTACTGGTTTAACTTTATTGGATAATTTGTTTTGTTACTGTATATGCTATACATCAGGTCCCACTAACTTTGATCTTAAGAAAACAGAACTTTGAGTTAGCTTTTGTGAAAATAGTATTAAATGAAGCTAAATTAAATTTGATCTTGTTGGTTTCAGTCGATGCCATTATGTATTATAATCAAATTTTATTTTGAATTTCTTATCAAATTTAGCTATGGAAAATCATTTCATTCTATTAATATTTATTGAGTGTTAAGCCACAGATATATAACAGTCCTTATAACGTACAAAAACACTTTCCTTCATAAAGGGTACACTCTAATACATAGGTATGCATAGATTTAAAAAATATGTAGAAAATAGAAAGGAGAAAGTTAATTTGACAGTGTTCTAAAAATAATAGGGGGAGTTCCTTTTTCCTAAAAACAAGAATATTAGTAACAACTAGTTTGTCATGAAGAGTGAACGATAATTTAGACAAAGGCTCCAAGCACTGCTTACCAGCTGAATATAAGTCTGTGATGTACACATTAGGAAATCTGATGCATTTTATGTTCCTTCAAGTCAATTTTCCCCCAAAATAGGTTAAAGTGACAATCAAGCACATAACTCTCTGTGAAAGATTTTGATCTTTAATGAATGCCCCAATTACATAGATTGCATTTAAAAATAAACCTACAATAAATAAAAAATAAACAACTTCTCATCTTTTTTGGCTTGCAAATTCCAAGTTTCTGAAGAGGACAAGGATATTGTTGATAACTAAAAGGTTAGATATATTTCTATGTAATTACATGGTACTATCCTGGTATTATTTATGGAAGAATGTATATTTTGTAGACTTGCTTTTCTAAAACTTCTTGCAAAATATTGACTGACCTAAAAATGATCATTATATATTTGACAAAAAGAACTAGAGGAAAAAAAACTTGTTAAAAATATCACTTTTCAGTTTAGTCAGTGTTTATAGACACATTACTCTTGTTTTCTTCTACTATTTTTCACTGTTCAAAGATATACTTAAATTATCTAGATGAGTATTTCTCATATTGGAGTATCTAAAAATCATTTGGAGCTATTATAAATGCATATTTTAATTCAGTATATCTGAAGTGAAGTATATAGTATTGTCATTTCGAGTCACTTCCAAAAGAAGATGATGCTGCTGATTCTGTAGGAGTAAAGTCCAGTGTGTTGGAGAATAACTTTAAGGTAATCGAATACCTTACATTCACTATGGTTTCTGATCACCCACATATGCCATTTATTGGTTCATTTGCTCTTTTATGAACATTACTCTCATAAAAACTCAACCTAAACTTAAAAAAGGATACAGTCTATGTAACTCTATTGTAAATGTTCCTCCCACAAATGTTTCCAACTGTGACAGATTTAATGTTTTGTAACTTTTTTTAATGTAGGTGGAACATTTAGTTTATCCATTTACTCTATTCCCTAGCAATAATTTTAAAAGTTAGATTAAAGTTGAATTAGACTCTGTAGTTATAAAAGTTAAGGTACAAATTTTAATAATTGATAACTGCAAGTTCTTAACTTCCTAGTTTCACATGTTTAGTTGTTTAGCCCATTTTTAAAAAGCAGATGTAATACCTAAATATCTGTAAAAAAATACTATGTCATTGAGTCAGTAATAACATTTAAAATCATATTGAACTGAAATTATAATACCTAATTAATATCTCATATTCAGTTAAAGTCATAGGAAATTTGAGCCACATTCAATGGATAATTCCACATATATCTTAACTCTGTAACTCTTATTTAATTCTAAATACGATGGCTGAAGTCATTGTGTTATGTAAGTAGTAATCCTAGATTCCATTTAATAAGCTCTAGACAGCAGAGTGAAAAAGTAGATCTTATAAACATGTTATGCCATAAACTAAAATCATGTTCAGCATCCAGATTTTTAAAATACTTGCACCTATAAACAAAATAGACAATTATATGTGGGATAGAAAATATAAATAAGGTAGAAGATTGAACAGGGATAGAATGAAAAATTACTGATACAAAGGAAAGCAAAAAATAAAGAAGAAAACAAAATATTATTATGGTAATAAAATGATAGTAAATATTAGTTTCAAGTGTAAGTAACTAAATTGACTGTAACCAGACTATGAACTTGAATTGAAAAAAAATTTTGTGTCACATTGGAAAAAGGAAATGTACAATCACAACCTGTTCATTATGCTAAATGATAGAAGTTAGGAAATTTTTTGTCTAATTCCTTTAATCCATGAGAAATTAGAAAGAAGAAGAAAAGAAATGAGCAGCTATAGTTCGTTTGATTTTTTAAAAATTTTTTTTAACAACAAATAGGGCCTCCCTGGTGGCCCAGGGGTTAATTAAGTCTCAGCACTGTCACTGCTGCAGCCTGAGTTTGATTCCCTGGAAAGGGAACTAACCCAAATGGAGCAGAGGACCTCTCCTGACTTGCCTGCTGCTCCCCTCAAACAATACATTTCAGTTGATCCACCTGTTCCGCTCCCCACTCTTGTCTCTGGTGAATCCTCTCACCTCCACAAACACATGCCTCTGGCCTACACCCCAGTCCATCTATGCATAAATAAATAAATCTTTAAAAATAATGTGTCATTTAAAATGAGGCAGTTTTTCTTCCATGAAGGCTAATTACTTATCTATTAATACACCCTTTGAAAATGTTAAGACTTGTGTGCCAGATACCTTACATGCTCTAATTTAATCCTTACAAGAACCCCAGAAGAAAGTTTAATAATCCCTACTTGACACATGAGGAAACTAAGGTTAGGATAAATTCCAAGGCTATAGTTTGACATAATGCAGTGTTTATGAGGAGAATTAAGTCACAATCCCTAGTCAATTATTTAATACTTTGATACTGAATGAACTACAATCCTCTCAATCTTAGTTTCTTCATCTCTAAAATGAGAATAATAAGTCAACCTACTTTTTGGGTTACTGTAGAAACAAAATGCGTGTAAATTACTTATGACAGTGCCTGGATTGCAGTATGTGTTCAACATTCGCAGTGATTGTGACTGTAACTGGGTATTGCCCAGCAATGTTGCTTAAGTATGAATGTTTATAAAACTAGTCCTAAGGTAAAAAAGAAACTGTAAGTCTTAGACTGGAAAGAAAGCACTGAAAAATAATTTATTTCAAGTAACAAGTCATTTTAGAACTACTTTTTGTACTTTCTAAATGTTACTACAGATGTACCTAGTAAAAAAATAAAATCATTTAAAGGCAGAGAAAAACACACAAAATTTGAAGTACTCTTTGATACAAAATACTCATCCATTTATAAAAAGATCTTCCTTGTTCGCCACTTTGAATGACATTTTTCGACAGGAATATTAGAATCAATTATTCCGTAATACTGAATTCTGTTTTCCTATAAATAAGTAGGTTTGAGATGTGAATACACAAAACATTACTATTCACGTTGTTCAAGAAATTTTTTTCGAAGAATTTTAAAGGCTTAATTTAAAAGCACATTTGTTGCAGTGAGAAAGCATTCAACCAGCACTTTCCTACCAACAAGTTCTACAGTAAACTATATAGGTTACAACTGTGTTCTGGCACTTTTATTATTTCCTAAGAGTTGTTATAAGCTGCCAATTCATCCCATTGGCACAGTTCATTACACTTTCCCAAGTAGTTTCATATGCATCACCTTAGAGTCCTTTCCAATAGCCTGCTAACGGTAAAGTACCCAAGAGACTTTCCATTCCCATTTTAAAGATGTGGAAGCCAAGATGGCTCGTAAGCTAGTTATCATGCTGAGCCTGGAATTCAATTCTCTTGAGCCAGCATTTGTGCTCACCAACTGTCATTTCATCCCTGTAACTACCTGGCAGTGTAAAGTGAACTCTGTAACTGAAAGCATGTAATAGCATGATTGACAAAACTGCAGCAATGACAACTGTCAAAACATTTACTCCTTGTGGAACTTGGAAAAAAAATGTTAGTTGAATTGTCCAGTAAAGACAGCAAGGTAGGAAGGGATGCTGCTATCACTTTCAGCTAGGTTAGAGAATTTGTACAAAACTCACTCCAATTTCACAGTTCACTCTAGATTTCTTGTGATTCAACTACCCAGCTTGTTTGTTTTGCACCCTGGGTGGTGCACAGGAAAACTCCCACACAGTTCTCTACCTCTAAGTATAATTACAACAAATGCACAATGTGGCAGTCATTCTATTCTTGAGGGCAAACACTTATGAGTGTGTGGAGTTTTTAAACGGGAAGGATTGTTAACAATCTTCAAAATCATTTTCTATCAGTCTTATTTTTCAGCAGTGTTTGCCCTCAAGAAGGAGACTCTATGGGGACTACATAGAGGGGAAGCAAACATTGTTTAAAAATGGACAATGATGTAAAAAACATACAAAAAATAAAAATAAAAAACTCCACTTACTAAAAAGGATGCAAGTCTCCATTTCCTGAATTATGAGAAAAGCTGCAGGTAATTATATTTCACCTTTGTCCTCCCAAGTTTTTAAGTCCTCTCAGGTCACTGTTCCTTAACACACACACACACACACACACACCACCACCACCACCACCACCCCCCTTGTGTCAAGCCAGCAGTTAATCCTGTGAAACAGTCCGGTTCCCTCCTCCTGTAACCACAAGAGTGACTTCCGGTTCTGGGAAACAGGGCTTAACCACCTTGAAAACCAGAATGTCCATATAATGGGCCAGCATCATTCAGACTATGGTAATTACTGCAATTATTATTTATAGAACTGTTAATATGTATCACATTTCCCTGTCCTGTTTTAGACACATCTTAATTTCACTGTAACTCCATCAGGATTTATTCTATTATTTGAGAAGAACTGGGGCAGAGAGTTAGGCAAATTGCCCAAGTTTACACAGCAACAAATGACCCTAAAAGTTTTAACGGGGTCCTTAACTTTAACCTATACATCAAAACTACTTAGCCCTCCACTATAAACAAAAAAAGACTTGTGTCAGCCCTTCCTGGTGGTGCAAGGGGTTAAGACACAACCTATGACACTGTCCGCAGCCACTGCAGCACGAGTTCGATACCCAGCCCAGGAGCAACCCACATGGGGCAGCAGACCTCTCCTGACTCACCCACTGCTCCCCTCAGCAGTGCATTTCAGTCAGTCTGCCTGTTCTTCTCCCCATTCTGTTTCTGGTAAATCCTCTCACACCCCACACCTCTGGCCTGCACCCCAGTTCTTATATGCATAAATAAATAAATCTTTAAAAAAAAAAGACTCGCTAACCAGTTATTTCATAACTCCAGGTCTCCTTTTCTTCCACTACAAAACCACCTAACCTCAGTGAGCTCTTGATTGCTTTCCTGTTTCTAAAGTCCTGTGCATCTCCAACAGGATTACTCCCACTGCCAAACAAGTGTAAATGTTAAAACTAAACTTTTTTCAATGACTGCGTGTTTCTAGCACATTCTCTTTACTTTCCACGATACTTGGATCCCGTCTACGCTTTCTGGTTTTATCTTTAAATACTGAACCTGTAATGCTAGCCTAGATATTCTTTCTTGGCCCAGTATTGTCTTTCTCTAGTATCAGGGTGTAGGGTAAGGTAAAAGGTATCAGGCTTTTCTGCCCTCCCGCCATCAGGATAGATGAGGGAACCCTGTGATCCTGAATGTATGCCTGATGGCGGGCACCTGAAGTGGGTACACCTGTGCTAAGACTGTGCTTTTAAGGGCGGTGTCACGGGGACGCCAGTAGAAGCCGAAAGAGAAGAAGCCCGAAGCAGAAGCAGAGAACGCCAGAGAGCCCAGATAGAGTGAAGATTTGCTGGGGGCTGGGAGGCCTGCCAGCTCCCCAGCACTCCTGCCTGCCACGTACCTGCTGAACCCCAATAAAAACCTGCAAAACCACTGAGGACTCTGATTCCTCCTTTACCCGGCCTACATGGATCAGAAAACCTGCACTGGTGCCTATTCCTGCCCAACGAGGCTCTTTGCAGCTCTGCTCCAGACTGTTACCAGGTTACTCCAGCCCCCTCGCGGCCTGCCCAGCAGCCAGCAAAGACTTAAGCAAGTCCAAAAATAAAAACCTCAGAAAGAAATTGGCTTACCCTGATGGCAAAAGCAGCTCTGGGTCACCTGTTTCTGCTGCCACATGACCAAGACCCCACGCCAAAGGCCTGCGACTTGACCTCAAAGAAAGTGGCTCAGGTTTGCATTGACTGGGACACAGACCCTCAAAATCCAGTCTGTCTTCTTGGTCTCCAGGTCGCAGGACACACACTCAGACTCCTCAGGGGCCTCAGGGCCTGAGAATACGCGCCAATTCCCCGGTCTCACCTGGAGCCTCTCAAAAGCGTGATGGCTTTACCGAGTCCGGTCTCCCCCATCCTCGTGCCTCACACCTGCACCTGCGCAGTGGCGGAGGCAGCTGCAGGGGCGGCCGGAACTACAGGGCCGCAGTACCGCTGCTGCTGCTGCCGCCACCACCATCGCCTTGGACAGATGCTGCCGCGTGAGCAAGTCCCAGTTCATGAATACTTCCCTGCTCTTCAATGCAAATGTCTTCTCACTTGTATGTTGAGTATGTTGAAGTGCGGTTGGAAGGCTGTAGGGTAAGTGAAAAAGTATCAGGCTTTCCTACCCTCCTGCCATTAAGATTGATGATGGATCCCTGCAGATCCTGAATGCAGGCCTGAGGGTGGGCACCTGGAATAGGATGTGGGCATATGTAGATGGGATTCTCCTGGGCTAAGACTGGGCTTATAAGGGTGGTGTCATGGGGACGCCAGCAAAAGCAGAGCAAAAAGAGTGAAAGAGAGAGCGAAGAGAAGCAGAGACCACCAGAGAATGCCGGAGAGCCCAGAAAGAGTGAAGACTCGATGGGAACTGGGAGGCCTGCCAGCGTCCCGCTCCCTGGCACCCCTGCCTGCTGTGTACCCAGTAAAATCCCAATAAAAGCCTGAAAACCCACTGAGGTCTCCAGGACTTCTCCCTACCCCAACTGCTCTGGTCATAGAGATCCTGCTCCGTCCTTGCCCTGCCCTGCCCCTACAGAGGCAGTAGATCATTGTAGGGTAAGAAAAAATGTCAGGCTTTTCTGCCCTCCCGCCATCAGGATAGATGATGGATCCTTGCGGTCCTGAATGCCTGCCTGATGGCGGGCACCTGGAGTAGGGTGTGGGCATAGGTAGATGGGATTCACCTGGGCTAAGACTGCTTTTAAGGGCGGTGTCACGGGGACGCCAGCAGCAGCAGAAGCTGAAAGAGAAGCCGAAGAGAAGCCAAGAGAGAAGCAAAGAAACAGAAGCAGAGAACGCCAGTGAGCCCAGATAGAATGAAGACGCGCTGGGGGCTGGGAGGCCTGCCAGCCTCCCGGCCCCCCAACTTCCCTGCCTGCCGTGTACCTGATAATCCCAATAAAAGCCTGCAAAACCACTGAGGACTCTGACTCCTCCTTTACCCGGTCTGCATGGGATCAGAAAACCTGCTGTTCAGTGGCCATTCCTGCCCTTACAATCATATATCCCTATAGTTCACAGAGTCCACAACCAGAGGAATGATTTTGCTCTAGGGTTCTTCCAGAGCAAACCTCATCTTCATGGGGACCTAAGTTAAATGTCAAGATTATGGACATCACTTCTAAGATAATGTTATAATCATGGAAAATATTGTGAATTCATTAGGGGGGAGTACATTTTGAATGGTGGAGCAGTGGAAATTGGAGCTAGATTGTACAATAATAAAAATAATGGCATTAAATTTGTGGACACTCTTATCTCGAGGTGAATCTGTATCCCCTATGCTTCATTTGGGGAAGGCTTGCTACCTTCATTTGTAAACAGTAGGATGCAGCAGAAAGGATACTGCATGATTTTTGAGGCCAGAAATAAATGAGAAAGTAGCTTCTTGTTTGTTGATGGCCCACTTGTGCTTTCGACACCTACTTGCCATATGCAGAGTTCAGACACCAGTGTGTTTACTCTGAGAGTCTACCACTGGCAGATACCAGTATATTTTCTCCCCAAAATGAGTGCTCAGAACTGCTAGCCCCCACTGTCAGTCATGTGTAAGATATCTTATAAATAGGAAAATAACAGTTTTAAGCTGCTAATTTATAAGATAAAAAAATTGGAGAAAAAGAAAAGTCTTTATAAAAACCATTAACATAGGAAATTTAAATTTCTAAAGACCAGCTATTATGACTAAAAACCAATTGTTGCCTTTTTATAATCTAGTAATAAATATTTTAAAAATAATAAATGATAGCATTTACCTTGGTATTTAAAAAAGAAGAAACCCTTAATATATATAGATATAAATACAAGATGTGTAAGCCCTCTGTTCAAAAAACAATCGGTGGCAATGTTATGGTCATCAAAGTAAACGCACAGGAATGAGTTTATATTCCTAAAAACAAGAAAATAGTAAAATACTGAATTTCATTTGAATGCAAGTAACATGCAGCTTTCAAACATATTGACATAATCATTCTCAATTTTATAATTGTATTTTTATTCAATTTTAAATCATTTTCATCTTAAATTAATAATGCAATTACTTAATCTTGAGGAAAATTTCATTATTTTCTTTGTAATTTATGGCTTGACTATATCAAGTCAAGTGCATATTTTACCTACCTAAAATTTTATAGATATACAAGAAGCAATTAGTTATTTTTCGCACAAAGAAAGCTCTTGATTACTAAACCTAGTATTCAGTTCACATCAGGGTCTACAGGGGAAAAAAATCGCCCAAACAAAAAATAAAGCACTTTTCTGGTGTTAGCAAGAATGCTTTTCTGAAAAAGTCAGTGATGTGTGTCAGAGGACAGGCTAGAATCCTCCCACTCAAATTTTATTTTCATTTTGGAAGTGACATCCATTCTTTGGAATTTCTAACACACAGTGCCTTAGGAACAACCTCTTTTATTAAGAAATTTTAAAGTGTTTTCCTTTCTGAAAAATTATGCTTCCTCACTCTCAGTTTGCAATGTATCCTTTCATATTTAAGACATTCTTTTTCAGCTAAGACTGTTGGCATCCAAATACAGTGCATTTACAAATACCTTCTGAATTATCAGGATGATTATATATTAGATATATAATTTAGTGTACAATGTAATGTTTTCCATAATATTTAAGATTTTATAATTTCATTTGTAAAAGTATAATTTTGATGAAATATATCAACATAGACATAGCTGTTATTTATTTCCCATTATCTATTCAGAGGCCCTCAGCTAATTGTCTTATTTCTCTGTTAGGTATGGATCTCATTCTGCAATTTCAAACAAGAAAGGAACATGATATTTCTTCTGCCATAGTTGCCACTGAAGTGGCAAAACTTAATTTAGTTCTTCTAATGACATCTTCCCCAGATTTTTTTAGAGGATGAGAATAGTATTGATATATTTTTTTCTTTTTATTGTTTTATAATTTATTTGAAATAAAAAAAAATCTCAATATTTCTGAACACTTTCTGGCTTTATTTTGGTTACCTCCCCCAGAAAGTTTTTAAAAATATATCAACTACTTAATGAAAGAGACAAAAACAGGAAACACAAGAAGGGAAAAACAATATAGGTAATATCTTGAAAATATGATTCAAACATATATATTAAGTGATTTGTTCCTCTCCACAATCCTTATAATATATCTTATTATACACATTTCCAGTGGAAGAAATCCTCTTTCTCTTTTGTTAAGGAGGAATTTATGTTTATTTAAATATTTCAGGATCAGCAACCTTACTCCCCCCAAATTACCATGTGGAATTTTGATTGGGATTTCACAAAGTAAGTTTTTTTTTTTTTTTTTTTTCTGAACTGATGTTTCCAGTCAAAGAACATAGTATATCCCACTTTTATTTAGGTCCTTTAAAATTTCTCTTCATGATACCCCTTGACTCCTTTCTCTGTTATGTCACATCAATTCTGAAGATAAGGTGATCAGAATAAAATATTACCATATCAGATGTTTTTATGTTTGATTCTCTGATATCAGATATCAGTTCAGAAGATAAAGACTCATTTAAAATATTTTCAATGGCGCAGGTGGTTGAGTGCAGCACTGTGTGTCTGTCAGCAGCCTCAGCAGTGTGGGTTCGATCCCAGCCAGCTAGCAGGGGAGATACCCACATGGATGGTGCAGCAGACCGCTCCTGTCTCACCCACTGCTCAGTGTATTTCAGTCAGTTTGCTTGTTCTGTTCCCCACTCTGTCCCTGGTGAATCCTCTCCCCCTCCCGTATGTCTGGCCAATACCACGGTTCTTGTATAAAAAAATAAATCTTTTAAAAATAAAAAAATAAATAATATATGTTAAATTTATTGCAGTGTTGTAAGTTATCTCTTTATTATTGCTGTTATTAGGATTATAATACCCAACTACTTACCATAAGCAACTAAAATTTCTTTGGGCATTCCCAGAAAAACTGAAGTTCACAGATATAAAAATCATAAATCATGCTACCAACATAGTAAATAAAGACAAGTGATTAGCTCATCATCATACTGCTGTCTGTTTGCAAAGTATCATTTAAGGAATACTATTCTATTTTGAGAATGCAATGTTGAGTAACACAATGGAAATTCTCTTGAATTTTTGAAAGAAATGGATTTTGGTGCGTATTTGTAGTAACAAAGAAATGCATTTTATATATCAGTTTTTAAATATGAAATTTTTGCTTTGAAATCCTACTACTATGCATGAAGCATGTTTTTCCTTATTAAATTGGCAAGTTCAAGTGGGGGACATAGGTTATGCATCGGATATAATAAAAGTTCTCAGGATTTTCAATAATGAATTCAATATGAATTCAATAACTAATTAACTAATTGGTTAGTATGGTTTTCAGAAGAAACAAAGGAAAATATTTTGCTTTTTCTATATGTGTACACAAACCTAGGGGCTGTACAGTCTATAAAAAAGCTTATGATATTCATCATAAATAAATTGGCTAAAATCTCCCAAAATATCTACATGAATTTGAAAGTGGATTAAAGTGACTTTACTTGTATATCTTTATTTCTTTTTTTTCAAATTCTTTTTCATACTACTTATCTGTATGTACACCCCATATCAACTTACATTAATATAAGTTATTATTTGATCTTATGTTAATATTTTCCTGGGACTAAAAGGGAAAATGACATGCAATTATTTATTCAAAAATCCTTTTTAAGAACACTTCTATTGAGATATAATTCATTCAACATAAACATTCTCCTTTTAAAGTGTCAGATTAACTGTGCTATAATCACAGTACTATGAAAATAGCTCCGCCCTCTAATCCAGAATATGGTTATTACTCCAGGAAAAAAAAATCTCTGAATTATTAACAGCTACTTCACATTTCCCTCTCCCCCTGCAACGACACTCATCTATATTCTGTTTCTATAAATTGATATATTCTGGATATTTTATAAAAGAGATAATATAATGTGTAGTCTTCTATTTTCAAGTTTTATACATAATGTGGCAAATTCTTTTAGAATGTTGAATAATATTCCATTATATAGATATACCATGTTTTTTTAAGTCCAGTCATCAGTTGATGTAAAAGTGGGATTTTTTTCACATTTTTGGCTATTGTTAAAAAGTATTGCTATGAGATTTTATGTACAGGTTTGTGTTTTGTTCATTTGTTTTTTTTTTTTTTTCTTTCTGGATGCCCATTTTCAATTCTTTTGGAGATATATATCTATCTATGAGTGAAATTGCTGGATCATACAATAACTCTGAATCATATGTTAATTCTTAAAAGTGATGGTCCCTTTATGTGCATACACTAAAGTCTGTTCCGTTATTTCATTTAATGGAAATTACTTTTAATGCCTCAAACTAGTACATCCTGGACATTTTCTGAGAGTTTCTATTTGTGTGCTAGGGTATCATGAAATGCTTCAGCAACTTGTAACACTGCCTTACTCTCTATTCTGGTTTTGGAGGACAAGAAGTTAGAATTTCATGTTTCCTTGGTTCTTTGTTGGGCATACACCCAACCCTGTAAATGCATGCCATCATCTAAGGCTCTAGGAATATTTCAGAGGTTTGCAAAATCCCCTGTGGATATCTCATTCCCCAGAAGGAATGTGTTTTGGTCAGACTTGTGTTTGCGCTAACTGGTATCACCTAAGACAGGTACTGGGTTACACAATTGTTTTGGTTTTTTTTTTTGGGGGGGGTGTGGGGGGGATACCCACGTTTTTTCCCATTGAGCATCTCCAGGAAAGGTCAGAGTATGATACCCATGACAAGTGGGCTTTTCCAGGCAGTAACCAGACAGTTCAAATAGTGACAGCTCTTGTGTTTAGAGCTTTTTGATTAGCCCCAAACATGGTCTGCCCCTTTTAGGGTCTGTTAAGTTACTAATTTTCCAGTTACCATGACATATGTCTGCTAGTTTTTAAGGCTATTATGGTCTTGGGAAGAGAGGGATGGGGATAGCCAACTTAATCCATCACAAAAGTAGTGTTATTAATGACATTAAATCATTTTTCTTGAAAAACATATCTTGGATTGTTGAAAGCCTTTGGTTGCTTTTTTCAGAGTGCTGAAAAAGAAAAACATATTTTGCTATTTTGCCAGGTTCTGGTTGCTTTTAGCAGGAGTAAATTGCCAGAAGTACCATTTATTCATGATTCTTTGACTTGCTTTTCATGAATTTAAAATTAACTATATTGAATTTTGCCTTACTGTTTCAGAGATAAATTTTTAGCACATTTATTAACAATAATTCTTATTTATATGCCTTGGATTAAAACAACAGAAATTAGATTAGGAAGGTTCCACATTAATCCTTGTATTAATAATAATGAATCTAATTGAAGTGTAACAAAACTTGTGATAAAATGTCTATCACTTGCAAGTGATTAGAGACTTCTTAAGATAGATGTTATTATCTTTTGTATATATCTGACAATAGGAGAGAGTGAAGTAATAAATAATGCAGAACCATCTATTGAAAGAAGTTTAGGACAATGTTTAAAAAGGGACCACATTAAATTTGACTTTCGTGGAGAAAATGTCAGATATCTAATTTATTTTAATGATATCAACTAGACCTATAAAGTAACTGATTTATTGAAAATGTGCAGTATCTTATAATAATGATAAATAGTGAACCAATTGGTTGTTCTCATGTAGTTTTGATTTAAATTTTTCTTGGAGTTGAATTTGAACTGAGCCAAGTAAATGAGAGCCTGACATCTTGGCTTGTATGGTTTCAGAGACCTCCAACAAAAGTGGGGAAGCTTGCCTTCACTGGCAATTGGCAGGGCTGGAAAACCCTGTTGAGAAAAAGCCCTGGGAACTTCAAGAAAAGAAAACCTTGGAGGAGTGGGGTAAGACTGTTTTTCTGATCCTGAAGCCTGCACAGACTGGATGTTGAGATCTCACTCTTTTAAAGTTACATGTAAAGAAGCAGACAAATTGCAGAGGAGTTTTGGACTTAGCTTTAAGATACAAACATTAATTGATTAGCATGAATATTTTTATTTATTCAACAAATACCTGTATATCAGGGCATATGATTTGTTTTAAAATACAAGGGGTTTGGAAGACAGCAAAAACAAATAAGGATAGCAGTTCTCTAGTTTGGTCAGGAAGTATCAAACAGGAGTAAAGAAAGATTGTACACATGTACTTAAAAATTTCTTTCTAGCATCCTCACCTAAATCCCCTGAAAGAGGTAATGACAATAGGAGAATAATCCCAAAACCTAGTTTCCAAGTATCACTGAAATAGGGGTTTCAAAATAGTGATTAAATTTAGTTAAACAAAAACCAAGAAAGATACATTCTTGTAGACCTGAGATCGTTGGTACTATAGTGAGTACAACTTTTTCTGAGGCTAAAGGAATTATTTATCTTTTAAAAGAAGTAAAAAAAAAAAAAGAAAGAAAAGAAAGAAAGAATTGTCAACATAGGTAGAGTATTAACAACTAGAAAAGAAAATCAGGTCACAGTAATCAGATCTCATTTAGAGAGTTCCAGGTCAATTTATTTAGTTTTGGTCTTAATCCTGAGGCTGGTGGAGAAATATTGAAAGTTCAAACATTGAGGTGGCACAGACAGATTAAAAAAAAAAATCTCGGGCCTCCCCGGTGGCACAGCAGTTGAACGCTGGGCTGCAAAACTCTTCAGTGCCAGTTCCATCCCTGGCCACCAGGCAAGGGTCCCACATGGCGCACAGACCTCTCCTGCCACCCGCTGCTCCCCTCAGCAGTGTACTTTGTCAGTCTGCCTGTTCTGCTCTCTGCTCTGGCTCTGGTGAATTCTCTCACCCTCCCCCGCTTCTGACTGTACCCAGTGCTTGTATAAATAAATAAATACATCTTAAAAAAAATCACTGGATACAAAGTAGTGAGATAGGATGTATATACGTGGGAAGGCATGGTGTAGGTGGGGCCAAATAGAACAGGTTTTTGATGGGGTAAATAGTGGAAAAATAAAGCGAATTGAAGACTCTTTAAGTCATAGATGTATTAAGGATGTACCTTATGTATTGGATATGGGTAGATGAAGAATATGGAATGGTCAAAAGAAAACCATCAAATATCAGAATTAAATGGTCTTGCTTACTGGGATAAAAACTACGGGAAGAGAAATCACTGTTCATCACTCAATGAGATATACAGCTTTTACTCCTTAACTTTTACTTATTCTTTGTTAAAAGAAAGTACAGGGGAAAAAAAAATCACGTTCTTCATTAGAAAAAAAAGTCTTCTTATATGTAATGTCTCAAAGAAAGAGTATTCCTGAATCTATATTACTTTGAGTTTTCAATCTTTTAGCAATGTCAAATAACCCATTATTTAAATACTATTTTAAATAGCTTAAATGATTTAATAACCAAAACACTTCCCTAATGAAACAGCTAAAGTGTATTGAGAGCATTTGTTAAGCTAAATTAATATGACATAATTTTTGACCTCTATTCTTGAGAATTGTTAGGAAATTAAGAAGTAAATACACATCAGCTTTGGTGATCTCAATTTCCCATAATTTGATAACTACCCTGATTTCTTTGACAGAGTTTTCATGCCTTTATATAAAAGTTGAAAAATATATTTTGTACTTCTTCCTAAGAATTCATAAACATGTACATAAAGTATTTCAAGTATAGTCTGATTAAATATGCCTTTAGAGAAATCCGTTATCTAATCAGTACTCATTATATTATGCACAAAGAGTATAGGTAAATTTTTCACAGATACCATAAAGTGCAACTTATTCTTTTTATCTTCTCTCATTCTGCTGCTATTATATAACTCAAAAAAATCCTTACAAATCTGATAAATTTTCCAAACAATATTTATGATTTTTCATCAACTATCATTATATCTAACTTCCACAAATCCTTTCTCTATTAGTAATCTTCATTTTTTCTGACTGTCAACTTGTCCAAATCAATATTCCCCAATTTCTTCTTGATGGGCTCAATGCCCATAAACTATAAACCAATGTTTGGAACATAGTTTTTCATAGCAAGTGTCATTTCTTACAGAGCCATCAACATTGCTCTATGTTATAAATAACAAAGGCTTAAATTCCATTTTTTTCTCAAATACACATGAACTTGTAAAAAAATACTAAATAAATATCAAGTTATTCTTCTTTAATCCTGTCTAATTTTATGAAAATATTTTATACCTTCTATTCCTCTTTCTTTTACTTTAGGCATTGAGAAAACTATGAAATGTATCTATTAGAAATGTTCTACCACTAAAACTCAATACTGCAAAGGGAACATAACTCACCTTTTCATTTCTCCAAGTATTGTCCTTGCTTTTTTTTTTTAATCCATGAGCTTCCTCTACTTTGACAACCCAATTCAATTCATTATATCAGTCAAAATTTAGGAAAAGTTCTTGATAGAAAATTATCACATCTTAAAGTTCATGGTTTACTAAAATCTTAGGTCCCCTTCCTCAAAACCATAAATATCATGTAAAGATAACTGCAGACAGATGTAAAAATATCACAAGTGGTAGGCAGACCAAATTAAGAAAGGCCAGTTTCGGAATTGGACACTCATAGCCAATAACTATCAGAAGCAAATGGTAGAAAATCAGGGCAGAATGGTATAGAATAGAAAAGGCATTCTGGCAATCAAAGGTATAAGGAAGCCAAGTATTCTGTTGGAGGACATGAAACCAGAACTATTAGGGTAGGACACTATGGGCCACTGGAACAGAAACATAGTTCACTTAACTACAACACAAATTAATAATATGGATGTTAAGTTAAAGAAAAAGTTCAGAGTATAAGTTAAGAATTGAACTGAACCAGTGCACAGGATGAACTTATCTTGTCAGATTTCCTGCACCAGCATTTGAATTGCTCTTGAGGCAGGTGATAGTTGAGTGGCTCCACCCCAGGAAAGGTCAGCTGACACTGCAACCACTTTCATTTTTAAAAAAAATCAATTTTATATCCAAAGTGTTCCTCTCTTTCATCCCTCAACTGTAATGATAGGATTTAGTGCCATAATTTTCTCATTAGCTGAGTGGAATTGATATTCTTTTCACATTTTTATGCCTTAGATTGGTTTTATGGTTACTTTTTTCCTGGCACTTAAGTGCTCTATAATGCTCTGTTTTCCTTACTTCACTTTCTAACTTTATTTTGTTCTTGTTTTCTAGTGCTATAACAATCTCTAATGATGGTATTTAATAATTTCCAATGATTTCATACAATTTTTCTCCTATCGTCACAGACCTATTTTCGCATCTCTATTCAAGTCTTTTTTTCACTCTTCCTCATTTCTTCCTTTCTATGGGAGACTTTGTGGATCATGGTCCTTGCAACGTGTACTAAAAACATTATTTTTCCACTGAAGCAGACCAGATCTTCCAAAACATATGCCCACACATAAAGAAAACTGAAAATCATATTTAGCTTCTGTATGTGAACTAAAATTTCTGTCATTTATCAGCTACCATTATGCTTGATTCTGGGATTTAGCTACAAGACTTTTTTCTAGAAGTAAGTCTTCACTTCTTCCCTTATGCCTGATCCTCTACAGTTGGCTATCAGAACTTTCCAAATATTTCACCCACTTTAGGTATGAAATATCAAAATTAACATCACTATTCAAAATTCAAAGCCCATTTCATTATCCTAGAAATTCACTAAATTGTCCACCCTCTACTTGACTTCACACTGTATATTTTCTAAATTGCCTACTAATTGTAGTCTGATTCTTGCTTTGGAATCCTCTCCTTATATTGTAGCTATCCAAAATGATTAAGTACTGACAACTTCTTGAGGTTTTCCAGTATTTTTGTTAAAATGAACAAATTCCTCCATCCTGCCACACTTCAACTTTTCTATCCCATTATTTTTTTTTCAAAATTTTAGTATGTTCAATAATGTACCTCTCTATGATGCTTATATTAATTAGCTTGATGTGGTACTTATTTCACAGTGTATTTATATATATAACAAAACATCTCTTATACATCTTATATACATATAAATTTTATTTGTTAGTAACAGTTTTAGGGCCTTTATATCCCAGTCTGACACCACATTAAAAAAAATATCATTCCTGGCCTCCCTTGGTGGCGCAGGCAGTTGAGCACCACTCTGTGTAGCTGTCCGCAGACCCTGCAGCGCTGGTTTGATACCAGCCAGCCAATGAGTTTCCCACATGGTGCAGCAGACCTCTCCTGTCTCCCCCGCTACTCCCCTTAGCAGTGTATTTCGTCAATCTGCCTGTTCTGTTCCCTACTCTGTCTCTGGTAAATCCTCTCACCCTCCCACAGCTCTGGCCTGTACCCAGGTTCTTGTATAAATTAATCAATAAATGCTTAAGAAAAAATCATTCTGACAAAGCATATACTTATCATTAGCCATTTGTCCAGTGATCTTGTCAAATGTCTGTAGTGTTTCATTGTACTTTCCCCTTGATCTTATTGCATAAGAATTAGAAATTTAATTGAATCATAATTGTTAGCACTTTATTAATTTTTAACTAGAAAACCAAGGAGAATTACTATTATAACCTGTGTCCTAATTTTCAGTCTGAGAAATAAAATAACTAAAATCTAATGATCATTTCATCCTTCTAGAATTTTATAAGTGTTCTTTGTGTGCACTGGAAAATTAAAGAGAAAATACAGAAAACATTTCAGATTTTTTTTAAGTTTAGTATCTTAAGGAAAAGGAATAAAATCTGTACTCTAAAAGGAATAAAACCTATACTCTAAAATTGTAAAAATGCTAGATAGGCATTGACAATGTTCCCAGTGTACAGCTAGTCTCAGCATTCAGTAATTCATTCCAAATTTTATAAAGTTACCATGAATACTGCTTATAATGCTCAAGCATTGTACCTAAATTTGAATCATTTATGAGGACTACTACCAGAACCTTCTATTCACAGGAGACTAAGGACCCATTAGTTTCAACAAAATGCTCCATTAACATAAAAATGAATTTGGCCAGGAGAAAGGCTATTTAATTCCACCAAGAGTGTTAAGTGCTGATATAGATTTTCCCTTACAGCATTAAATAACAGTTCCCCTCATCTAGTCAAAGAGAGAGTCATAATTGAAGTTTTAAATGTCAAACGTGAAGACATCCTATTCATATCATTTTAAGCAAAAGAGGAAAGAATGAAATGGATTGGAAATCCTGAAAATATTAATTTACCTGAAATTATCAGGCATTATTTTATGTCTAATAATTCAGATCACATTTATTTTTCTGGAAACATACAATAGTAAATGCATCATGTATCAAATTTATCAATCATTTATACACTCATCCAAATACTTATTAAATAATTTGTTTTTCTGAATTTCAATTGAATGAAAGCATCACACTTATGGAAAAAATGAGTAGTTCAAAAGGGCAGAGTTCTAGAATCAAAGTGGGAGAATAGGAGACTAAAGTGAAGAGGTAAGAAAGAACAGGTTTTCTTATTTCTCAAATTATGTATAGCCATGCCTTCAATTGGGTGTTCCAGAAATTTTAAGTAGACAAAAGATACCGTCTCTTTTTTGGTTCTCCTGATATGAAGCATCAATATAATATTAGTGTATGTAAATGTAAAATTGTGGATATCCTGTCCTGTTTTATTGGAAACATAATTGATCTAGAGATTGAGACCAAGTTTGAGATCTGAGCTCTGTTACTGTGTGCAAAAAAAACCTTCTCCCATTATCTAATCCCTGGTTCTCCATTTAATGTTTTTTATTTGCTTGATTTAAAAGTTATAAAATGGGGAACTTTTACTATATTGGAAACAATGAAGAGTCTATGTGACATTATTTCTATGAAGAACTATAAATGTAAGCTTTTTGTAGAAAAGCAATGCAAGGAACACTTTTTTGTTGTATATTTTAGGTTTTTAATTTTGGTTTCTAGTGAGCAGAAATGTTGAAATTCTAAGAGTCGTACTCCGATCAAACGGAACAATTATCCTTATTGTATATTAGTTTTGAAACGATTGCTTTGTGGCAATAAAAAATTATACAAAAATTATCCATTAAAAGTACTGAAGCTTCAGGGCCTCCCCGGTGGCACAGCGGTTGAGTGCTGGGTTGCGAAGCTGCCCGCAGCCTCTGCGGCGCAGGTTCGATCCCCGGCTGCACCCCGGCCACCGGAGGAGGGTCCCACATGGCGCGCAGACCTCTCCTGCCGCCCGCTGCTCTCCTCAGCAGTGTGCTTCGGTCCTTCTGCCTGCTCTGCTCCCTGCTCTGGGTCTGGTGAATTCTCTCACCCTCCCGCGCTTCTGACTGTACCCATTGCATGTATAAACAAACAAACAAACAAACAAATAAATAAAACATGCCTCTATAAAAAAAAAATTAAAAAAAGTACTGAAGCTTCAGAGATTTTATCATTTTAAAGAAATGTTCATACCTAATATTTGCCTCTAAATGTTTTTCCAAAAAATATTGAATAACAATAATATGTAGCAACTTGTTTACTAATTAAATTTCACTTTAAATGTCTTAATTGTATATTTTCAACTTTTATTTTATAGTGTGTTGGTAATAAATTAGGTAACTTAAAATAGAAGATTAAGTAATTAATTTATACCTATATATTGTGTCATTATTTAAGCCTCTGACTCTTTGTCTAACATGAATATTTAGTATAGTAAGTAAATATATCAAAAAGTACAATCATCAAAGCAAGGAGATATGTACCACATGATTGTCCTACATGCTATTAGTGAATCCAGGAACTAAGAGATTTCAGGCAAAGCAGTTTCAGGAATAAACTAGAAACAGAAATAAAAATTTGAAATTTAGATTATGAAAATATCAAATACTTCTAACCATTGTTGCTAAACATTATATTTTTAATAAAATGTCCATGCCCACGAAGAGGTCAATGTAGAATATGTTTGTGTAAAGATTGTAAGACATATAAGATGTAGCCTAAAAAATTCTTATAACAAAATTTGGATTTATAATAACTCAAATAAAAAGAATTTCATGCTCAGCATCAATGCTACTCATTATTTCTCTAGATCAAGAGCTAGTGACAGCTGCAAAATTAACTAATGGCATCACTATAATTGAAGCTGGCATAATAAGCTCAATCATTTTACAGTCTGCTCCTTAGAAAACTCTATAACTCAGTGTTTTCTATAACTCAGTGTTTTCAGAAGTCAACAATTGGAAATATCAAATGGGTCTCTTTCCTAATAATAGAATGTGAAGCTAACAAGGTGGCATGCAGAAAGAATCTTTTGGTCTGATTTTTATTTCTAACTCTGAAAAGTGACTGACATCAATTTTGGACATATTGCATGAGGAAAAGTAAGCTAGTTTAATTGCAACAAATCCCAACTCCTATTGAGCCATGAGACTATGGTTTAGTCACGGTATTTTGGAATAACATGATGACCACACTGACTCTGAAAATTTAAAAAATATATATAACAGATTTTGTGTTGTGTTGTTAGTGATGTGTGGAATCTTTGTGACTATCCCATTCAATTGCTAAATGACAGCTATCAAATTTATGTCCATGGTTCTTTGAAACATTGTAGGAGATTGGCCCACAACAAACACAAAAATAGTGATGAAAGCCAAAGACCGGGCCCTGTGATATTCCAATAACTATAAGGTAAAAACAGATGACCTAACCCCACAAATGAAAGTGTTAAAAGTACAATGTGTTAAATGCTAAAGAGAGGAAGACTAATTTGAGAATCAACTTTTAAATCTGGCTGTTTTTGTCATTACTGACTGTGAATATAATAGATTAAATTGAATGGTAGAGACAGAGTTCTAGTTTCAGTGTTTTCAAGGAGGTGAGATTAAAAATGAAGACCAGGACCTCCCTGGTGGCACAGTGGTTAAAGCTGCAGCTATCAAGCTATCACCAGCCACTGGGGTTTGATTACCAGCCAGCCAGGGAGCTACCCCACATGGAGCAGCAGACCTCTCCTGACTCACCCGCTGCTCCCCTCAGCAGTGTATTTCAGTAGATCAGCCTGTTCTGCTCCCCACTCTGTCTCTGGTGAATCCTCTCAATCCCCAGCATCTTTGTTCTACACCCCAGCTCTTATATGCATAAATAAATAAATTTTAAAAATAAAATAAAAATGAAGACTATACAATATATAAGCAACTTTGTGAGAATTGTATAAAAGGAGCAAAAGAGAAATGGGGGAAAACCTGGATGTCATTGAGGGTCAAGAAAGGGTTGTTTGTTTTTTCACCCTAAGAGGAGAGCTATTACCATATGTGTTTATGGAAAATAATAGGAAAGATTTATTAGAATATAATTGATGATGCACACGACACAAAGTTACTGAGTAAAACAAATAATCAATACCCAAACCCTAGGGTTGAGTGTACTAGTACAGGGTTTGGCCTATGCTAGCTTCTACCAGGTTTCTAATTTTGTACCTACACTGTTTATCTAAAATGATACTTTTTATTATTAAACAAAGTCACATAATACAAATTTATTACAACTTTAAAGTAGACCTCCATGATAAATTTAGTGGACGGTAAATGTATTTCACATGTCTTTGTCAACAACTTGATACATGGGTTTTTGGAAAACATAAGGCTTGAGTTCCTAATATTGTTAGCATATATTCCACAATAAGAAAAAAAATTATGTCAGTTTGACTCAAGAGAACAAAATAATATGTGGTCATAATTATAGAAATCTAAAAAGATAATTAAAATGTAATCTAACAGCATTTCAGACTAATTCCTTAAATTAAATTAATAATGTAGAGCCTTTGAAACTACACAGATGGATCTACTTTAAAAATTACAGAAAATAAACACAATTTTCAAAGTTGGTAAAGTGGAAATGCTCATTTACATTATAAGAAGCTCACATAGAATCCAATAAAAATAAAAATATACCATCCATTTTTGCTTTCATATCTCAAATTGTTAAATTATAATCAGAATAATTTTCTAAAGATAGATAAATTCTCTCATCCTACATTAATCAACTCATATCTGAAAGATTTCATTTAATAAATCTCTCATCTGAACACATATCCTTTTTAATTGCTTTAACCTCATTTCATATTTCTTCTTCACAGCTACTAAGCTCAAGAAAATCCTTCTGTAATTTCCCTCTATCCATGAGCCAAAAATATTTTTGAACATAGTATTTATGTTAGTGATAAATTTTTGTTAAGTTAAAGTTTTTGATTCATATGCTCTTGGCCTTTTTCAGTATTTTAGCATATTTTCAATTTATACCTTTCACAAATTTCATAGCATAGAATAATGAGGTATACAAAGGTATATTCTCACCATTCTCTGATTTTAAAGTTTAAACTAAATATATATAATAGATATTAAAATATGTTTGTTCTATATATGAAAAACTCTGTTTGCCTTACTTATGAAAATATACATCTTTCCTATACATAGCATTTTAAATTACAATTTTTTTATTTTATATATTTTTTACATTATTTTTCATTTTTTTTAAAGATTTATTTATTTATACAAGCACTGGGTACCGTCAAAAGCGCGGGAGGGTGAGAGAATTCACCAGAGCCACAGCAGGGAACAGAACAGGCAGACCAATGAAAAACACTGCTGAGGGGAGCAGCGGGTGTGACAGATGCGGTCTGTGTTCCATGTGGGACCTTTGCTGGCCGCCGGGAATTGAACCAGCGCTGCAGAGGCTGCAGGCAGCTTCTCAGCCCAGTGCTCAATCGCTGTGCCACCAGGGGAGGCCCCAATTTTCATTTTTGCACAATGTATGCATTTTCATCTTGGTTATAGTCCACATACAATTCCCACCACCCTTGTTTTGATCCTACTCCCTTCTCCCCCTCCCCATAGTATGTCTCTGGTTTGTGGTTGCTTGTTGATTTTGATTTTTACTTTATTATAATTAGTCTTTTCCCTAGTCCCATATTAGGTTTTCAAATTCTTGCTATGAGTGAGACTATCCGGTATTTTTCTTTTTCTTTCTGGCTTATAATCTAAAAATAACTTCTCATTATATTAATCAGTTTTAACATTTTATTTAGTCTAATCAATAATTTCCTTAGTGACATTTTTCTTTTGACTTTTGTTGTTAGAAAACTCTTCCATGATCTGTCAATATTCTACTATATTACTTTATGGACTATACAATTTTATTTTCAAAATATAATTATTTTTAGTCACCTGGGGTTTATATTATCACTGTGTTAGAAAATCTACTCAACTCATATAAACTAGTATTATCCTGGCATAAAACAAACAAAAAATCTTGTTTAAAAAAAGACAAAATGAGACTCCAGTTGGAGAAATTCTTTGGAAATTATGATGGCACAGTTATATTCCAGACTAGGGAAAGATAATTCAAAAAATATCTGTACACACAAATGATGGAAAAGAAGAAATAGCACTTATTATTTTCAGATGATATTTATAAAATTATCCAAAAGTAAATTCAGAATGTTACTTTAGTGTTTTTTTTTTTCAAACACTAAATATGGCCAATATAAATCATGAAATTTTTTGAAAGCAACTGTTTATTTGAAGAATCTTCATATAACAGTGCTTAAAAAAGCTTTTATTTGGAATTTTAAAAGGTATTTAAAAGTTGTTTAAGTTGTATTAGCTCCCTGAGATGCTGTGGTGGTAGAACACTATACATGTATTGAGAAACAATGGCTTTTCACATTGTCTTATAAGGGGAAGCACTCTCCTTGTTCAGTAGCACTATAGAAGAAATGCCTCCCTCCAGAGCAAAAAACTGTTGCTTAAATGTACTATAAAAGATCTTGGTTCCTTAAACTTAGCACAACCCACTGTGTATGTAAATATCACCTGGCATTCTTCTCATTGACCTGTGCAAATGAGGCTCTGGGAATATGAACAACTGCTGATACTCTCTGGTTATGTCTACTGCTGTAAGTAATAAATTGCTTTGTCCCTCAATCAGTAGTTTTGTGTCTTCTGCCAGCATCCATGAAATTATGAGAGTCTCACTGGTTAACTTTCAATTAGGCCAAAATCCCAGAACTTCAGTCTTTGATAATATGTAGTTTTTTATAGGTAGATCAATAGTTTCTGTCATTTTTTTGTCACTAAGGAGCAAATAGTTATATTATATCAAAATGCTCTGTTCTAGATTGGTACATATTGTTAATTTTGACTCTGTATTATCTCTTTTAGCCAAAACATCTGTACAATAAAGTTTCCTCTTTGCTTTAAGGCTCTAATAATTATTCACAAAGTTCTTATGAATTTTTTACACAATTACTAAAAACACTGTATTTATTTCAGAAGGAGTTTTTAATTAATTTCTGCAAAAAAACTTGGCATTCTCCCATTGTGCCCTCTTTTCAAGTCAACTGGATTGACTGCCTCATTGTGCTCCTGTTCTGTCTCCAGGATGAACTGATTAGCTCAGAGTTGTAACTCATGAGCACATTATTTCTTTTAACATGTCAGGTTTTGACCCTTGTCACTGCACGAACACTGCCTTTATCAGTGCATATTAAAGAGTGTCACTTCTTGAAGACTTTGTTCAAGTGAAATGGGTAAGTATTGACAGCACTATGATTCCTGAATGCCCAGCTAACATTGTTTTTTGCATAATTTCTTTAGCCCAAATACACATGGGTTAATGGCCAAATCCATTTTCTAACTTGAAAAATATTCTAAGAAGGTAAAAATAAATATTTGAATATCATTGTTATTTTTGAGAAAATGGAAATTCAAAGATTTTGTATGATGACATGGCTAAACATAATACATATAGATATATGTGTATAATATTAAATATATGTCAATATCTAAGATTTAAGCAACATATTCAATATATAATGTAGATTATTAGATAACATGTAATATACAATATGAAATGTTACATGTTATAATGAACATATACCAATAATATCAGTATGTAATATTGAATTAATATGATGGTACAGCAAAGACACTAGTTAACATTGAAAGTTGCTCACATATCAGGTATTGTTCTTGAATGTCATATCACTATCTACCGTGGTTATTGAAACAACCTTAAAGGAGCAATACTATATTGCTTATTTTACATTCTGAGCCTGATGTAGAAGAACTGAGACCTACAGCAGCAAAGTGATAATGTCAGCATTGAATACTAGATCTTACAATAGTATGTTGAACATTTTTTTTAATTCCCCATATTACCATGAAGAAAAATATGCTATATTAAGGTATATATTCATAAAAAAGAAATTATCTTAAAAATAAAAATCTGAAGTATACTGTAAACTATATAATTGAATTGGATCAAGTCTATGTAACAATAAAATGACATGCCATTCACAACCTAAAATAAATTAATTTACTAAAGTGAGAAATATGTAATCAATATATTACATCTATCTCTTTTTAGGTAAGAATTACTTAAATTGATTAATTACAAACTGCATCATCTAAGCTGTTCTTTTACTTCTAGTATTTTCTATCCTGTTTTGTACTATCACCTAAAGGCAGAATTCTAAGATGGACTTCAATATTTCTGTCCAAGCAAATAGGAGCCTCAAACATACTACTGCAAGGAAATGAATTCTACTAGCAACCAGCGAGTTCAGAGAAAATCCCTAGCCTTAGGTATAATCACAAGTGCTGGCCATCACTTGACTGCAGCCTCATGAGAACAGAGATAAGGATCCAGCTGTCTCCTGCCTCAGACTTCTGATATGCAGGACTATGAGATTATAAATTCATGTTAACCCACTACAAGTGGGAATTGTTTATGCAGCAATATCAAACCAATACAGATGGGACTGATCATTTTATGAAAATATTCTTTAAATGTCCCTAGGAGAAATATGTGCTATGGTATGAGGGCATGAAAAACACAATAAAAGATTGTATGAAACATAGTGAATTACAAAAGCAATAAAATAATGAACATATATTGAATTAAATGATATCAAAAGTCCCACCCACTTTAGGCACCTTGAGGTCAATTCACATTTCATTCATAATTCAGTTAATTGACAGAAGGAAGCACCAGTATCAGTAGCTCACATAGTATAATTAATATTCCTTCAATTAGCTTCTTGCATTCTTTAATACTCCTTAATATTTTTCATCTTCTCTTTCCCAACTACTTCACCTGCTATCACATTGTAAAAATGAAGATTACAACCCCCCTCCAACTATGGTCAAATGAAAAAAAACATGCTTTGGGGATCTTCTTTTTGTTACCACAACATTCCATTAATTAAGTTTTGAAGGCAGGTCCCCACTTTCCTTATTAGTACTACTAAAATTATGATTAAAAGAGTATATAAATTCTAAAGAATATTCAGAATAACATCATACTACATAGGAAAAAATAATTTTTATTGGAATATTGAATGTAATTTGTAAACTACATTGGCCTATTTGGTATGAAGAAAATTACTAACAATCTATCTAACAGTTGAGAATTGTGTAGTAAGTACTAAAGACAGGATTTGATGACATACTTATTTCTCCATGGGAAAAAAAATCATTATCTAATACCATATGTATATCTGTTGAATCAAAATGATTGGCACTGCTTATTATTCCTATTGAAATATTTGATTTGCATATTTTATTTTACATGTTCTATGTGATATTGAATGGTACTCTAGTAACATAGTTTTAATAAGGAGAAACCATTTCAAATTTAATTTCTTGTGACATGTCATCAGACTTATAATCAAATAATAAACATAAAATTATATTTTTCTAATATTACATTTTGGTAGGGGAAATAAATATAAATTCACAAACTAATTTCTGAATGAAGCTCATTGTATACTTTTCTTTTAAACCACTAATTGTATAAGATCAATTATAACAACTTATCACAATGCACAGCCTTTAACTTCATGAAACACAAAAAATATCTTTGACATATAATTAGAATTTTAAATTAATCACTGTCTCAATTAAATTTCATTCTAGTACTCATATCAAAATGATAAATTATAGCAGTTGACAGATATGACACATTTAGCAACATATATAAAAGAATGAAATTCAATGTGAAATGAGATTACATACTAAGTTTAATCATTCTATTTCTGGAGGATAAAATACAATCTTGAATGCCAACCCATCTTCTCCATATGCAGCACAAAGGTTAAGTAGGTCATATATCACTGACTATGGCAATTCTTCATTTTGAGCTTGTTGTTCTTTTTTAACTATATGAGTAATTTTGTATTTTTAAAAAAATGCTTCATAGAGAAACTATTTACTTCAGGAAAGTGCAGCAAAGAAGATAGGATATTATACTATGAAAAAGTAAGTACTTCTCTGAGCACACAAAGAAAAAAACACTGAGCATTGTTGAGCTCAATCCTGGATTCCATAAATGACATTTTGGTATTGATTAAGGCCTGCACAAATTCTGTAGGATGAGAAATAAGTGGGCAAGTCAATGAGGTATACACAGGATGTTCTGAGCAGAAGAGAGTTAGGCAGAATCATTTAAATAGCATAATATATGTAGAAATTTAATACAAGTTATGTGACCAGTAAATTGAGCCAAACAGTGACAGGAAACAAGGTATGTGAAGTAGGTAGTAAGGGCTGTCTATGCTATATAATGTCGAAATGGAAATGTTTAGAGTGTTATTATTCAATGTCCAAAAGCATCCACACATTTGAGAGTACCCCAAAACTTTGTTGTGAATATATTAAAAGTATGAGACTTACTATATGTTTGTTTATATTACTGCATTTCCACAGTAATTAATTCCAACATGGTAAGATAGTCCATGGTCTATAGCAATATGCTTTTTCACCAATGCACTATGATTATGTATCTCCCTAAGTAACATGAAAAGGTCTCCATTATATAAAATAAATTTTAGCAGAAACTAGAATGTATTTGGAATCCTGCTTTGTAGATGAAGGAAGACAGCATTTCCCACCATGTCCTCCAAAGAACATAGATATCACAAGTTTTATCTAATCAGATTTTGAAAAGTGGTTATATAACTTCAATTTAGTATACATTATATATTTAGCATATCATATATATTGAATTGTTTTCAAATTTACTGTCACAGAATAGTACTGCACTTATTTGTTTTTATTAACTCTCAAAACATATAAAACCAAAGTTTTGTGAAATAAACTTTGGGAAAAATACAACTGTATGGTAGACAATAATGAAGAAAATTAATAATATATTCAGCTAGATATTAATGGAGAGAATTTCCACCAAGATTTAACAACTCAAAATTTTGACTTCAAATAGTTAAAAAGAAAAACAAAATATTATAATCAGTAGATCTCAGTCAAAATTTATAAACAGTGACATAACCCTCCATAATTTTATTTATTTTTATTTATTTTTTTTAATAGAGGCATGTTTCATTTATTTATTTATTTATTTATTTATTTGCTTGTTTGTTTGTTTATACATGCACTGGGTACAGTCAGAAGCGCGGGAGGGTGAGAGAATTCACCAGAGCCAGAGCGGGGAGCAGAGCAGGCAGAAGGACCGAAGTACACTGCTGAGGGGAGCAGCGGGCGGCAGGAGAGGTCTGCGCGCCATGTGGGACCCTCCTCCTGTGGCCGGGGAGCAGCCGGGGATGGAACCGGCGCGGCAGAGGCCGCCGGCAGCTTCGCAACCCAGCACTCAACCGCTGCGCCACCGGGGAAGCCCAACCCTCCATAATTTTAAAGTAAATGGGCTGAGGTAGGATGAAAGATTTTGTAACAATAGAGAAATTCAGTGAAGATACGAAGTTGACTTATATTTATCATTCATTTATTCTACATTGAATTTCCAGTTGGAATTGTAATGCCTATTCTAGCACTTCACTCCAGAGTCTGACTCAGGATATGGACTAGGAAGTCAATGATTCTACATTTTCCAGATGATTTGGATGCATGTGATTTTTGTGTTGACAGTTTTAGAAACACAGATAATTTCACAAATACCACCAATAAACAGAGATCTCATAAGTTTTAATATATAAGGCCAAACTATAGCAAAGATTAAAGTATGAAAAAAAAAAACAGTAAATTGAAATAAAAGACACAGGCATTGGGGACATCTTGAGGGAGAGAAAATGTTGCTATAAATTTAGAGGAAATGTTCACATTAATAGATTGTTTTTATAGTAGTATGGGCAGGATTCAGATTTGTAGTTTGAGGTGGTTATAGAATGATAACCTGGATCCAAAATGTTGGGGGATGATGGATGGACTATGAAATTTCAAACTAAGTTTTCTATATTTCACAATACACCATTAGTTTTGGTCATTGGTCATTGGTAAATAAATGACGCTTGCAACTACTTACTCTGTGGTGTGTTAAGCAGTATTACGCACAGTATGATAAGACATGCGAAGAGCCTTTCCCCAATAATATACATATTCAGTGAATAGCTCATGTTACATGGGGAAAAGGGGCTTTGTAGATATAAATAAGGTTAACAACTTTAACCTAGGGAAAGAGGTTTGATTATTCAGGTGGACCCAGTCCATTCACATAAGCTCTTAGAAACCAAGAAATTTCTGCACCCTAAGTTAGGGATAGGTGGAGGGAAAAGGCAGTGGAGAGATGCATCAGAAGGGGAAGCCATAGAGATTCCAAGTATGAAGAACATCTAATGCTCTAGTTGCTGGCTCTCAGATGTAAAGCCTACTCTGAGGAAGAGAGCCACAGGAAATAATAGACTCTTTCCAGAGCCTTCTGATAAGATCCTAACCAACATTCTAATTTCAGTCTTATGACACCCCAGAAGAGAAACTAGTAAAGATGACCAAGACAAATTCACCTATAGAACTATGAGATAATCAATTTTTGTTGTTTAAGCTGCTTAATTATTGGTTATTGTTATGAAAGCAATAGGAACCTAATATACAGGTTAAAACATACATAACCCATCACAAATCAATACCTGAAGATGTTTTGCAGCAAACCTACCTGAGTACATGTTTCCCTATATTTTAAGTCAAGACCTACCAAACATACATTTCAATGTCAAGAAGATGTATGAAAATACTTTCACTGAAGCAGAAAAGACAGAATTTTAATGTTATATATAGAGAGAAAGAAACAATGGGAGCTAAGAAAATATTTTTGAGTATATTTCATGAAACTTGACAGTCAAATCTAACAACATGACATCATAATTCATCTCCAAGTTGCCAAATTTTCTGTGGACTTTGTATGCTTATTAAGTGAGTAAACTAACTTCAAAGATCTATATGTTGATGAAAAGTATACAGGTTCTTTAATGAAGCTTTACTAGAAAATTATTGTATTACTAATTCCTTCAGTATTGCCAAAATTACACTAAAATTAAACCTTTGCATTTTTTAGTGTTTTAAAGTATGAATTAAGTTGCCAGGATAAAAATATTCAACTATTGTGAAAGTACTTTGGAAAAACAGTGATTATTGCTATCACAGTGCAGGAAAATGCCTCGGAATGCATTCTATTCTGTGAGACAAAAGGCAGTTCAGAAACATATTAGATAGAAAATAGTGTACAACACTGCTGCAATATGGCTTTATTTAGATATAAAAGAGAAAATATTTTTACTCAATTGTTTGCTAGAGGGTATTTTTTTCTAATGAGAAAGAGTGCTAGATGAAATATTTAGTTTAAAATTTTCCCACCTGCAAGCTTTTAACCTTTATACTAAAGCAATTCTATTTTATAAAAGATGATTTTTCTAGTGTATACTGTAAACATATCATATTTTGAATTATTATGTGGTTTAGAAAGTAACAGCTTGTACTATTGTATTTGGGTATCTCTCATGATGATTTTTGCCTCCTGTGATACAGTCTTTATGGTCCTAGAGAGATGTGTGGAAATCAGAAATGCTGGTCTCATGTGTAAGGGAAGGGTTTTTCTCTGAACTGGTGAAAATTTTATTATCAGAACACATGAAGATGAAATCACAAGTTCTCACTTCTCTCTGAAACCCTCAGGAATAAATAATTTTGCTATCAGATATTTTTTCACATTTACAAAAGGTAAAAGATGAAGAGTTTGTATATTTTTAATATCTCAGAAGAAGCTATGCGATCATCCCATTATCAAAGACTATTCACATAGTGAAACATATGAGGACACTGCATGGGATAAATAATGATTATAAATGATCTCCAAGGAGGTCAGGTCCGATTTTTTGCTTGTTTGCTCTTAGGTCAGGACTTGATGTAGAGTGATTCCGTACCAAACTTCCAGTCAAAACCTTTGGCTTTAAGAATTTTTTTAGGGGCGTAGTGGCGATAGCACTGAGACAACCATCAGGAGGACCCCATCAGTAGGCCATCAGGGAGGACACCAACTCTTGTCTCTTAATGGGTGTTTTCTCTTGACTCAAATTCAAGTGAAGACAGGCTATTAGTTTATTTTCTGGCAGAGAGACTAAGCACAGAGGACAAGAGGAATCTATAATGCCTGGATCTCAGATCTGGTCTAATTTCCTGCGACTCTTACATTCATTCCTTTTTATTAACCTCCAACCCTATAGTGATTACATAGTCTCATCTCCTAAGATTTAAGTGAAAGATTTGCCTCTTTGTGCACTGCAATGAAGCATTAAGGTCCATTAATTGTAGCTTTTTATAATGTATTAATGATTAAAATGTAGGTGAATTTCAGGACAAGATTTAGTATAACAGGATATTCTGTATCTAGAGTCCTGGTAATAATTCTTCTATTTCTACCCAGAGGATTTTAGACTGATTACATTAAACTGGCAGTGGTCCTTTTATATCTCTTACCTTCATAATATACTTTAAACCCATGAGCACTAACTGCAAAATCACTGGTCAAACGTAGGGAGAACACAGATTTGGTACTTGTCACTGGTGGTGGCAGATGGAATCCTGTTAACCTAAAAACAAACAAAAAAAAAGTGATTGTTAGAGTCATAGACAATTTCACCACACAGAGTTGAAAGATCATGAAAAATCTTTTTAGCAGGCCTCCCCAGTGGAACACTGCTTTGACCACAGTGCTCTGCAGCTGTCCACAGCCTCTGAAGCACAGGTTTGATTCCTGGCCAACCAGGGAGATACCCACACAGGGCAGCAGACCTCTCCTGTCTTGCCTGCTGCTCCCCACAGCAGTGTTTTAGGTCTGTTTGCCTATTCTGCTCTCTGCTGTATCTCTGGTGAATTCTCTTACCTTCCCATGCCTCTGGCCTGTACCCCAGTTCTTGTATAAATAAATAAATCTTTCAAAAAATCTTTTTAACAAATCTCCATGGTGGCACAAGGGGTTAAGTCTCAGCACTATCAAGTTTCACCAGCCACTGCAACATGAGGGAGCAAAACCACACAGGGCAGCAAACATCTCCTGTCTTGCCTGCTGCTCCCCTCAGCAGTGTATTTCAGTAGATCTGCCTGTTCTGCTCTCCTCTCTGTCTCTGGTGAATCTTCTCACCCGTTGAATCTCTGGCCTACACCCCAGTTCTTGTATGCATAAATAAATAAAAAAAATCTTTAAAAATATTTGCAAGTTTTGTATAAAAATGTACATATGTGTATGTATTTATAAATGTATATATGTTTATATATTACTGAATTAATTACATGATTAGTCATTCATCAAAAACATTTACGGTAAATTTATTTAAATATACACTTATTTATATACATTTGTGTATCTTACTATTTATCATATCTACCTCATAAATTATCTACGTGAACTATTGATTAATTCAAACCTTGGGAAATCATTTGCGCATACATATGTGCATTTTATGCAATGAAGTTTTAGGAAGGTATTTTGCTGAATTATTTTTTATAGTTAAAATGCATATAAAGAGTGGAAGCTATTGATTAAAATTTAGTATTGAAGAAAGAGATGTGATTTAAACATGAAACTGGGAAACTAAAATGTTTACAACTGAAAAGGAATTTTGTTTTATTAGAGTCCCAAATTCTATTAAATTCTATTAAAATTAATAATTGCAAATTACTTTTTGGTTAATATTGCATAAAATTCATCTGATATTTTTACCAAAGATTTATTATTTACTTTGTAATTATGTATTACAATAGTTACAAGTTCAATTATATAAAAGTGCTTTAAAATTGAGAGCTTTTTAACCAGAAAAAAAAATTTAAAATAAGGAAAAAGTACATTCATGAAATACAATTTTTCTAAAACTAATGAAGATACATAAGTTTTTTTTTATTTTTTTTGTGAATTGACATATGTTCTTTCCTCATTTTATGAATATATGAGTAAAATTATATAAAATAAATTGTTGATTTTATTTATATGTTTGCTATTTTTTGCCCAACATTAATTACATATGTAGGATTAATTTCAACTAAAATAACCTTGATTGCTTTGCTGTATAGATGTTCTCAAATTTGACTTATGTCTTCTTATACTCTAAAAAGTTAGTCGGAAGTCCAAATAGATTTTATGTGCCACATCTATCAATATTTACTTTACCTAAATTAAAATTGACAAAATAAAAAAATGTTTTTGTTGATTACCAAATGACAGGAAACAAACTGGAAAAATGTGAGAAAAATTTCCCCTTCAGCAAAAGCTCGTTTTGTGCTGTTTATCTTTAAATAACCAGCATGCAATAGCATGTTGTATAATGGGAGATTTATTTTTCTGTTTCATTTCAGTCAATGAAGAAAGATGTGTGTTTTTAAACTTACTTTTATGTTAGTTTTATCATTATGAGGATTTGCAGTAACTTGTTTTTGTCTCTCCTGTAATAGACTACTTGATTGATTTGCAAATAAACTCTTTCTTTTATGAATCCCATTAGTTTCTTTTCTTACAAGATTTTATTTTGTAATTCAATATTTATGTATGTGCTTATATTTTAAGTGTCCCTCTTTCTTCTTTAGTCACTAAGCTTTGTGAAGTCAGTGCTTGAAAGTTACCAATTTATCACCAGTGATTCAGGCAATATATACTATGTAAATAACACAATAAATCACTGTTAAATTAATGAATTTAGGGTGGTAGAAGAATATGAATGTCATGAGAAAACTTTCCTTTTTAAGCTAAAATTTGTGTTCTTGGAGTAGTGTTCTCAAGAATTATAATATTGAAATGAAGCTCCAATTATTATAAAAATTCAGATAGACAAAGCAGAGACTCTGTTGAGAAAGAGTTATTTTTCACCATGTTATTGACCTCAAATGTGAAAGAAAGATCTTAGATCCTATGTACACTATTTGAAATATCTTTAAAGATACAACTATATTTAAAACTTGTTTTTCAAGTTAATATGTATCAATATTATATATATTTAAATATACTTGTATTTCACTTGAACTTGTCTTCTATCTGGAATTATATTCACCTTAATTTACTAGGTAATATGAAAACATACAATTTTATGTATAAACAATATTTTGCCTTGAAATAAATTGTACTCATACAGGTATTTATGAAATGTATTCTTTTGCACATATATTACAAAATTTTATATAATCAATTATGTTTATTTCATATTAATGTATTAGAAAATTACACAGTGAATAACATTTTATATTCCTTTGAAACTTGTACCAGAGGGTGTTATGATTCAAAATCCATTGCCCTTTTATCCACACTCTGTGGCATGCTACTGCTAAGATAAATTGTATTTTAACAGCATTCTCACAATGATTTCTCATTACTCACAGTAAGATATTGGGATATGATTTATCTTACAATTTTACTTCAGTTAGCTTTTTAGAATGATCCAGGTGATTTCTCTGAAACAAACTATTAACCCGTTTAATGTCAAAATGAATGAAAAAGGCAAAGGCACAAGCAGATATTTAAAGTAATGACTGATCTAGAAAATAAATCAGGCATACCCTATTGATATTGGGGTACATGAAGCACAGCACAATAATTCATAGTTATGTCAAGGAGTCAGTTATTGTAAGATTAAAGCAAAAGGTGGCTATGGCAATATTTGAATAATTATATAATTTGTTGAGAGTAAATGAGCTGAAACTCCTCTCAAATATAACATTCCTCAATAACGTAACCATCATGTGATTAAAAAAGCAAATTCATAATATTTGAATACATGGGCTAGGTGTAGACCTAGAAGTAGAAATGAATATAGATAAAAATATACATATGGATAGGGACTAGGGTGAAATATATATATATATATATTATATATATATAAAGATAGATAACCAGCATTAATTTCTACTAATATGAGTGTCTCCACCATTTTGAAGATCCTACAAATCCGTTGGACTAAACTTTTGGGATACTTTTCTTTGTCATCAATTTTCTCTACATTTTTGTCAATGCCAATGAAGTTACTTCCATAAGATTTGGAATGTGAATGAAATGTAAGCCATTATTGCCTTGGCTGGTAGATGCTAGGACTTCTGTATTAGACATGAGATTTCTCAATAGGTTTACCAAAATTATTGTTTAAAACAATTGTTTTTGTATTCCAAGCAATTGAGCTTATCACTAGTTTTTGTATTTTTCAAATACCTGATTTTCTATGAGTTAGTGAAGTTTCCTCTGACCTTCATATCCCAGATTTACAAACAGAATTCTTATTCAGTGTGTTCCTACTTTAACTATTTTAAGTTTTGCCTGTAGTCTGAATACAAAATGTATATTACATAGGGGAAATTTTTAATTCCCACAGAACACATTGAGAACATCCTAAAATCACTACACAGTTATTTAATTTCCATAAAAACTCATTTCTTTTTCCACAATCACTTTGGAGTTTCATCTTCAGTATCAACAATTTATACAGGAACCGTGCACTATATCCTAGAAATTTTCTTCAGAACTCAACTTTCAATAGGTATTCTATGTTCTCAACTTTCCATGTGTCCCTTCTTCCTATTTTTCCTGTCTTGATTCATTGATCTTTAAGATGACAAATGAGCATGATTCTAAATTTTTTTTTTAAGATTTATTTATTTATTTATACAAGCACTGGGTACAGTCAGAAGTGCAGGAGGGTGAGAGAATTCACCAGAGCCAGAGCGGGGAACAGAACAGGAAGACTGACGAAATGACGAAATACACTGCTGAGGGGAGCAGCGGGTGCAGCAGGAGGTCTTTGAAGCCATGTGGGACCCTCCTGGGTGGCCGGGGATCAAACCAGCGCTGCAGAGGCTGCGGGCAGCTTCCCAGTCCAGCGCTCAACCGCTGCACCACCAGGGGAGGCCCATGATCATGATTCTAAAAGTGGTCTAGTTGGACTATTGAGAAAAGTTGAGGTGTAGAGAAGTTGTTTAATTAATGTCAGACCTTTAAATCTATTTTACAGTGATCTCACATTGCAAAGACACGTGAAATTAATAGTGAACATAACAAGATTTAGGGATTTAAATAAGCAGATGAAATTACTGTGTTTGGATTCTAGAGTATAAAAATTGAAAACACATATTTTGCTATTTATCAAAAATTTAATAGTACATAAGTTACTTTATCCCAATAAACTAGTGTCAGGATGAGATTAATACTAGAAATCATCCCATAATTATGTTGTAAGGCTTAAATGGGAGAATCCTTATACATTTAGCAAGTGTCCAGAAAATGTGGAAAGTAAGTGTTACTATCAATTTATTTATGAACTGATTTGGGGATCATCTACTTAGCATAAACACATTCAGAAATAACACATCTGGACTATGTGGGGTAAATACCAGTGTTGTCATTTGCTACTGTGTGACATCGAGAACTTTTTCCCCCCCCTTCTGTTTTCTCAATGGCAAAATGTAGATGAAAATAATATTTACTCTCGGGCCTCCCTTGGTGGCTCAGCAGTTGAGCGCTGGGCTGCAGCCTCTGCAGCGCCGGTTCGATCCCCAGCCACAGGCGAGGGTCCCACATGGGCGACAGACCTCTCCTGCAGAGCCCACTGTTCCCCTCAGCAGTGTATTTCGTCAGTCTGCCTGTTCTGTTCCCCGCTCTGGCTCTGGTGAATTCTCTCACCCTCCTGCACTTCTGACTGTACTGTGCTTGTGTAAATAAATAAATAAATCTTAAAAAAAAAGAAAAATCTACTCCCTTAGTTCTTGTCTTCTAAATGGTTATTTTTTTTTAATAGTTCTAGTAGTAAATACTTGAAGCATATTATTTGGAACAACATCTAGCATTTAGTAAGACCTACGGAAAGGTTTGCTGCTACAGTTATTCATTCTTGATGACAGACCTGAGAAGTAGATGGTTCTTTTATACACCCATCAGAATTTTCTTCTTGTAGTACCCGTGTATTAGTATTTAATATAAAATGGTCATAGAAAATGTTCTAAGAGCCTATGCTACTTACCAATTTTTGGGTACTTAAAGAGAAAATATCTCAACTCAAACTAAAAAGTATCTGCATAGCAAAAGAAACTAACATTTCATTACAATGAAAAGGCAACCTGCCAAAACCTGCCAAATGGAAGAAAATAATTTCACATCATATATATATAATATATATAATATATAATATATTTATATATACGTGTCTGACAAGGTGTTAATATCCAAGATCTACAAAGAACTCATACAATCCACAAAAAAGAAAACAAATAATCCAATCAATAATGGGGGGGAGCTAAATAGGCATTTCCTTAAAGAAAAAATACATATGGCCAAGACGCACATGAAAAAAATACTCAAGACTTACCATCAGGGAAATTCAAATCAAAATCACAATGAGATGCTATCTCACAACTGTAAGAATGGCTCATATCAAAAAGTCCAGAAACAACAAGTGTTGGTGAAGGTGTGGTAGTAATGTAGACTGTTCCAGTCCCTGTGGAAATATTACGGTTTCTCAAATAATTAAAAATGGATCTACCATATTATCCAGGATTCAACACCTAGATATATATCTGAAGAATGAAAAACACTAATTTGAGGATACATGCACTCTTATGTTCACTGCAACACTATTTACAACAGCCAAGTTATGGAAACAACATATGTGACCAATGACAGATCAGTGTACATATATACAATGGAACACTACTCATCTATAAAACAAGATGAAATCTTGCTATTTGCAATACATGGATGGAACTGGAAGGGGTTATATTAAGCAAAAGTAGTGAGAAGGAGGAAGACAAATTCTGGATCATTTCACTAATAATATGAAACTCACACAAAAAAAGCAAAGGAAAAGACAAAAGCAAACAAAAACAAACCCGTGAAATCTGCCTACAGAGCTGAGACTATTGTAAGGGAATGGTAGAGGTGTGAGCAAAGTGCAGAGGGAGCAAAACAGACTATGATGGAAGATTTATTGTCACTTTGGCAATGGATATGGTACAATAACAAACATTTAAAGAGGTGTAAAAAGAGTAGAAAGCAAGGAGAATAGAAAAAAAAATAATTTGCCATAATTTTCATAATGGCCAAAAAATATACAGCTGTTCATGCAAACATTTTAGTTTAGAGTCTCATTTTAAAATTCTTGGAAACAGGGCTTCCCTGGTGTCCTAGGGGTTAAGTCTCAGCACTATCGCCACTACAGCCTAAGTTCAATGCCAGGCCGGGGAGCTAACCCACATATGGCACAGCAGACCGATCCTATTGCCTGCTGCCTCTCTTAAAGTATATTTCAGTAAATCTGCCTTTTTCTGCTCCCCACTCTGTCCCTGGTGAATCCTATCACCCCCTGCATCTCTTGCCTATACCCCAATTCTTCCACACACCAAAAAAATTACCATGGAAATATACTCTTTATGATGTTTCAGTGATCTTTCTAACCATAACACACCTTCACTCTAGCTAGATACTTTATAAACACATGGGCAGTGACTTGATTTCACTATATCTACTATGAAAAGTCACTCCCAACAATGTGAATTCTATCCTCTGATAGGTGTGATATTTAATTTTACCAAAGAAGCATAGTCATATTTTTTGAAACACAAAATCAAACATGCTTTCAAAATGAAAATATTTTTTATCAGCAAAATGCTTTATTTGGTTGCTATTGTATCAAAAGATTGGAACTAATTTAATAATGAAATAATATTAAATGTTATCAGTTATAGTTATTATTTCCATTATGAGTCAGAATTTTGACAAACATTAATTCATTGTTCCCTTATCTTTATGACTGTATATGATTTTGTTATTATTACTCTATTTCCAAGATACAAAAGACAAAGGTCTGCAAAAAGAAGTTACTTGTTAAAAGTCCCATTGTAAATAAAAGGCGAAAGCAGACATTAAGGCCATGTTCTTTATTTAGTCTTTAGGGAATCTCAATTTGTTTTGCTCAATTTTTAATGAGTAGATAATGTTTTTTTTCCTAATTATTCTGACGTGGAATGTTAATGTGATCTGGCAATTAGAAGATCACCTTGTCCTGAATAGCTTCAGTGAGGTGATGAATCAAATTTAGTAATTATTAATACATATAGGAGAAGAGGAAACAGAAAAATCCCATATTGACTATTATTTTAAGAATATTAACTGTGAAATAAATGAGTTATGGTGTGACTGACATTCAACTTGAAAAAGGACAATCCTTTTTATAGACTTGTGGTAGGAGAAAATGAGAGACTATATAAAAATTTAATTATTGAAACAGAAGCCAAGATTTTTAAATTATCACCAATTTTTGTTAATAGGATAGAGGTTAATAGAAACCATTTTTGTGCCAGGTACTGAGTCAATGTTTTACAAATTTAATCCATGAAACAGCACGAAGATGACCTTTTTATATCTCATTTTCCATAAAGTTTAGAGGTTAGTGGTTTTCTGTCCTACTTATTGAGTGGAAGAACTAGAACTCACCAGAAGCATGGGTAGCTCCATAAAACATCTTATTTCTATTTACTTACTACTTTCACCACAACAATTGAAATATAAGATGAAAATGAAGAAAGGATAGACATTTGAAACATTATTAATAGGAAAATGTCTTCCTATTAAAGGATGTTAACATAGAAATAATGCTGTTCAACAAAAATCTAAAGTGATATTGGAAATAATTATAAGTAAAAATTATAAATTAAAATTATAAGTAAAAATTATAATTAATAATAAGTAAAAAATAGAGCAGTAGAAAATTAATAACACAGCTCTCAACATGCACATGACAGCACATGCACAAGAATGATCACACTACCATTAGTTATAATAATCCCCAAATGGAATATCCATCAATAGTACAGCAGCTAAAACAGCACATTCATACATATATGAAAAATCATAGTAGGGCCTCCCAGGTGGCGCATCGGTTAGGCGCTGGGATGCGAAGCTGCCCACAGCCTCTGAGCACCAGTTCAATCCCCGGCTGCTCCCCGGACACTGGAGGAGGGTCCCGCATGGCACGCAGACCTCTCCTGCCAGCCCACTGCTCCCCTCAGCAGTGTACTTCCATCCTGCCTGCTCTGCTCCCCGCTCTGGCTCTGGTGAATTCTCTCACCCCCCCCCCCCCGTGCTTCTGACTGTACCCAGTGCTTGTATAAATAAATAAATAAATCTTAAAAAAAAATCACAGTAGTGAGAATAGACTACAAATATACACAATAATGTTTGAATTTCACTAACATGATGCTGAATGAAAAAAGCAATTAGAAAATCTCAGGTACTGCACCTTCCATTCATTTAGATAAAAGCATGATCATTCTCCAGAATTTTTCCATGGCAATAAAACAAATAATTTTCCGTAAGTCCTTAAATCCAAACTCTAAGGAATGATACATAAACTTAAGGTGAGGTATATTGCATTCAGAAAATGAAAGTCTCATTGCTACCAAAAGGGACCAAACAAAAAGAGCAAACCATGAAAGAGTGCTGTATACCCAATAGATTGTCAAAAATTACAATCCTTAAAAGTAAATAATAACAGGTTGTATATGATCACTACTAATTTATGGTGGTAAAGTGGTGTGACCACATGGAAAAACAATTAGCATTAAGTAAACTTGAGATGCAGATGACATAGTTCCTGATATTTCTGAAATTTAATTTTCTCATCTATTTTATGGTATTAGAAGATTATCTGAAATGACTTCATGAGAATTGTATGTAAATCATGTTACATAGAATGAGTATTGTGAAATAGATAGAGTATCCATATTTCTTTTTAGAATGTCATATATTAATAATTTCATATGAATTCATAAAAAGATGCTTACTCTAAACATTTTATTCAGGTTTTCAGAGTGCCATTGAAACTTTCTGTTGCTAAAATATTTATTTGTATGCACATCAAGTTTCTCTGTCATTTTGTCTTTATTTTCTGATAAAAAATGAATATTTATGGAGAGTTAGTGACTTGCACCAGAAATATCACTAGTTAATGAGTGACAGTACCATGTGTAGGTTGCTTTTAGGATGTCAGTGCTGTTTTACTAAAAGCAGGTTAACAGAATTAAGCCTTTCACATATTTGCTAAAAAAGATTGAATAAACATAACCATGGAACAAAGTGTTTAAATTTTCTATTGACATCTTTTTTTCTATGTTTTAACCCCTGTTTTAATGGTTTAATTTAGTCTCTTTCTTTACTAAGAGCCACCTCAATTCTTTTTGGCAACATGCCTAGTATAAACAACAAATGATTGTGTATACTCTTGAATCCTTGCCTTACTCAGATTTGAAAGGGTCTTTTATGTTGATAAAAAAGTTCTAGAAACCCATCTGTCCTTGAGATCTATCCAATCACTAATTTGAATGCTCCAAAGTGAAGAATGATATCTAACCAGAAGAGTCATTAACTGCCTAAGGTGCATCAAAATTTTAATTGGCTTTTTTATTCACTTGCATGCCCTATGGCAATGCAATAAGACTTTAGTAAATTAAAGTGCTGGAGAGAAGGGTCCTATCCAAAATATAACATTTTTTTGTCACACTTGTTCATGGAAAAACCCATTACTACCCTCAATTTCTGTGTTTTCTGAGGTCTGTATTTTCCTTATGAGGCTGTTAAAAGGAAAAAAAAATAAAAAAAGGTCATAATTAAATTAACAATAGGCAAAATCTACTTTGTTATTTGAATCTCATTAATATTATAGCTAAATAAGAAAATCCTTTCATTGTTTATTTTTATCATTGAATAAACAGTTGTCAATATCACATGCGATTTACACAAACACACACTTACACAGAAAGCATCTATGAGTTGAATCAGGAAGTAGAGCCTCTGCATTTCCATATATATTTTTTTAACAAAAGAGATAATCAATATATGAGGTTTGATTATAATTCTGAAGGAGGAAGTCTTCAGAGACAGCAAATTGGATTGGGTATAACCACTCTCAATCACATATTTTTGACATCTTGAAGATAGGAACTTGGGAGTAGAGTTAAATCAAAGGTGCACTGCTCTTACATATACTCTATAATCTTCTGTATCTGCAGTTTAACAATGCCTTTAGATATTCATAGTTTTGAAGAAGAGCACTTTTCTACTTCAACATTATACCCACAGAAAAGGAGATGGTTCATTTTGTTCTACTGAAGGAAGTGGAAGTTGGATGAGGAAAGATTTTAACATGAGTAATAGGAAGTTCTGTGGGAAATATAGGGCCCAAAGGAGAAAAGAAAGCAGACAAAATTAATCATGTAAGAAGAAAACTGCAGTGGTTGATTAAGAACATATATGGGAATACTGCCAACATTTTCTGAAGGAAGAGTGATTTATCAATTACGCAAGTGAGAACTCAAGCTACAGATTTTTGAATATTCATTCTAATTACTGTTCTTTAATTATCTTCCTTAGATTTGTGAATTCTGTTATTATGTGAAAGATCTAGTGAATTTTTATAAAATAAACAAGAATTGCAACAGAGCATACTGCATCTTTTCTATCTATTCCTTGAAATAATACTGAGAAAAAATATTGGGTAATTGAAATTCGATATAACAAAAGATAAGTAAAGCTCAAAGAACTTAGTTACTGAAATGAAGGATATTTTATAATTTATTAAGATTATGGATAAGCACAAAGTAAAAAAAAACTAAAAGGCTAAAAACTTTTATTATAGAAACAGAAGAAAAATGACAGCTTTCTCTGGAGAAATTTAATTGGTCAAGTACACATTTTTAAAAATTACTTGTAATATGCTTAATTATAAATGTGCTCAGAAGCAGACAGCTGGGACAGATAATTTATTGAGTTATTATCCCCATTATCATTTAAAATGTGGGCCATGTTAACTCTTGTTCACTGTATTACACAAATAGCTTAAAACGAATCTAGAGTCTTTATAGTTTTAAGATTGATATTAGACTTAAATATAAAAGCTACCATTATAAGCTTCAGAAGAAAATACAGGAAAATATCTTAGTTTCACTAGATAAGCGAATGATTACTTGATTTGAGAGCATTAATGACAAAAAAATAATAAATTGGACTTAATCATGGTCACCTCACACCTGTGAGAATGACAATTTTGAGAAAGACATTAGAAAGGAGTTGCTAAGGACGCAGTAAAAAAGGAATACATGTGCACTCGGATAGGAATGTAAATTGGTATGGCCACTATGGAAACAATATGAAGGTTCTTCAAAATATTAAAACTAGAACTACCATATGATCCAGCAATCCCACTTCTGGGTATAAAGCCAAAGGAAATAAAATGACTATCTCGAAGAGGTGTTTGAATTCCCATATTCATTGCAGCATTATTGATGATATTCAAAACATGAAAACAATATAAATGGCCATTGACGGGTGGATAAAGAATATGTAGTACATATGTATATACAATGGAATATCATTCTTCCATTAAAATGAAGATACTGCTTTTATTTTCAACAACATGGGAAGATCTTGAGAGTAATATGTTAAATGAAATAAGTTAGATAAATGCAAATACTATATGTTCTAATTTATATACATGAAATCTAAAAATAGCCAACTGATAGAAATGGAGAGCAGAGTGGTGGTTGCCAAGATTGGGGGTGGGAGAAATAAGAAGGTGTTGGTCAGAGGGTTCAAGCTCCTAGGTGTGAGATGAATAATTTGTGGGGATCTGATGCACATCATGGTGACAAAAGTTAATGATGTTATATTACATATACTTAAAAGTTGTGAGGAGAGTAGATGGAAAATGTTCTTTCCACACAGGTGCAGTTATGTGAGGTGATCAAGATATTAACTAACCTTATTGTGATAATTTCACAATATATGTATATTAAATTATTATATTATATACCTTAAAATTACTCAAGGTTGGAGATCAATTATATCTCAATACATCTAGAAAAAATATAATGAAATAGGATCCTCTTTCCTCACTATCTCCTCAACGAGGTGTCCATTTCTGTGTAGCAGTTGTTTTACACTTATAATCACCCACTTCTCCCATAAAAGATTCTATATATGTTTATACTTATCTGCATTATCTTTACCTCTCCTTTTAATTATAATATTATTAATTCATGGAAATTCATATATTTTTTTATGTTGTGGTCATTATGACAACTAACTCCTCTTTTTACAACTATAATTATAGAAACTATTTAGAAAGTAAGTTACAATAAAACTTAACATTTTTTAACTGTAAAAAAGTATGAAAATATATTCTGGGGAAGGGGGCGGAGCAACATGGCGGCGAGGAGACGCTGCGAGTAAGATCTCCCATTAAAAAAAGTTAATAAGGAGGAAAAGCGGCAGGTCCCAGTGAGAACTGGGACACGGAAGATAAACGGGTGACTCCAGCAAACTACCCGAAGAAGAAAGTGGCCATAAAAGAGGACTAGAAGGGAGGGAAGCGCAGAACCCTGCTCCCCTCCCCCGCCCACAGAGGCGGCACTCTCCGACCGGCAGAGAGGAGGGAAACAACAAACCAAAACGGCCACCAAGAACAAAGGACGCAGCAAGCGGGACTGTGAGTGGAAAGGAACTATTGCAGCCACCACACCCCTTGAACGGGAGCTGAGGCGAACCCTGCAGGATTCACCGCGGCGGTGAGCGAACGGCTCCGGGCGCCATTAGAGAAGAACAAAGACCCCGGGAGACGCGCACACAGCCCGGGCTGCCGGTAAGCTTGCACGGATAGCGGCGCACTCGGCGTGCTTGAAAAGCAAGTGCAGACCAGGATCGCGGCTGCCCAGGTCCCCGCGCCTGCGACCTAGGCTTGGGAGACGACCTAGGCTTGCGGGGAGACGCGCGGAGGTCCTCACTGAGGTGAAGGTCCCTCCCTGAGTAAGCAGGAACCTGGCGCCCAGGCACGGGAGCGGTGCAAAAGGCGCCATTCCCGCGCCACTGAACTGGTCTACAGCCCGCGTCCTGGAACTGAGGGCTTTGGAACTGAGACCCGGGGCACAAAATTAGGGGCGTGGGTTCCCCACGACGGTGGGGCACAAGGCAGACACAGCACCCCAAAGCCATTGAGGTGTACCCTACCATCCCCGCTTTGCTCCCTGTCCCACGGGGTGGAAAATCAGCTCCCCAAGGGCTCTAGGAGAGATCTCTGGCGCCACCTAGCTACTTGAAGCCAGCACAGGCTCCTGAAGGAGCTAGTGGCCAGCTGGGGAGTTAGCCCACACCGGGCCCCTTCCGAACAAGTAGTCTGAGCCCACAGGGAGAGCGGGCACCCACAGCCAGGGCAGACCAGGCACGCAGAAGAGTGTGCCTGACACCGGATGCGCAGGGAGTGTGTCCCACATCACCATTTTAGAACAGGGACATTTCTTCAGTAAAGACTACCTGCAGAAGGCTTCCTCAGGAGCCAGAGGTGAGCGGGGGGAGTTCGCCCATGCCAGACCCCCTCTGGCCTGCAGTCCAAGCCCAGAGGGGGAGCAGGAACCCACCGCCGGGGCAGACCAGACGCACAGGGGAGTGTGTCCCCACATCGACATTTTAGGACAGGGACCTTTCTCCAATAAAGACTGCTTGAAACTGACAGATGACTCCTGGAGGAACCAGAGGGGAGAAGAGAAGCCCACCCAAGATGCCGGCCAGTCCCAACAACACAGTGTCCCAACGCATACGGCAAATTAGAAAACAGACAGTAGGGAGGAGAAGAACCACACGCAACCTAGCAACTCTCCAGAGAAAAAGCACACCACAAAAAGAAAACCAGCCCCCAGATTGCAACGACAGTAACTTGGAAGAACTTCTGAGCCTTCCAGAAAGAGAATTTAAAATTGCCGTGATTAAAAAACTGACAGAAGTCATAAAGGAAAACAATGATAAGGGAAAAATAATCAACGATCAGAAGAATGAAATTGAGTCCCTAAAGAGGGAAGTAAAAGAAATGCAGGAGATCAAAGAATTAGTGGAAGAACTAAAGAATTCTGGGAAAAGCAATGAAAGCAGAATTGATGAAATGGAAGAACGAATAAGTGCTCTTGAAGACACAGAAATAAAAAGAACCAAAACAGAAAAGGAAAGAGAAGTATGAAGGAAAAAGAATGAAGAAAGACTTCGGGAACTATCTGACTCCATGAGGGAAGGAAATATAAGAGTTATAGGAATACCAGAAGGAGAGGAGAGAGAAGTAGGAACAGAGAAAATATTTAAAGAGATAATTGAAGAGAACTTCCCAAATGTGAAGAAGGAGCTGAAAATTGATATACAAGAAGCAAGAAGAACACCAAACTTCCACGACGAAAGAAAAAATACAGCAAGACACATAATAGTAAAGCTCCCAAGAATCCAGGACAAGGAAAAAATAATGAAGCTGGCAAGAGGGAAGAAACAGATAACATTCAAAGGAAAGCCAATCAGGCTGACATCAGACTTCTCCGAAGAAACACTACGGGCAAGGAGAGAGTGGAGGGACATAGTCAACAGACTCCAAGAAAACAGATGCCAACCAAGAATATTCTATCCCGCAAAGCTCTCCTTCCTCTTTGAAGAAAGAATATGGACCTTCCCAGACAAACAGAAACTCCGGAATTTCATTGCAACTAAACCCCCACTCCAAAAAATACTACAAGGAGTCCTAAAGCCAGAACCTCAGAGGGACGAATAACAATGAAAGAAGGCCAAAAAAAAAAAAAGTTATTAAAAGAATAAATAAATAAAATCAAAGGAAAGACAAACACAATGGCAAATACAGATGCTAACATATCAATATTAACTCTAAATGTAAATGGACTAAACTCTTCAATAAAAAGACACAGAGTTGCAGCCTGGATTAAGAAACAAAACCCAACCTTTTGCTGTCTCCAGGAAACACATTTAGCTACAAAAGATAAAAATAGGCTCAAAGTTAAAGGATGGAAAACAATCCTACAAGCAAATGGACCAAAAAAGAAAGCAGGAACAGCTATACTTATATCAGATAAAACAGATTTCAAACTCAAAAAGATAAAAAGAGACCCCAATGGTCACTACATTATGATCAAGGGGACAATACTTCAAGAAGAAATAACACTCATTAACATATACTCACCAAACGAAGGAGCACCAAAATATATCAGACAACTGTTGTCCTCTCTGAAAACAGACATCAGAGAAAACACATACGTAGTGGGAGACTTCAACACACCACTATCAACAATGGATAGATCAACAAGACAAAAAATAAGTAAAGAAACCAAAGCTCTAAATAAGGACCTAGAGCAATTGGGCTTAACAGACATCTATAGAACACTAAACCCCAAAAAAACGGAGTACACATTTTTCTCAAGCGCACACGGATCATTCTCCAGGATCGATCACATACTGGGGCACAAGACAAACATCAACAGATACACCAAGATTGAAATCATATCAACCATCTTTTCTGACCATGAAGGCATCAAACTAGAAATAAACCATAAAAAGAAGGCAAGGAACTTTCCTACCTCATGGAGATTAAAAGCCACACTACTGGAAGACCATTGGACTAATGAGGAGATCAAAGAAGAAATTAAAAAATTTTTTGAATTGAACGACAAGGAGGACACCAATATCCTAAATGTATGGGATGCAGCAAAAGCAGTAATAAGAGGAAAATATATAGCAATAGAAGCTCACATCAAGAAACAAGAAAGAACGCAAAGAAACAACCTAATCTCGAAGCTCAAAGATCTAGAAAAAGAACAACAAAAAAACCCCACAACCAGTAGAAGAAAAGAAATAATAAAAACCAAAGCAGAAATAAATGAAATTGAAACTAAAAAAACAATCCAAAAGATCAATGAAACCAAGAGCTGGTTCTTTGAAAAAATCAATAAAATAGACAAACCCCTAGCCAGGCTCACAAAGGAAAAAAGGGAGAAAGCACAAATAAACAGGATCATCAATGAAAGAGGAGAAATCACAACGGACACAGCAGAAATCAAAAGAATAATCAGTAACTACTATTAACAGTTATATGGAAACAAGTTTAACAATCTAGAGGAGATGGACAAATTCCTACAACTCTACAATCACCCAAAGCTAGATAAAGAAGAAATAGAACACCTAAACAGACCAATTACAATTAGCGAAATTGAAATGGTAATCAAAAACCTCCCCAAAAACAAAAGCCCAGGACCTGATGGATTTACAAATGAATTCTACCAAACATTCAGAGACGAATTAGTGCCTATCCTTCACAAACTCTTCCAAAAAATTGAGAAGGAAGGCACAATACCAAACACGTTCTATGAAGCCAACATTACACTAATACCAAAACCGAACAAGGACAACACAAAAAAGGAAAACTACAGGCCAATCTCCCTAATGAACACTGATGCAAAAATCCTCAATAAAATTTTAGCCATCAGAATCCAACAATGTATCCATAAGATAATTCACCACGACCAAGTAGGATTCATTCCAGGGGCACAAGGATGGTTTAACATCCGAAAATCAATCAACGTTATCCAACACATCAACAAAAAGAAATATAAAAACCATATGATTATATCAATAGATGCTGAGAAAGCTTTCGACAAAGTGCAACACCCATTCATGATAAAAGCCCTTGAAATTGTTGGGATACAAGGAACATACCTCAACATCATAAAGGCCATCTATGACAAGCCAACAGCCAGTATCATTCTCAATGGTGAAAAGCTGAAAGCAATTCCATTAAGATCTGGAACAAGACAAGGATGTCCACTCTCACCACTGCTTTTCAATATAATACTGGAAGTCCTAGCCAGGGCAATAAGACAAGAGAAAGACATCCAAGGAATCCAAATAGGAAAAGAAGAAGTCAAACTATCACTATTTGCAGACGATATGATATTATACATAGAGAACCCCAAAAACTCCACAGAAAAGCTAATTCAACTCATCAATCAGTTCAGTAAAGTGGCAGGATACAAAATCAACATGCAAAAGTCAGTAGCCTTCCTATACAAAAACAATAAATCTGAAGAAGAAGAAATCAAAAAAACCATCCCTTTTGTTATTGAAACAAAAAAAAATCAAATATTTGGGAATAAATCTAACAAAAGAGGTAAAGGACCTATACAAAGAAAACTATAAAACACTGTTAAAAGAAATAGAAGAGGACACAAAGAAATGGAGAGACATCCCCTGCTCGTGGATTGGAAGAATAAACATTATTAAAATGGCCATCCTTCCAAAAGCAATATACAGATTCAATGCTATTCCAATCAAAATTTCAATGTCATTCTTCAAAGAAATAGAACAATTATTGATGAAATTCATATGGAATCACAAAAAACCCCGAATAGCCAAAGCTCTCCTGAAAAAAAAAGAAGGGAATGGAGGCATTACACTCCCAGACTTCAAACTATACTACAAAGCCATAATCATCGAAACTGCATGGTATTGGAACAAGAACAGACATACAGACCAATGGAATCGAATAGAAAATCCAGAAATAAACCCACAGATTTATGGTCAACTAATCTTTGACAAAGGAGCAAAGACTATGCATTGGAGCAAAGAAAGTTTGTTCAATAAATGGTGCTGGGAAAACTGGGTCGCTACATGCAAAAGAATGAAGCTTGACCACTACCTCACACCATACACAAAAATCAACTCAAAATGGATTAAACAACTAGACATAAGACCTGAAACCATAAAATATATAGAAGGAAATATAGGCGAAACCCTACGTGATCTGCACATCAAAGACATCTTTACAGACACATCACCCAAAGCAGTGATAGTGAAGGCAAAGATAAACAGCTGGGACTACATCAAATTAAAGAGCTTCTGCACAGCAAAAGAGACAATAACAAAAACAAAGAGAAACCCCACCAACTGGGAGAACATTTTTGCACCCAACACTAATGATAAAGGACTGATCACAAAAATCTGCAAAGAGCTGATGAGACTCAACAACAACAAAGAAAATAATCCAGTCAAAAAATGGGCAGAAGAGCTAAAAAGAAACTTCTCTGAAGAGGAAATGCAAATGGCCAACAGGCATATGAAAAAATGTTCAACATCACTTGCCATCAGGGAAATGCAAATCAAAACTACCATGAGATACCATCTTACACCAGTGAGAATGGCACATATTAAAAAAAACTAGCAACAACAAATGCTGGCGAGGGTGTGGAGAAAAAGGAACTCTTCTGCACTGTTGGTGGGAGTGCAAACTGGTCCAACCACTGTGGAGAGCTGTGTGGAGATTTCTGGACCTACTAAACATAGAGCTTCCATATGATCCAGCAATTCCACTCCTAGGTATTTACCCAAAGGACACAGAAACATCAATTCCAAAGAACACCTGCACCCCTATGTTTATAGCAGCACTGTTTACAATAGCTAAGCTTTGGAAACAACCCAAATGCCCAAAAATAGATGACTGGATCAAGAAGATGTGGTACATATATACCATGGAATATTACTCAGCATTCAAAAAAGATAAACACATGCAATTTGCAGCAACATGGATGGCGCTGGAAGGGATCATGCTCAGCGAAATAAGCCAAAAAGAAAAAGAAAAATACCGGATGGTCTCACTCATAGCAGGAATCTAGAAAACTTAAATAAGGGACCAGGAAAATGAATAACTATAAGAAAGTGAAAATCAAAATCAACAAAAAACTATGAACCAGAGACACTTTTAGGGGGGCGGGGGCGGGAGGGGAGGGATTGGGGTCAGAATGGGGGGGCTGCAATTGTATGGGGAATATAACAATAAAATTTATAAAAAAAAAAGTATGAATAAATATTTTGAAAAGATGCTATATTTTGTCATTTGACTATTCCTCAGTGTCCTGCAGATTGGCATGAAATGCTGTTTTACCAGAATAGTTTTCACCTAACAAGACGGTGATGTGAGGTTGTTTTCTGAGTCAATGTTGATGTTGCTATCTGAAATATAGAGGGAAAACACAATGATGAAAAAAATCTTACAATAGGAGTGTAGCTAAAATGAGTGTTAGTGTTATCATATGGTTGGATATGAGCATCCAGTAAATTTATATCTATTTACTGTATGTGAACTATGTATATTTTAATACAGGAAGATTAACTATGGACATAAAATATCATATAAAGTATGATCACATATATATATATATAAAATATCTTTATCTGCCTCATGAGTATAAGGGTCATGTTCTTTTTTACTTTTAATAAAATTTTATTATTGGAAAAATGCAACAGCATGGAAAAGCAAACAAAGCCTAAAATTCCTGTTATTATCATACACCATATTTATTTTAGAGACAAGCATCTGTTCTCAGCTAAACATATAAAGGAATTCTCAAATGGTGTGTTGTTGCAGAGTTACATACTGTCACAACTATATATTTTTATTTAATAGATTAAAAAAATCTTACAGGTAAACAAAATTGGTGCTTTAGACAATGATTTAAAAATATAAAGTGTGGTTACCGAATCCAATATGTCTCTCTATCTACACAAGCAGGAATGACAAGACCTACAAACTATCTTTTCTGCACTATTGTAAGGTAAGTATAGAAAGCCATTAAAAAAATTTATTGGAGCACATGGAAAGTAACAAAATATACAGATCAATTTTTGAGAGACATAGAACAGCAGACATACAATAATGACACTTATTAAATGAAAATGTAAGAGAAACAAAATGCTTGAATCAGTACGTCAAAGACAGACACAAAAAGAAATCAAACTGCCAGTAGCAGTTGTGACTTCAAGTGAAATTGCAGACCCTGTGTATAAGCACAGTCCAGAAAGTTACATGTATCCTTCCTTGTCTTGCTAATTTGAAAATTTTAACATTAGCCACATTATTTCTTCAAACATAAAGACCAATAAAATCATTGTATAGCCACAGTAAGAAAACACTGGTGAATACATATTAGAAGAGAATCCATAAAACAAATACCAAGAATAAATTTGAATTCTTTTTTGTTTCTATCTTTATATACTATACATGTTTAAACCTATTTGCTTTTTTTTCATAATAAATTTTATTTTTATATTCCCCATAAAATTGCAACCCCCCATTCTGACCCCAATCCCTCCCCTCCCGCCCCCCACCCCCCAAAAAGTGTCTCTGATTCATAGTTTTTTGTTGATTTTGATTTTCACTTTCTTATAGTTATTCATTTTCCTGGTCCCTTATTTAAGTTTTCTAGATTCCTGCTATGAGTGAGACCATCCGGTATTTTTCTTTTTCTTTCTGGCTTATTTCGCTGAGCGTGATCCCTTCCAGCACAATCCATGTTGCTGCAAATTGCATGTGTTTATCTTTTTTGAATGCTGAGTACTATTCCATGGTATATATGGACCACATCTTCTTGATCCAGTCATCTATTTTTGGGCATTTGGGCTGTTTCCAAAGCTTAGCTATTGTAAATAGTGCTGCTATAAACATAGGGGTGCAGGTGCTCTTTGGAATTGATGTTTCTGTGTCCTTTGGGTAAATACCTAGGAGTGGAATTGCTGGATCATATGGAAGCTCTATGTTTAGTAGGTCCAGAAATCTCCACACAGCTCTCCATAGTGGTTGGACCAGTTTGCACTCCCACCAACAGTGCAGAAGAGTTCCTTTTTCTCCACACCCTCGCCAACATTTGTTGTTGCTAGTTTTTTTAATATGTGCCATTCTCACTGGTGTAAGATGGTATCTCATGGTAGTTTTGATTTGCATTTCCCTGATTACAAGTGATATTGAACATTTTTTCATATGCCTGTTGGCCATTTGCATTTCCTCTTCAGAGAAGTTTCTTTTTAGCTCTTCTGTTATCTTATTCATCAAAATGTATCAAATACTACTAAGGAAAATGGTCTTGAATTTATATATCATATTTATTTCATTTAATTCATGTAGCAATATCGATCATTATAAATCAGGTTTTTTGTTTGTTTTAAGCTTTAAGGTTTTTGTTTGAATTTAAGCTCTGAACTCACACAAACCTGGGTTCCCATGACGATTCTGACTCATGCAACTTTCAATGATGTGAACCTTGGGCAAGTAATCTTAGTTTCATTTTCACAGTTGTAAAATGATAATAATAGCAATATTTTCATATTGCTTGAGTAGGGGAGAAATTAAGTAATAATATAATGTAATGAATATAAAACACTTAATGCAGTGTCAGGTACAAGGGAATTACTCAATAAATGCTAAGGGTTAGATTTACTGAGCTTTCATTATGTTGTAATCCCCATAAAATCTCTGTAAGTGAAGTGCTTTTATTCCCCATTTACAGATTAAGAAAGAACAAATGAGAACTATAAATTATGTTTTCCCATCTGACAAAGTATTTTAACTTTGAAGAGGCCACGATTGTTTTTTGGTTTTTGTTGTTGTTGTTTTTTTAAAGAGGGGAGGTAAAATAAGACTGTGTTCTATCATTTTCAGTGGGGCTGGAAAGAAAAAATAGGTGCTTGTATAAACTGTACCATCATTGAATGAATATTTCAAAATTACCAGATAAAGTTGAGAGAGTTTCATTTATTTTTATAATAATATCACTTATATAACATACATTTTTGATATAAAGAAATTATATGTATTCTTGTACTTTTTCTTTTATTTGCAGTGATTTTGATGACTTGAAAGTTTGAGAATTATCTTCCTTTTCCTTTATTGCCCTGTAATCTGGATGAGTACAGGTGAAGACAGATACTCATGAGTACACATGTGTCTCTAGTGCAAACAAGCACGTGTGCACACACTGTTATGTCTGTTTTGTTTCTAGACATTTCTATCTTGTGTCATTAACAAAAGACATCAGCTTTTAATGACATTGGCAATGATGAAATAGCACTATCACGTGTGTCTGTCATGATGTATGTTTTTTTAAATAGATGGATATTGGAAGAGTTTAACAGTGGAAAAGGAAGAAAAAAAAACAGAAAAAGTCTGAATGTAGAGAAAAAAAATAGAAGAAAATAGAACCTCACCTATAACCAAACTAGACACCTTTTGTTTGCATAGACATGTAGTTTGAAGCAACCCAGGCATTTTTAGCTGTCCTTCTGATTGGACATAGTTCAAATGTGTACTAACAGGATCTTATATTCATATAACAGATTCATATACATTTTTCATGAGAAATTCAAAAGAATATGATGAGAAACAGCTTTCATTTTATTGCTACCATCTTCTATTTTAAGTATAAAGAGGTGACATAAATTCCTCCAATGGCGGTAAATAACAACACACAGTACACTATAATGTAATTTACTTGCTGGTCCAGCATTTTCCCCCAAAACATGTATTACTATAGAAAGTGGGAGGATAATATGTATCAAACTTTTAATTAAATGGAAAAATCAATGCAAAATAATATTGGAAGTCTGATGAAAGTGTAAAAGCTTAATGTTGATAATCTGCTTCCTGTAGATCAGGAAGGCATACACACAGTATCAATTATTCAAATGAGTAATGAGTAACAGAATCACAGAATCATAACTTAAGCCCAGCCATGTATCTAAAAAATTTATTTCTTACAGGTTACTGTTTAGAGCATTTTGAATTAGAATTTCAAAATACTAAACACTATATAGAAAACGTATACATATTGGTCAAATTCTAGAACTTATTACATGTCTGGTATTTTGAACTTGTTGGTTAAATTAGATTCGATATGCTTACAGGAACTTTTGGTAAGAAAATACTTCATATATTTAGATATCCTATTTACCAAAAATAAATTCTGAAGAAACACTTAAATAACAGTCAGGATGCCAGGTAATTTTCACATCTGTTTTATCAATTAGCTTAAAAATAAATAATTTCTTTTGTATGCATAATAAGATGACTGTGCCCATTGGTGACATGAAATAATCTACTTGTAAGATAATTAAATTTTATAAACCATGCATATTATTTTAAAAAATCTAGCTACCAGCACATGAATTTTGATTTTAAGTATATTTGCATATTGTATATTAATTTGGGTACATACTAATGAAGGATACATTGCCTGGTATGTTTTACATTTACCAAAAGTTATTCCTATAAAGAATGATGTCTGAGATAAGTATTAAAAAAACAAAAACACAACAGAATACTTTTAGCTATTTAAAGATGTCACAACCAATTTACCTAAACTGTTTATTTTTGAGAGATAATAATACTAGTATTATGGAATTAAAGACAACAAGCTAATTTTATCAAAGGGATGATATATTTCCAAATGAATAATAATTAGCTGATTAATATGATTTCATTAATATTGCACTACAAATGCTAAATATCTTCGTAAAATAAACTACTTTTACCCATAAAATATTTTCACATTCAAAAGTACACTAACCTTGTTCTAAAGTTTGTAGGGTGAGGATGTCCATCATATAAGGATAAGTAGTCGTATTCTTCTTCTAGAGCAAATGACTGAAAAACAATTTGTATTCTATTCCGTTCTTCAGCTATAATTACCCATGTACAGTTTGCACCATTTGGATATCCATATGGAAAACCAGGGCTTTCTATAGTGCCATTAAGTCCTTTTAAAGTTCCACCACATGTATAAATAAATCCTGCAAAAAACAAAACAAAACAAATAAAATAGACATTAACATTATATAAAACCAGAACAACCCAGGAGACACATTATTTTGAAAAAGCCCAAGTTCCATGTACAATAACTTTGCAAATGACTATTTAAGATCTTTGTGAATAATCCAATTTAAAAAAATTAAAACATTTTCACTGCTTTCCTCACAAGACTGCCCACCTATTAGACATACGCAGGCTTCTCTTTAAATAAACCTGCCCCTTTCAGAGGCAGCTCACTTGCCTGCTTATGACTTTGTAAGTGCCTATTTACTTCTTTCTCCTTTTCCTAAAAAACTTGCCCATTTGGATACTAAAAAAAAAAAAAAAAAAAGCACATTTAATAAAATTCTAGAAGTTGTGTCCCTTATCAGATACATATTGTATTAGTAATGGTAAAACAGCTGAGGAAGTGAAATCCCCCATAAACAACTGATTCATTATCCATTACATGATCTAACAGACCAACGCAATGCTAGAATGTGATTTATCTTCCCTGAAATAGTTTCCAGTTTAATTGTGAACACTCATAAATAACAACTGAAAATGTGATGTGTTTATGTATGTCTTGGGAGTCTTGATGAATTAAGTCCACTTTTTCTTGGTAAAACATGTTACTTTGAGTGGACTTATATATCTTTCCTGTGTGGCCCATATGCTTTAGGAAAGGCTGCCCCACACTGATCCTAGCAGAGCAATAAATGTCTAGGGTCTCAAAGTTAGAAAACAAATAAGCAGCTCTGTAATTGTTTTATCTTTGACCAGAGCGGTTGATCCAGATGGACAGTCATAAATTAACCATATCAGAGAGAAACCTAAGATTGGTGATGAATATATATATCAATAAATTGAATCCTAGAAAACTAAAACCTATCATCTTAAGAACTTTCATATTAGTTCTTTGGGAAATTTAAATTATTGAGAAAGTAACTTAGCTGATATCAAGAAAACTTACCTTTATGTTTTTGAGGAAATAATTTATGAATATATAATACAGATGTCTTCCAGTTTTTGGAAATTTGCATTCCATAATTTTACTTTAAAAAAATGTATTTATTTATGCATTAAAAAACTGGGGTATAAGCCAGAGGTGTGGGTGTAGGGTAGGTAAAAGTATCAGGCTTTTCTGCCCTACCGCCATTAGGATAGTTGAGGGAACCCTGTGGTCCTGAATGCTTGCCTGATGGCGGCTACTTGAAGTGGGTACACCTGGGCTGAGAGACTGAGTATATAAGGGCGGTGTCACCGGGACGCCAGCAGAAGCCAAGAACGAACGGAAGACGAGAGAAGAAAAAGAGAAGCAGAAACAACACCAGAGAGCCCAGATAGAGTGAGGATTTGCTGGGGGCTGGGAGGCCTGCCGCCTCCCCGCCCCCCAGCACCCCTGCCTGCCATATGCCTGGTAAATCTAAGTAAAAAACCTGCAAAAGCCACTGAGGTCTCCAGGACTCTGACTCCTCCTTTATCCGTTCTGCTCAATCAGAAAACCTGCTCAGTGTCATTCCTGACCCTACAGGAGTGTTAAGAAGATTCACCAGAGACAGAGCGGGGAGCAGAACAGGCAGATCTACTGAGATGCACTGCTGAGGGGAGCAGCGGGCGAGCCAGGAGAGGTCTGCTGTGCCTTGTGGGTTGCTCCTTGGCCACACAGGACCAAACCTGTTCTACAGTGGCTCTGGACAGCTTGATAGCGCTATCTTTAATCCCTGGGCCACCAGGGAGGCCCCCATAATTTTACTTTTATGAAACACCTACGTTAGCACCTTATTTCCCTAAGAAAAAAGTCAAAGAGTGTTTCTGCTTTACGACAAAAAGCGACACCTGAAGATGGCTTCAGCCTTTGCTTTGCGGCTGTGCGGAAGCTGCAGCTGGCAACTTACCGCCCAAGGAGAGCGCCTCCACCGTCCCAGGGAACTGCTTTCTGCTAGTGTGTATGTATCATATTATTCTTGCTTTTACTATAGGAAAGTGTTCTTTTAGGTTTTATGTGTTATTTGGTATGATTTGGTAGGTTATTTTTTGGCTCAGAAATGTTTCCTCATGAAAACTGTTTCTCTGTGCGCGGTTCCTGCTTTGGAGAGGTTTCCTTGGAATGTTCTGACTCCAGAGAGCGGGGTAGGCCTACATTCTGTAGTCATATAGGGAACTATAAAACCCTCAGATAACATGTAACTTAAATAGCATTGTTTTGTTCAATGTCATTTTGTTATAATTTTGCTGAGTGGAAAGAATCCTGGCAGGCGTGGAAAGGAAGTTCTCTTAGGACTTAATGTTGTAGTTTCTGTGAAGCTATTCCTGATATGAGGACTCACTGTGCTTTGGTCAGAGAGATGGTCCCTAGCATGTCCCTAGACTACTCTCCATGCTGCTATGACTTGGATCTAGAGACAGGCAACTGTGAAGATTATTTGCCATAAAACTATAAGTCAGAGATATCAAACTGATTTGGAGGAGAACCTTCTGTTCTCCCCAAAGCATCTGATTTTGGAGTCAGATGTAGAAATATAGAATACTTGAAGCTTCCCTTTTTGAGAAGGTATGAATACTTGTTATATAGCTAACGACATTTTGACAAGCATAAGGAAGGTGGGAAATCAGAATTGTAGACTGTGGCAGACAGACAGACTGATTTGAGATCATGCCCTGCTCTCTTCTCAAGAGCAATTGCCTTTTGGTATGGGAGCCATTTCTCAATTAAACAGCTGTGTACTTTGGCATAATTGGCGCTGACATTAGTTTTGAGGCCTGTAGCTCAGGGATGGGTTAATCAGTGTAAATTATCCTCCTAAGTTTATCCTCCTGAATACCTATTTCATTCAGGAATCTACTTCTATTATATCCATATATGGTAAAGTCCTAAGCATGGAATATTAAATATGTGAACGAAGCACAGTCCTTGTGATTATTTTGCTCTTCTTAAAAACTCACCAAGAAGATGGATCAGGTAGAAGCTTTTAAAAATCAATATTTGTGTGTATACATACATTTTTGCTCATACACCAAAAAGTCATAAGGGGCATTTTATGATTTTCAAAAGTAAAAAAAAGAAAGGTCCCTTTTAAATTGCTTCTTACAGAGCAATTACTTTGAAGCCTTGGGTTAATTAGCTATCACCCATTTCTATTAGTTTTCTGCCTGAACAGCTTCCAATTTGAACTTCATAACTAAATGCAAGCATGAATCCCTTCAGCTACAATCTGATCTATGGGCTGTTTTATGTATTCTCAAGCCCCATAACCCTGATGATTTAGAAGAAGGACATATGTCCTAAAATAACATGCTCAGTTTTGTTCACTAATTCTTCAAGGGCCTGCTGATCCATGCATTTCAACTCCTCTCCTTTTTTTCTGGGAAAATTGAGAATTACAAACAATTTTTAAGCTTATCTGTATTCTTAACTTATTTTCATTTTTGTTTATGTCTGATTACACATCACATATACATAGTAATAAAATATATTTTCCAAACAGGTTTATATTTTTAATCACAAAAGAAAATCAAAAAAAGCATTCTTAAAAGTAAACCATAATCTTCCCTCATTTACTATGCTCCACAAAGTTAGTCAGTGTTATCAGGTTAGTATTCATGTCCCCAGGCCATTTCTAGGCACATGCAGATTGATATAGGCATATTGTATATTCATTATATATATTTACAAATGGAATCCATCATTACATGCATGTATTTCTGTATCTTTTTCTTATTTTTGTCAAAATTATGATATTCTTCTGAATCATGTATATCACTACACTCTACAAAGCTAAAGACTACAAAGCTACGTGACCTATGGCATGTCCCTACATAATTTAACACATTTCATATTGATGGTTTCATTTTTGTTGATTGCAGAAATGTAAACTTTTGTACTTGTGTGATAAATCCTTCAGATAAAATTCCAGAAATGGACTTCTATATTTTAAAGTTAGCTAGATAAGCTTAACTATCTTCTTTAAGTGTGACAATACCTGAGGCTATCACCATGTTGGAAAGTGTTTCCCACCTCCAACCCCAATTATGGCAGCACTAGATCTTTCACAAGGAAAAAAAAAATTCTTGTGTTTTTATTTTGAATTGCTATGATTACTATTGTTATATGCTTCTTCATAACTCTTATGAATTGACTCTTCATATCCTTCACATATGTTTTAATGAATACTTTCCTTTTTTCTGTTCTCTTTTAGGACACAATTGCTTTGGTTTCTGGTTAATCATTGATTGTTCATATTTGCTGTCTAGTATATTTCTAACACATTTCTAACACATTCTCTATAGCCATTGTTCTAGTAAATTCCTTATTGCTCTTTTTTCCATATTTGTTCATTTATTTATCACATATGTCATTTACCTAACAGAAAGTGATGAAAAGGACACTAGCTTAGCCTATTTAAATGAAATTGATTATAACATGAGATAACAGAGAAATACAGGTCATTATTATTATTATTTTTATTTTTCCTTTTTCCTTGAAGTGGGGTATAGGCCAGAGTTGCGGGGGTTGAGGTCATTATTATTATAGATATGGTAGATACAATGGCTGGAGTAAGCATACTTTGATGTTATAACACATGAAAGCAAAATTCAATCTAGATAATTCAGTGTGTATTTATAAAAAAAGTCCTTGTAAACAGGATGCAGACATCCCTGTATTTATATGTATTTATAGAAAACTGACATTCCCAATTTCCATAGATTCAGTCTTCAACAGTTTCTGAGCACCTTATGTTGTATTTTTTCACACCTTAATTTTAAATGTCTACTTAAAAGTCTGCTAGAGGGGAATGGTGAAAGGTAGGGTGTAGAAAGGACTTAATGGACAATGGTAGAAGACTATGGGTGTGTCTTTTGTTTTTTGTTTGTGGGTATGGTGACATACATCTGAAGATGTGTAATCCTATACCTCTGAATCATATAAAGTTTGGTGAAGCAATAAAAACCAATTTAAAAAATTGAAATTGATTTATATTTGAAAATAGCTACAACCACATGATTTAGATCACAAAGTAAATAAGACTTTATTGATAATATAGATTTTAGAATGTTTTCTCTGTTTTTCCTTTCATGTTCATATTTTATCTTACCTGTGCAGTGCAGAACTATGCAGTATGTCTATTTGTTCAGGATTTTAGAAAATGTGTTATCATTTCTTTTGTGTGAGACAAGTTCCATGTGAGGATAGCTTTTATACCCATGTCTATCCACAGCAGGTGTACTTTTGTGCCCAATTATGCTGACATGACTTTTCTTTATCCTCAAAAGTGTTCACATTTCTGTTGTGACACAGTCCATGTTTGATAAATACTTGCAAAGAAATTAATAGTAGCATTTAACCTCTTTCACTGTGGCAAACAACATATAAAGTCTATCATCAATTTTAAGGATATGATATTTTTGTACAGTAGACCTCTAGAACCTTTTTATCTTGCCTTATTGGAACACTACTTATTCAATAACTTCAAATTTTCCCCTCCCTTGAGCCCCTCACAAACGCCATTCTACTTTCTGCTTCTTTGAATTTAATTACTTTAGATATCTCACGTAAGTAGAATTGTTACAAGGCAGGGAGAGGGACACCCCCGAACCTGCAAACCGACCTGCTCCAACTAAGTTCTGCCATCCACCGCATCAACACAAAACATATAAAACTTTAATAGAAAGGGACATTAATACAATTAGTAAACAATACAAAAAAGGCAAAGAATATAGCACCCAAAGCTACCCATCCCCTCATGGGTCAAAGTCCACCCAAATAGGATTGACCCAGAGCAAGGGCCGAAAGCTACCACAGGTCCAAAGCAGCTTTTCGTGGGGACCCACAGAAAAGTATCAGAAGCAACCAGACAATTCTGGGAGGAAAAGAGCAAAATCAAAATCAAGGTAAAAGCTGTCATTGTTAACCTCCCCACGGGTGTCTCACCCACATCTATTCCGATCAGTCCATGACCAAAAAGCAAGTGTAGTTTCTTCACATGTCTCTCTCTTCCATGTGCCTCATCCAGGTCTCCTTCTGGCTCTCCATCCTGCTTCCTTCCTTCATCCTTCCCTTCTGCAGCCTGCCCTCTCTTTGCTCTGCCCTCCTTTGTGTGGGGCAGGGAACCTGGAACTTCCCTTTTTCCTGGGGACCCCCCTATTACAGAATCATGCAGTATTTTCCCTCTGGGTCTGGCTTTTTTCTCTTAGCATAATGCTGTCAAGGTTCATTTACGTTGTAGTATATGAAAGGATTTTCTTTTTAAAAATAGCTTTCTATTGTGCATTCCTCATGTTCTTTTTCCATTTACCCTTCCATGGACATTTGGATTATTTTCACTTAACTATCATGAATAATGCAATGAATGTTGGAATGTATCTCTTGAGATTCTGCTTTTTATTCTTGCGAGCAAATACCCAGAACTGGGATTGCTGGATTGTATGATAGTTGTTGTTTGTTTGTTTTTTATTTTATTTATTTATTTATTTATTTATTTATTTATTTTTAGGACCATTCTTACTCTTTCCAAAGTGGTTTTTTGATTTTTACAACAACAAATGCAAGCCAACACTTATTTTCTGTGTTTTTGGTAATGGCTATTCTAACAATGTGAGACATTATCCCATTTAGTAAATCTAGAAATCTATAAGCCCATGAAAGTTTTTACATAGACATTCATGATATCTGCAACTATGGGCTTTTGTTTCCCTTTTCTAATCTGTATACCTTTTATATTATTTTCTTGCCTTAAGAGCATGTCATTTTTCTTCCTGAATCTCTTAAAATGGTGGCTTACATTGATTGACTACCAAACATAGAAATATTCATGTACTTTTGCAACAAGATATTCTTGGTTGTGCTATATAATTACTTTTTATATATTGTTTAAAATATGAATTTTTAAAATGATTAGTGATATCCAGTATGTTTTCATGTACCTGCTGACCATAAGTTTGTCCTTTATTTGACAAATGTCTATCAAAGTTCTTTGCCCATTTTTAAATTGAGTTTATTGTTTTTTAAGTTATTGAATTGCAGGAATTCCTAATATATTTAGGATATTCATCTCATATCAAAAATCTGGTTCGCAAATATTTTCTCCCATTGCAGAGGTTGCCTTTTCAATATGTTGTTTCTTACACGGAGATTTTTAGTTGGACAGAATCCCAATTGTCTAAGAACCTGATGAAAAGATAACACAGCGCAAGTTATATGAACAGGGGTGCAGGCATCCTGTGTCCTCTCCCCAAACCTCCACATGTTCACCTCCTAGAAGCTCTCTGAAACCTGTCCTTTGGGGTTTTTATAGAGGTTCTCACAGGCATAATTGATTAATTTACTGACCAGTGGTGATTCATTCACTGCTAGCCTTTCTCTACTCCATTAAGGAGAGTCTGCTGGAAATTCGCCTGCCTTTAGGGCATGATGGTGGGACTGAGAATTGCAGCCCTCTATTCACAAGTTGATTCTCCAGGCAACCAACCCCCATCCCTGGTGCTTCCAAAAATCACCTAAATCACATAACAGAAGACTATTAACATTCTCAACACTTAGGAAATTCCAAGGGTTTTGAGGGCCAGTGTTCTAGGAAACACAAAGGAAAACCAAACATATCTGAGAAATATATCTTGATGATCTAAGTGACCAAATGTGTAATTCTTTTCTTATAAAATTCATTATCACATAGTTTTCAACATATAGTCAGAGATACGTTAGATTTAAACCTAAGTTATTCATTTCTTTCTAGTGACTGTAAATAATAGTGTAAATTTTGATTTAGATATCAGTATGTTCATTGCTTCTATATAAGGATTACAATTGATTTTTACATGTTTACTTTGTATCTGCAAATGAAATGAACTCATTTAGTAAATCTAGAAATCCATGAAATTTTTTACATAGCCATTCATGCTGTCTGCAACTATGGACTTTGGTTTCCCTTTTCTAACTGTATACCTTTTATATTTTTTTCTTGCCTTAGGAGCATGTCATTTTTCTTCCTGAATCTCTTAAAATGGTGCCTTACATTGATTGACTACTGAACAGAGAAATATTCTTGTACTTTTGCAATAAGATATTCTTGGTTGTGCTATATGATACTTTTTTTTTATATTGTTGGATTTTATTTGCTGTATTTTGCGAAGAGCTTTGCATCTATATTTATGAGGGATGTTGATCTGTAATTTTCTTTTTATGTACTGTGTTTATCTAGTTTTGATATCAGAGTTGTACCAGTTTTATCAAAATTAATTGAAAAGTTTTCCCTTCTATGTTGAGAAGATATATAGATTGACATTAAACTTTAGATATTTGATGGAATTATCCAATGAATACATCTGGACCAAGTGATTTATTTTAGAGGAATAATGTAATTATGAATTCTACTTATTTTATTGTTACAGGACTAGGGAAAATCAAATGACATATTTCATATCACATGAATATTTCTTAAAAGAGAAATGAGAAGGGCCTCCCTGGTTGCCCACAGGTTGAGTCTCAGTGCTATCAAGCTATCACCAGCCACTGTGGCCTGAGTTCAATCCTGGGCCAGGTAGCTAGCTCACATGGGACAGCAGACCTCCCCTCAACAGTGTATTTCAGTAGATTTGCCTGTTCTGCTCCCTACTCTATGTCTGGTGAATTTTGTCAGCCTCCACCCCACCCCGCATCTCTGGCCTATACCCCAGTTTTTGTATGCATAAATAAATAAATGAATAAATAAATAAAATGAATCTTAAGAAGTGAGAAAAGGAAAGCATCCGTTAAAATATATGTGAAGGAGGGCCTCCCCGGTGGCACAGTGGTTGAGTGCTGGGTTGCAAAGCTGCCTGCAGCCTCTGTAGCACTGGTGCAATCCCCAGCCACCGGGAGAGGGTCCCACATGGCACGCAGACCTCTCCTGCCGCTCGCTGCTTCCCATAGCAGTGTATTTCGTCAGTCTGCCTGTTCTGCTCTCCCCTCTGGCTCTGGTGATTTCTCTCACCCTCCTGCACTTCTGACTGTACCCAGTGCTTGTATAAATAAACAAACAAACAAACAAACAAACAAATAAATAAATCTTAAAAAAAATGTGAAGGATATAGAGAGGCAATTTGTAAACTAAGATTTATGAGCCCAATAGTAATCAAAACAATTCCAAATAAAATAGTAAGATAATTTATTTTGCCTTTACAGTGGATTCAATAATTTAAGACAATACCATTCATGGAGTATTGATGAGGTACCTAATGTACTCAATATTAGGTTTTTACTAAATTTTTACATAGTGATTCAATCTTTCAGCTTTAGAATCTAATGGTAGTAACAGACATAAGTAATTAATAAATATACATGGGACGTTATAATTGGAGTCTTTGAAATTACCTAAAATATATAATGAATGAGGTGAAAAAAAAAAGATATTCAAATTTGGGTTGATTTTTAATGAGTTAAACTTGCTCTTTCGTTTTTGTCCTAATTTTCTTAGTATGAAATAAATATGTTCTGTAGAATTAAAGGTTGCACTTGTCTAAGCATATTTCCTAAAGTATACCAATCACACTGACCCATGGGCATTTTATAAATTCCCTTAGATTTCAAATTTTGCATATTCAACCATTCAGCATGTCCAACATATTCATTCCTTTGTTGCTTAATGGGAAAAAAGAAATACATATTTTTTTTCCCCTAAGATCCCTGGATTCTTTTATACTGTAGAACCTATAAGCTGATTCTACCTTGTCTGGAAATACTTACGATATTTACCATTTTCCATAGTAATGGAATTACCAGACTTGTGACATGGTTAAAACATTTACACAGATATTTTTAACGGTTCTAAAGTAAGAACATCATGAAGAAAAATGGGATAAACAAATCAGTGATGAAAGACTAGAGACACAATCTACATCTTGAAAGTTGAAATAATCAAACAATAGAATAAAGTCTATCAAACTGGCAAATGAAACTCTTAGGCAAATATTATCATATTCCATGTAAACATTAGCCTATACTATCAAAAGGAGGAGGAAATCAGTGTCTCCTGTTGCTTCCTAGCTTCAATACATGATTTTCTAATGCCTTTTAAATAGCATAGGTTATTACTCTAAATAAATAATCCAGGGCCTCCCTGATGGTGCATCAGGTTGAGCGCAACAGGCTGAGCACAGTGCTGTGAAGCCACAGCCTCTGCAGCGTGGGTTCGATTCCTGGCTGGCCAGGGATAAACCCACATTGTGCAGCAGACCTGCACAATGTCTCGCCTGCTGCTCCCCTCAGCAGTGTTTTTGGTCATCTGCCTGTTCTGCTCCCCTCTCTGTCTTTGGTGAATTCTCTCACCCAACCGTGCCTCTGACCTGTACCCCTGTACTTGTATAAATAAATAAATCTTTAAAAAAAAGATAAAAAAAAGGTCATAAGAAAAATAAATAAAAAATCCAACTGAAACATGAAAGTTGTCTGATTCTGTAGCTTTGCTTGTAGACTTTTAATGAGTTCATTAGGACCTTACAAAGTTAAAGTGAAGAAAAGATTAGAATAAAATTGTGATATAAATGACTTAATTTGATCTGACTAATATATTGAAGAAATATTAAAGGGCAAGAATAAATTAGTTATCAAGCATTGTACTCAAACAGAATATAATGTTATCATATTAGTATTGCATATTTCAACTTTCAGAAATTATGACTTTTATCAGCCATTGACCAGAGATGTCACACATTACCTCTAGTGACATATACTTTATAGCTTTTCCCCTTTGAAATAAAAGAATATTTTTTAAAAAATAGTCCATTAAGATAATTATTTCCATCATATTCTGCTGTTACTAATACCTTAATTTCCTTTTGACCTTTAGCCACTAAAATGGATATTAATTATAATTAATCATAACCCATGAACCATATGAGCTTTAAACTTAATGTTTGTTGGCACAATTTCAATGCCTTTGAGTAATGCAAAGACATCATTAAATCCCATTCTCTTCAAACTTTTTCATAGGTATTCTGAATATATGTTAACACCAATTTTTAGCTTATGTGACTTCTTTCCTCTTTAACAGAAATGTAATCTAATTTTACATTGATCATCTCTCTACCTTTTATGCCTTTCAACTAAGTAGCGAGTACTATGAAAAAAAAGTAAACAAATTATGGATTTAACTAGAACTGACTTTTATCACTTAACAGCTATGTAATAATAACATCAAACTTAGAGATTTCTTTTTTTTTTTAAAGATTTGTACAGTCCCAAGGCACGGGAGGGTGAGAGAATTCACCAAAGATAGAGCAGGAGCAGAACAGGCAGACTGATGAAATACTCTGCTGAGGGGAGCAGCGGGCAAGACAGGAAAGGTCTGCCGCATAATGTGGGTTTCTCCCTGGCAAGCCGGGAATCGAACCAGCACTGCTGAGGCTGCTGACAGCTTCACAACACTGTGCTCAACCAAGTGCGCCACTGGGGAGGCCGTTAGAGAATTCTTATGAGGGTCAGCAATTGCATATGTGTAACTTCTGGAAAATTGGGAAAAATGACTATAAATCTTCTAAGTATTGAAGATTTTTATCTTAAAGTATCTAAGCTATGCTTATGTCTATAGCACCTTTAAAAACTTACTATCTAGAATACTTGTAATATATTACCACATTATAGCTACATCTTCAAGTCCTTGAGAACAAAATTAATCTTTAGATATATTTGGTTTTCTGTCCATAGTACAAATAATTGTAAAAACATCCGTTAGGTAGTTGTATAGAATTAGACATAATTTGACATAAAGATGCTTTTTTAAAACGTCCATGTTTGCTTTAAAATAAAGTCTAAGTTTACTTTGGATAGTACACTTTTTCATATAAGCTTGACTTTCTGATCTTTAATATGTGAAATTCATACTGTATTTGAGTGTCCTTGGGGCATCAAACAAACTAAAAATACAGAAAGTATTGCAAAATAACTTGAAAAATAGATTTGGAAGATGTAACTTCATACTCCAGCAATTGGTGTGTTAGACATCAGAGGGCAAGTCACTCAAATTGTCTAAACCAAAGTCCTCACATTACTGCAAAGATCCACTCAAACACCAACCACGTAAAATTAGCAAAAAAAAAAAAAGATATTCAAATAACTTTACATTAATATTTGTTATTCTCTGGCAGAATATTAAGATTACATAGCACTTTACAGTTTACAAAATTTTTATATTTTTTATCTTTGGATTAGTCATTTACTCTCATCTACTCCTACTGTGGCTCTGATTTGCATAATAGAAATTGCATGAAATGATTTTATAAGGATTAAAATTATCACATAAAGTGTCCAGCATATATGCAAAGCACAACACTTAACTTATGGTTATGTAATCTTTATTATTTATACAATTACAAATACTGATAACTATCAGAACAGATAATAATTTAATAAACTCACATTAGCATGAGGTTCAAAATACAGAAACTATAAAGGGTAAAAAAGTACTTGCTTTCTGTGTGAACTTGAACAAAGATCCTTAAAAATCGCTTTCAAAGTATAATTTTTTCTATGTTAGTTATAATCATTTTTAAAGATTTATTTATTTATGCATACAAAAACTGGGGTACAGGCCAGAGATGTAGAGGGTGAGAGGATTCACCAGAGACAGAGTGGGGAACAGAACAGGCAGACTGATTGAAATACACTGTTGAGGGGAGGTCTGCTACGCCATGTGGGTATCTCCCCGGATGGGGATTGAACTCATGATGCAGTGGTCGCAGACAGCTTCATAGGCTGTGTCTTAACCCCTTGTGCCACCAGGGAGGCCCAAGATTTATTTATTTATGCATACACAAGCTGGGGTGTGGGAAGTAGAGCAGGTGGATTGACTGAAGTACACTGCTGAGGGGAGGGGAGCAGTGGGCGAGACAGGAGAGGTCTGCTGTGCCTTGTTGGTCACCTCCCTGACCAGAGATGGAACACATGTTGCAGTAGCTGCTGATTGCTTCATACTGCTGATACTTAACCCCTGGTTCCACAAGGGAGACACCACTAGTTATAATCATTTTAATGCAACTCACAAAACAACTTCATCAGATAAAAATCATAAATTTTGAATATCAAATTTTCTTCAATAAATTCATACAAAGCACAGTGCACTTAATATGACTGTATATTCTTAATATTATATTTGATGTTTAGGTTTACTAGAAAATTTCAAGAAATTGAAAAGACAAAGACAAGTACAAGTTCTAATAGATTTAGGATGCTTATGCAGTCAAGATTAGAAGTTTCACAGAATTTACACCCACCCATGTTGTAATCCATTTGGATTAATTAAGATAAATTATTTATTGTCCTTTTGTACTTTTATAAGGAAAATACATGCCTAGAGCTTTACTTCTGTTTATTATAAGAACTTTGCATGGAATAACTCATTTAATCCTTTCAAAAGCCCCGTGAGATATCCTGTACTTATCTCAATTTGCAGTTGAGCGACTAAGCATAGAAAGGAAGAGTAATTTGGAGTAAATGCTCAGTTCATATGCTGCAAAGTGTCAGAGTTGGGATTTGAACTCACATATTCTGGCTCCAGAATTTGTATCCACAACTGTGTCATTTGCTTTTTTAATCTTTTTTTTTTTTTTCATTTTTAGTAAGTCCTAATCTACCATGTTAATTTTCTCTGATTTTTCATTTCTGTTCTAGTGTTCTACCCTTTTCTCAATCCCCAGCCTTTGTAGATTCCTGAGAGAGTTTGTTTTTAAATTTTATTTTTTTAAGTTTTTTTTTTTTTTTTAAATAGAGGCATGTTTTATTTATTTATTTGTTTGTTTTGTTTAGACATGCACTGCGTACAGTCAGAAGCGCGGGAGGGTGAGAGAATTCACCAGAGCCGGAGCGGGAGCAGAGCAGGCAGAAGGACCGAAGTACACTGCTGAGTGGAGCAGCAGGCGGCAGGAGAGGTCTGTGTGCCATGTGGGACCCTCCTCCGGTGGCCGGGGAGCAGCTGGGGATCAAACATGCACCGCGCCGAGAGGCCACGGGCAGCTTCGCAACCCAGCGCTCAACCGCTGCGCCACCCGGGAGGCCCATGTTTTTAAATTTTATATAACATTTTCGAAATTTTCCACAATTTAATTCAATCTTTTGGTAGCTAACTTTTGGAGTATCCAACCCTCTTCTTCATTTAATTTCTTTCCAATAACACACTTCTTGGGCCTCCCTGGTGGCACAGTGGTTGAGCGCTAGGCTGCGAAGCTGCCCACAGCCTCTGCAGCACCAGTTCAATCCCCGGCGAGGGTCCCACATGTCACGCAGACCTCTCCTGCTGCACCCGCTGCTCCCCTCAGCAGTGTGCTTCGTCCGTCTGCCTGTTCTGCTCCCTGCTCTGGCTCTGGTGAATTCTCTCATCCTCCCGCACTTCTGACTGTACCCAGTGCTTGTATAAATAAATAAATAAATCTAAAAAAAAAAAAAAAAACACTTCTTTAAATCATAAATGTAAGATGAGTTGGTTTGCAAAAAATTCTGATGTGGCTGTTATAAGGCAGTTAAAAATTAAGGAATTGAAAAGTTCTTCTCATTCTTATGTCACAATTTAAAAAAAGAATTTTTTTTTTCTGTTTTTGGAAAATCTAGCTGACAAATGCCAAGCAAAAGAGATTTTTTTTTCAAGGAAGCTCCATATATTTAACAACAGAGATTTGTTATATACAGTGCACTTTTTTCAGTATGTAGCCATGCTATTCATTCAGTTCTGACTTCTGATTTCTTTATTTTTACTTTTTGTTAGAGTGATCTTTATACAATTCAATCTAAATATTATTCAACTTTCTGTCTCCAATGAAATACAAAGGTAAACAAGTGACTGTGCTGAATACACAAGGAAGACATCACAAAATATAGACATTATAAAATGATTGTGTTTATGTAACAATAAATATTGCTTGAATGACCTTATATTTTGCCATGATTAAGAATACAAATAAGTATTCTTTTCCTTATAGAGAATTTATAACTTTGGGAATAAAGTGGAAAAAAAATAGTAAGATTTTTGTGTTGTCTAGCATTTAACTTGAGTTCCCATCATTTCTAATTTATGACAGAATAAAGATATTTCAGGCAATTGAATTCATTTGGGGGCACCATGAATTCAACTGCCCCTCTCCTCATACTTAACAAAATCTGGAGGTGTCTTATAGTCTTCCAGACACAAGCTTCCTGTCATGTTTATAGCCTGAACACGTCTATTAAAAAAAAAAAAAATCTTGCAAGAATGTGCTGAGATGGAAAGAGCATAGAAAATATTTCTGTATCAATAAAGTAACTGAAAGGCATTCATGGTTATATTTTCTGACTTATCTTCCTTTGACACTTATTTTTCTTCACTGCAGCTGCAATAATATGATTTTCCCTTTTCCTCCTTCTTATTGTTACCCTACACATCTTAACCTAGTGCTAACAATAGCTGTTCTGGTTATTATCTCCTTCCACACCTCCATGTGGCTCTTCTTTTAGGTCTGGAGTCTTTACTTACTTTAGAAGGAATAATACATTGAAAGACATGGAAAGGTAAAAATCAGGCTCTTTGTGATTCCAGAGAGTGGTTATAGCACTTAGCACATCAGCAAACAAATCAGGAGGACTTTTGAATTTCTTGCAGGTTTTCTTTCTTGCATGGTTTGGAGAGCAAGAGTATGAGTGACAGCTAAGATGACATTACCATTTGGGGGACACAATTCTGCAAGTGACGTTGTACAAGGGAATAAAGGGAGGTGAAAGATAAGTTGTCATTGAATTGGTTTTCACACCACTGAAAGTGTATTTTAGTTTAACAGTAGTGACAGTCCAGCTCCAACCTGCTGACAGATGGCTGCTAGCAAGAAGATATATAGGAGACTTACTGTCAAGACACAAGCTTTCATGTTAACCAAAGAACATTTTTTAAAAAGAGCATTTCAAAGAATGATGAAAGTAAAGAGAAATGATATTTAACACACACATTGCAGAAAGAATATCTGAGAGTCCAAAGCAGAGCTAAAATTGCAAAGAGGAGGAAACTAAATTTCCTAAGTGTGGATGCCTCCAAGAAAATAAGCAAACCCTTAAGAAAAATGGTTGGTATTGGGCTTGGATACTGTATGGATTAGAGAGCCCACTGAAAATGGCAAAAGCTACTAAATCAGTATATCTGTCAAAAAGAGTTCTTTGGTTTTCTAAGCAGAAAGTTAGAAAAGTGAGGGTGATTTTCATGTGCCATGATCATATTAAGAATTTAGCATGCTAATTATGTATTGTTGTTGGAGGCCAGAATTATTATAAATGTGATTATTTTTTTAAAAAAAAGAAAGAAAAGTTCCTCTAAACCTCACAACTAAAACTTATGGTCTGGTTTAGACTTCTATCCTAACTGCTTTTGCAAAATTAATGACTCTTCACCTTCATTATTGGTTTTATCTATTTCTGTCACTTTCTAACACTGATCAGCAAATGTGCCAAAGGTACATGTAAACCACCTCTTTTAACATTTCTAATTGGAAAATTCTAGTCGATGAAGAGATTTTTTTTTTCCCTCTATGGGGTGATTATAAATTTTATGTCCTATAGCTAAAGGACTACTAGCACATAAAACTGTATCATCACTATTAAAACTGGAGAATGTAGGAGAAATGAGAGAGAGGCTTGATGTATTTGCTGAGATATCTAGCTATATGTCTCAAGAATGCCTTACCAAGAATACCTTACTGACATGTTCAAATAAAAAAGAAATAATTTCAAATATATAATTGTCATTTTGAGGAATAACCTCTTTTTTTTCCCAAAGATTTATTTATATGCATACAAGAGTTGGGGTATAGGTCAGAGATGCAGGGGGTGAGAGGATTCACCAGAGACAGAGTGGGGAACAGAACAGGCAGACTGACTGAAATACACTGCTGAGGGGAGCAGTGGGCTAGGCAGGAGAGGTCTGCTTCGCCATGTAGGTTGCTCTCCAGCCAGCTGGGGATCAAATTCGTGCCGCAGAGGCTGGGGATTGCTTCATAGTGTGGTGCTTAACCCCTTGTACCACCAGGGAGGCTCCCTGAATAACCTTTTTTAAAAGCATTTACATACTACCATATGCCCTTAATTTGATATTATCTACTTCAAAAAGAAGAGTGTATCTTCTTTCAGGGATATAAAATGATTCAGTGCCAGTGATGTAGTATAATAGAACATTTACAAATGATTTCTCTCAGTGCTTTGTTCTCATGCTACTCCTTTCAAGAAGTGAAATCAGCTTCTTAAATCAGGGTAGGCTGTATTAATTGATTTTTCTAACAGATTAGCCGAAGTCTTTGCCTTCTGGTCTGGGCCTAACTTTGAGAAGTCTAACCATTTCCAGTCATTCTTGGAACCCTGGGCCACCATGTCAGAAATCTGATTCCTTGCTGAAGAGACACAACAACCCACACTCTTCTAGCCACCTAGAATAGGTCCACCATTTTGGACGTTGCAATCCCAGCAGGGTTCTTTGGTAAGGGGAACTCAGGTAACACCAGAATGACTGCCAAGAACATCACTTAGAAGAGAAGAACCATCCCTGTGCCCACACAGCCTAAAGAGAGAAAATGCATAATTGTTCTTTTAAATTGGGTATAGTTTCTTTCTTGCTTTAGATACCTAAAACATACAGGAAACTGAAAGATAGTAAATGAACCTGTTCCCATTCCCTAAATTTCTCTTCTTCCCTTTGAATGCAAGTTCTCGGGCCTTCCTGGTGGTGCAAGGGGTTAAACACCACACTATGAAGCTTTCCACAACCTCTGCAGCGTAAGTTTGATCCATGGCCAGCCAGGGAGCAACCCACATGGTGCAGCAGAGCTCTCCTGCCTCACCCGCTGCTCCCTTCAGCAGTGTATTTCAGTCAGTCTGCCTGTTCTATTTCCCACTCTGTCTCTGGTGAATCTTCTCACCCCCTGCATCTCTGGTCTATACCCCAGCTCTTCGGTACAGGGATAAAGAACTAAAAGTTATCCTCCAATACTAGGGAATCACACTAATGGAGTGTGGTCAGTGCTATAACATGTAAACAGTGGTTTGAAGTTAGGGTAAATGGTTCAGACTTGTGGGTAGGGCATTGTCAAAAAATGGTATATTTTTTTTTTTAGTATTGAGAACTTGCATTTATTATATTTTAAAGATATATTTACTTGTACACATAAATAAATATATCTTTAAAAATATAATAAATGCAAGTTCTCAATACTAAAAAAAAATATATACCATTTTTTGACAATGCCCTACCCACAAGTCTGAACCATTTACCCTAACTTCAAACCACTGTTTACATGTTATAGCACTGACCACACTCCATTAGTGTGATTCCCTAGTATTGGAGGATAACTTTTAGTTCTTTATCCCTGTACCGAACTCAGTGCCAAGAGTGCTAGCTAATGTAGTGTTTGTTAGATGAGTGACAGTTGAAATGGGTAAAGCGTGTAGAAATGTTATATAAACTTAGTGTCTTGTAGATGTCTTTTTTTAATCATTTCTGTATAACTAATTATAAAAATAGTTTATTTACTAATAGACTGAAAACCAAAAAAAAAAAAATGCAAGTTAAATAACAGATCTGAGCTGATAAGGGAGTGACAATATAGACATACCAGAGAATAGGTCTGAGGGTTGTCTGTAAAATAAATTACACTAATTTGTATATAAAATAAATATAACAATAATTTTATACTATTATGTAAAGACAAGGAAAGGAAATGATAAAAAGAAAAATGTTAAGACTGGAAAGTGATCCTTTATATTCCGTTTGCCAAAAATTTAATTATTTATAATGTGATCCTGGTGGTTTTAAAATGTTTTGGGTAAAATGGAGATATAGTAAAATTAAGTTAGGCATATTGAATAGAATGTGAAGCATGTATTTAAAATAAGCAATATTTCATTTCATCATAGAATTTGGTGTATTTACCATCAAAATGAGAAATGTAATTATTGAGTGTTTCTTAAATATCAGACACATAAATGCTTTGCACATATTCTATAGTTTAATTCTTAGAAAACTTATGAGACAAGAATAAGCATCCTCCTCTTAAATTTGTAAATTAAATTTGCCCATGTTGACACAGTTAATGAATGGCAGAGACTTTGCCAAATTTCTGGTTTGACCATTCCATCCATTGTAATCAATGATAAGAGAAGGCAGAATGAATCTATGGAATATTCTACTTACAAGAATTGTTTTTTAAATGAGGAAATATTGTATATCTTCAATTTGATTACTTATTATTATTATTATTGCTATTAGTATTATTAAAGCAACTTTTATTATTAAAGCAACACTGGTCCTATTAGCATTGTGCATATACTCTAGCCATAACTTCCATGAATCTACCATTGGGGTCACATTCCTGAGAGATAACAGGTGCTCCTAACATATTTCAGTGTAATAATGTTTGCCATTACTTTCTGATACAAAAGCACACATAAATAAAGGGCTAAATATTATTCCATCAAAAAAAAATTTCGCCCAGATCCTCAGATTTTGCCTTTATGTGGAATAATGTATTTGCAGATATAATTAAAGACCTCAAAATGAGAGCATCGGCATTAATGTGAGCTCTAAATCCAATGACAAGTATCTTTATAAGAGACAAAAACGGAAAGACACACTGAGACAGAGGGGAGGAGGCTGCATGAGGATGCCTTATAGATTACTTTTGCTGTCACAAACAAAGCAATGCTGTTATCACCCAAAACTGGAAGAGGTGTGAAAGGATTCTTCCTAAAGCCTTCAGAGCCAGCTCAGCCCTGCCAGTAACTTAATTTTAGGCTTCTGGCCTCCAGAACTGTGGGAGAATAAATTCCTGTTGTTTTAAACCTCCAAGTGTATGGTAATTTGTTATTGGAGCCCTAGGAAACTAATAGAGCACCTATTTCCCAGTTTCACACATCTGCCAAGGGCAATACCATGCTTAGGAGAAAGAAGTAGGTGATTTCCTTGTTTGTTTGGATATGGTACTTAGTGTAAAATTCTCTTGAAAAGATATTTAAGGTGATACAAAGAGCATTTCAAGCAAGAGGGAGCAGACAAGAGTAAAAGAGCAGAAAATAGAAGGACTAGAAGGAACTTAAGAATTTTTGCAGTATAGATAGAGCATCTGGGTGGCTGAAGTGCAGTTGGTGGTGGAACACAGAAACCAGGCAGTATAGGCAGTTTACTTTTACCTCTTTTAGGTAAAATGAGACAAATCATGTTGGTCTTTCTATGGCCCTAGTAAGGGCAGTGATCATTGAGATATAAAACATATCTTTTTGAGGAATTTTTTTAAAGTATTGCTCAGCCTGCTGATATGAAGGGGGAGAAAATGAAACAAGTATCTCCAATACAATAACAGAGCACGAAAGTACAGAAGCAAGTAACCTGGGGTTATTTGTTGATTAGAGGAAGAGATACTTGTGTAATTATAAAATAATTGCCCCTTCATAATTTTCTTCCTAAAAATGCACATGAATGTTGGAAGCAAGAGACTACAGGGAAAAGGGTAGATAAATGATTGTTGTACTAAATGCTCTCCTAACAAGACCAATTTGCAGTTGAGCTGTTTATATCCCTTTGACTATAAAGAGCAGTAATTATATATGACACTGAAACACGAAATTATTCAATTGACTCAAATTTGTTAACCTCACATTCTTTTGCTGTGGTGCTTGTTTTAGGTCCATCCTCTGCATCAAGACCCTTTTAGAGTTTTTTCAAATCTGGCATTATTTTATTCAAGTCTATTTCTACTTGATTTCCAGAAATAGTTCTGCTTTTCTCACCAGTTCTACATAATGACCTTAAAAGGGTCCTGCTAAAGTGAATTCACTCTTTAGACAAGGTTTCTTATCAGTTTTTCACACTTAGCAGAGGGGACTTTTTTTCCCCAAATCATGTAATGGTTTTCTCTATAAATAGTATTTGTGAGTTTGAGTCTTAAGCTATTCCGTTTTAAAAAATATATATCACTGGCTGGAGTATATCTTATAAGAATGGCTCCATTTTTACAAAGATAGTGCATATTTTTTGCTAGTCTCAGTGACCTACTTTGCTTTTAAGACTCTGCACTAACTTATTTCTCTTATCTCCTAGCTTTCTCTTATTATCTGCTCTCCTGTTGACAAAACAGTCTAGATTGTTATCTTCAATAAAAGAATACAAAGTTATAAGCATCCATGGATTGTTTGCACATATGTGAACAAACTATTTAAACTAATGAAAGACCACTGTATGTATGTGAAAGGAAATTCCAGGTGAAATCAAAACATCTTGTATCAAAGAGAGGGAAAATATCTCCTTGACTTCTGCTTTTTACATGATAGTTTTATTCCCCAGAACATAAAATGATTTCAATAGGGTGATTTCAAAATTAGTCTACTTAGTTTTTCCCTCTTGAATTTGAATGTTTGGATGAGGGACACTAAAAAAAAAAAAAAAAACGGGCCTCCCCAGTGGCGCAGCAGTTGAGTGCTGGGTTGCGAAGCTGCCCACAGCCTCTGCGGCACCAGTGCTTATATAAATAAATAAATAAATCTTAAAAAAAAAAAAAACAAAAACTCAAAGTGAGCTAGAGAAAAAGTCTTTTAGCAAGAATTGATTTATCTAGGAGAAGCTCCTTTAAATTTGAAAGAATATCTAGGGAAAATGAAAAAAATGGACAAATCATAGCATTGCTTTCTAGAAAAAGAAGTACAGACTAATAATGGAACTAATTTTGAAGGACATAATTATATTTAATTTGGATCAATCTCTTCAAATGTAATAATCAAATAAATATAAAATGTTTTCATTAAACAAAACTCTGTTGTATTGTTAGAGCTAAACTTTGAGCATTGATTACTTGGTATATTATTTTCTTACTGAAGTATGCATATTAAGAGCCCAAATTTTTTCTAGTATTTCACATAAATTCATCCTGGATCTAGTGAATGTCAATGGATAGACAGTTTGAATGATTTTTTAAAGTGCCTATATAGAATTTAAATGTATATATTTGAATAGTTCATACAGGTAGCATGAATTATAGTGATGTCAGTAACTTTAAGAGGCAATTAGTTTGAAATTTTATTATTAATTTATAATCAAATTATTTTTAAGTTTGAAATAAAAATTTTACAACTTAGTATAAGAAGTACTACTTATGCAGAATTGAGTGGAAATACAAAAGCAAATACTTCAGATAGAATAAGAAAAATGAGAAGAGTAACAGAGAAAGAGAATAAGGCTTGTAGAAGGGTTATAGCCAATATCCCCATGACTGGAGAGGACAATTTTTCTCTACAGAACAAAATGAAAAAGCTCTGTGTAAAAAATGTGTATGAAAATGAAATACATTATTTTAAGAGACACTGTACTGGGTACTTGAGATATCCTGAAAGAGCAGATTTTAATTGTTCTCATACACAAAAATGGTAACGATGTAAGGTAAGATATAGTTAATTAACATGACTTTGTCAAACATAATAGAATGTACATGTATATCAAAGAATCATGTTGTATACCTTAAATATGTACATTTTTACACAATAGTTGTAGGGAATTTAAACTCCCCACTTTCACAAAGAACACATCAACCAGATGGAAAATAAACAAGGAAATAATAGCCTTATATAAAGAATAAGTCTACATGAGCATAACAGAAATATGATTATAGAATTGAGACTACTAGAGGGGGAGCAAAATGGAAGCGGGGGTAGAATGGACTATGGTGAAGGACGATAGGTCCCTTGGTGATTGTTGTAGTGTGGTATGATCCACCTGTAAGGTATGGTCCCATGCCTATAAATCTGATATAGTGTGGTAAATCAATGTTACCTCAAAGGAATAATTTATACAACTTTGTCAATTATACTTCAATAAAATGAAGAAAAAAACTAAAAAAACATGTAATGATATAGTAATAAGACAAAGAGTGAATTTGATGACCAACTTCCTCTCTATAGTCAGAAGAAAATCTGTGAACATAGTCACCTGATGTGAGAACTAAATTTATTTGTGTATATAATTTATATATATATATATATATATAAAATAGGAACTAAGCTTCTTACCTTGACCAGCTGTGATTCTTATACAAGGTATTGGTCAAGTAAATTAAATGTTCCATAACATCTTTAGTTTTTACCTTAACTAAAGATCACATTTCTTTAATTTTGAAAATTCTATTCCTGGAGTTGTGTCTTTAAATCTCAGAGGTATTCTTTCAATCCCACATAGATTTCAAGTTCTTTTACCTGCAAAATACTAAAGATTCACTGTACCTATTTCCAAAGTCATTGGAAAGTAAGTGGGTAGTTTAATTGTCTAGTAGAAGAAGAATTTAGTATAAGTTTTGTCATCTGAAGATGTGAGAAGTTATACCCTTATATACTGTTTATTGCATTGTAAAACAATATTATCTCACTTAAAGGAAAAGATGCATTGAAAAAGTCTATATACTTTGAAAAGAATTGAAAGTCTTTATCACTGTATTCTACAGTAGTCTGAGGCTCACTAGATCTACTATAAATTGGGTAACTGTGGAAAGAATATATTGTACTGATATATGAAAAAATCATAAAGATTAAAGATTCTGAAATCAAACAGGTATATCTTCAAAATATTCTAGAATGTTGGATCTAGTTTAGGTATCGTCTCTCTCTCTCAATGGAAAATTAAGTCCCAAATTCCAAGCTAAAGGTACAAAGGGGGTGTTTATATTCTCCATAGATGCATATTGTCCAAATATCTTGGTATGTAGAGGGTCTTAAACCAAGGTTTGTAACTGTCTCACATTTGCCTAAAAGCTGTCACTGGGACCAGTTCTTTGTTCATCTTGTTTTTAACAACATTGATCTATATTTTGAATGTTTTATTTTTACAATATGATTAATGGTTGTAAAGACATGTCTTAGGACTCTGAGAGAGCAGATATCGTGGCAGGGTGGTGCAGGATAGTTAAAAAGTTATAATGGCAGTCTTGTTTCTGTGTCAAGATTACTAGCTCTTGGTTCAGACAGAGCTGATTTATATACCACCTTAATCCCTTATAGTCCCAATATTCTTGAATTTCTTCTTTTCCTTCCTGAAATATATATATATATATATATTTGTGAATATAAAAATGGTGATATTATATTTACCTCATAATGGGTTTTAGATAAATTAGGACATATCCAGAATTTTGAACTGTTCCTGTCCCATTGATTTATTTTCATTAGGACCACATGTTGGAATATTGTATTATTTTATATTTTAACATGAATAAAAAAATGACACTCATGTAAAACTGACTACATTATAAACATTGTACTGGTAAGTGAATTCAGTCACAATAAATTTCTTTGTATAATCAGCAATGTGATATTTCAAAGACTCACTGACGCTAAGACATATAATCAATAGAGTGTATTTAAATATTCATTGAAAATAATCTGCTTTTCTCAGTAACTGAATTTTTTTATTTAAAATTATCATTTATGCAATTTCCAAATTTCCTGTATTTTATTTGGGATCATAACCTTAACTAAAAATTATGTAACAGTAACTGAAAAGCTCCATCTGCTGGCTTTTGATTTCACTGCAAATTCATTGTGATTATCTTTTTCTAATTTGATTTCCCTCCTGAAAACAGTTACTATACATATAATCACTTCTCCATTCAACAAAAATTTTATGCAATGATAGTTTTATATTTCAAAATCAGTGTTCATATGTTAATAAACTAAATGACAAAAAAGACTACATTTTTAATCCATGACACTTTTGTAAGTAGGTAATAAACCAATGAAATTAATTATAACAATGGAAGATCTTTTAATGTATAAATATCCCTCAATAGTTTAACAAGGATATGTTCTTAAAATGTTCACTAAATACCTTTATTATATTTGAATAATTTAGTTTCACTTGTGGAATAAATAAAATTAGTTTTTAATATAAATCTTCCTTTTATTGAAATTTCTTGATTTAAATAAATTGTAAAAATAGATGACTATTTTTCTTCTATCATGTGGCTTAAAAATACAAAAATAAATCATTGTAGAAAATAGGTTATTTGAAATTTATACATTTGAAATTGTAATTTTTAACAACAAAGCATTGATGACTTTTATAGGAGCTGTATCCCCTTGTAAGTTATGGAGCATAATTTATGATATAAATCTTATGGCAGAAAGCAAAATCACTGGTTCATTAGATATAGGAAATAAAGTCCTAATATAAGATAATCACAATGCCTCATTGACCACTTTAAGCTATGCTCACTATTATTTCTCACTTTACGTATACATTCTATTAAAGATTAGACTGATCTCAAAGGGAAATTGAGATAGACTTAAAAAATATGTCCTATAGTTCTGATTGGCCACAATCCATATAAGTAAATTATCCAAAAGACACTATCTGTAAAGCATCCAGGAAAATAGCAACTGAAGTTAAACATTAAAAAATGGATATATAAAATTAAACTAGAGTTGAACATAGAATTTCAACAGATTATTTTATTCAAGAACAAGTATTGAACAAAAACTGTGTGCAATCAACTCTGCTAGGTTTGGAACATACAAAGATAAATAAAATACAACTTATTAATTTGACCTCCTTATAGACTTGAAGGGAAACTCTGGTTTGCTAAATTAATAATAGAGGTAGATATTAAATTATATGGACTACAGAGAAAAGGCAAAAAGGAAGACTGAAATATTTTCCACTCAGCAATCTCCATGATCAAAAGTATATAAATTTTAGCTTCAAAGATACTTTCTAGATAATTTTTTGGTAGTAAAAATTATCTGCATGTCAGTAGAGAGGATTGTCCTGTAGTTAGACAGTCATCATCCCTGGTTTTCTGTGGGCAGCAATTCTATAATAGGATGGAATAGTATCACTTTGTATTTTATTTTTTTAATTTATTTTTGTTTATTTATGCATATAAGAACTGGGGTATAGGCCAGAGGTGTTGGGGGTGAGAGGATTCACTAGAGACAGAGTGTGGAGCAGGACAGATGGATCCACTGAAATACACTACTGGGGGGAGCAGTGGGCAAGACAGGAGAGGTCTGCTGTGCCATGTGGGTCAGCTCCCTGCCTGGGGATCAAACTCATGCTGCAGTAGCTGGTGATAGCTTGATATTGTTGATACTTTGACCCCTGTGCCACCAGAGAAGCCCTTCACTTTGTATTTTAATGAAAACTTACAGGCCGTGGCATACTGTATAGGTAGGCCAAGCAGCTATCTCTGTTTTCAATATTTTCACCCTTTTCTATGTATAGGAAGCAGCTCTTCTAGTATCTACTGTGGAGATTTTGTTTCATATGGCTTATGTTCCTTCCACCAGTGAAGTATAAATTTCTCCTCCCAATGCCCATTTTCTGATTCTAAATAAAGATAAAGTAACAACCTAATTGATGTGTTTGGTAGAAAGTGGACATGCATAATAATTTATCCCTCCTCATCTCCCTTAAAAATACTCTCAGACCAGCCAGAATGTTGATGTATTTCTCCCATGTTTTTCACAAATAATTTGTAGTGTCCAATTTTTTGAAGTTCATCATAATTTCTATTAACTCATAAAGTATTTCATCTAATGTGTTAATAATTTTACAGCGTAACTTATTTGCATATTTAAACCATATATTTAAAGGAATGAAAAATATGATTAAATTACATATATAAAATTAATTTAAAAGTACTGGAAAACCTGTGAGATGTTTCTTCATTATCATTTGGGGGTGAGTAAAGCATCCTTAGCAAGGGACTCAACGCAAGCTGGTCCATAATGTTTGGGTCTAAAGCTCGTCCTGGCCCACATCACTTTGTGATCATGCAAAATCTTTTCTGAGTATAATTTCCTAGCTTGGATTTGTACTACTACCTCACACGGGTTCAATGATGATTTAGTGAAGATCAAGTGAAATACAAACAAAATATTTAGTCCTGGTATTCTAAGATATTTGTGTGTTCAATATCAGGCTATGTTTGTGCATTAATCAAAGAAAATAGACAATCAACATTAAATGCTATTTTTTTACTAGTTTTTTTTAATCACATGAAAAAGCCTTTGCAGATGTTATTTTTTCTAAGTATTGTTACATTTTTCTCCTTATAATGTAAAATCATGTAATAAAATATAGTTTTATAACCTACTTAGGTTGTATTATATTAAATAAACCTATTTTTCCTTGAAACATGCCTTAACTTAGAAGTTGTAGTTTGTTAAAAGAGAGATTTCTTTATGTAAAAATATGCAAAATTTCCTAAATCTACTTACTTTTAGAGCTATGTTTTTATTTTCTTTACTCATAAAATCTAAAGAGATAGAAAATTTCACCATGCAAAAATTTATATATTGTATATACCATATATAGCACAAATGATAGAATGTTATGGAAAGATAGTCTTTGTATCATATATTTCAAACACAGGAATCCCTGATATAAAATGAAACCTTATATATCATGAGACAAAAACTAGCAAGAAAGCTTAAAAATTCTAAAATTTTATCAAAATTATAAATTAAGACAAGCATTTTAAAAAAGATTATTTAACAATTGTTAAGAAAGTGCAATAAGGTAATTTCAATGTCAAATAGAAAATACAACAATAAATAGTATAAACGTGGTGATACCATTGATGTTATGACAATATACACTATCACACAATGTATTGGGATATAATCAAAAGTATTTGAAGGTGAAGGAGCAATAAAAATGATCAGAAAAATATATTCTCTGTGCAATTCCACAATTAGAAAAGAACTGTGAAAGAGCTATCATGATTACAACACTTAAATGTATAAAGTACATGTTTCAGTATTATTTATAATAGCAATAATTTTTAAACTACCTATGTGACAATAAAATGAAAGTTGAACAAACTATTAATATGTATTACAAAACAATATATGCCTTAAAATAATGAATTGCAATTATACGTCTGCCTTGGTAATAAAGGGGACAAAACCATTTGTAGGAAAAATTTCAAATTTTTTTTCATATTTTTAAAAAATTATTAACCATGAAAATGGTATGACAGGAATGCTATGGTAGTATCCATTTGAAAGGAGAAATGTGAAATGAGCAAACACTAACATTCCTAGTCAATGGTGGGATATTAAATGACATTTGTGGTAAAAGCCAGGACATAGAGAATAAGACTTCTTTCTGTTCAAAATTCAAATGATATAAATATTTTTTACCATGTGGGATGTATATTTTATTTAATTTAAAAGAAATTTGGAAACAAGGGAATGTAAAATAAGCAGTTAAAAAAGGTAACAAAATAGTTAAAATCAGATTTATTTTAAAAACAAACAGGAAAAAATTAAAACCTGATGTGGACACTAATAATGATATTCTAGGCCATCTTCTACCTTATTACTTTCCCAGTATTACAGTGAAGAATGATCATTAATAACAACAAGAATAACAGAAGGTGGGTTGGTGAGTCCTAAAATGTAAATTACTTTAGAAAATAATTTTTTATGAACAAAAAATATTTTCTAATTTGTCACACCATTATAAATGCAAGGAAAGCAGTATTTCTTGTCATTTCAAGGAACCCATGGCCATATTTCCAATATATTTGACTGGAAAATAGAATTCTTAATTAAGGTTGTGTCTCCAAAACTGTTAACTCACATTCATTCCTCTCCCTTCATAGTCATGTCGGTTTAGAAGAACTTCATTTTAGGTGGATCATTTTTCATGATCATGATTACATGACAGACAGATTCATCTGCCAGGATTCTGTGGAACACAGACACTGTACTCTCATTTGTGAAATGCCAGCTTCCAGAGGCTTCACTGGCCAAGACACCTGCAGCTCCTTGGGGCAGGTATACATCAATTGCACCTGCAGAGTGATTTCTATGTGTTATGACTGCCAAAAAATAAGCACACAAAAAGTGCAGGTGCAGTGGGAAAGATCCATCCCATTATGTTCTCTGATTCTAACTTCCCAATAAAAGGCATCACATTAATGGAATCTGAATAGTTTTGCACAACCCATCCACACAGAAGTAACATCTTTGATTCACGAGACACTAATTCTGTTCAATTCATCTTCATGGGGGAACTAATTAACCTTTTATATTATTCACAGTAGCTCAGTATGTGAATAAATATAATTGAAATATTCATTCAAAACTCATTTCGCCATTGAAGTTCTCTTTAGTGAAAACCTTTAATATCATAACATAAATTTTTAAGGTTTTTTTTTCCCCCAGTAACTTGTGCTAGTACAAAATAGAATCTTTCGAAAGGTAAGATATTTCTTTCAGTCACAAAAGACTACATGCTCAAGGCTTCCAAAGTTGGAATCTACATTTAGAAGTGTTTTCTGAATTCTGATTGACTTTTAAAAATATGTATGATAACTATAGCATCACTATCAATATCTGTCATTTTCAGATATAATAATAATAATGTTAGTAATTTAGTACAGCCAATACTGTGCTCAAATAGTTATATATGGATCTTACTTATTGCTTATAACAATATTATGCTATATGGTTCCCTGTTATCAATTAGGAAACTACAGTTTAGGTAAGTTTCCAAATTTGTAAAAGGAGTCACAGTTAATTGGTGGTATAACAAGAATTTGAACAGTGATATATCTTAATTTTCAGTCTGATTGCTTTACCATTGAGTCATAGTCTTACAAGATTACTAAGTAATTATTCAATTACCAAGTCTGGCTTTTCCAGCTTTTGAACTTTATAGTCAAATTATATAAAAAAAATTTAGTTGTAATAACACATCTAAACTACTTTTATTGACATTCATCCATATTTGTCTTCGAAGATTTTGAATATAAGTACTTTAACAGATAGGTATTTCGCACAATATTTCTTTGTCCATGGCTTTTTTCTTTATTCTCTTACTAGTGCCTTTATCATAGACAGTATTAGTTTCTAATAATGGCTGTAAAATGTTACCATAAAATGGATGACTTAAAACATCAGAAAGCAATTTTCTCCCAGTTCTAGAGATCAGAATTCATTAGTTTTACTGGGATACAAATGTCAGTAAGGCCTTGCTCTCTCGAGAGGTTCTGCAGAAAGTCTTCTATCTTCCTGCTTCTGGCATCTGCTGGCATTCTTTTGTGAACAGATCACTCCTATCTCTTTCTCCATCTTTACCTTCTTCTAATCTCCCTCTCTGTCTTCCTTATAAAGTTTGGAATTAGGAACCATTTAGATAATCCAGCATAGTATCCCCATGTCAAGATCCTTAATTTAATCTGATTTACAGCAATCCACTTCCTTATATGGCAATTATATTTTTGCGTGGATATTATTTATCCAGCCTTCTTTTTTTTTTTTTTTTATTTTTTTTTTCTTTTATAGAGGCATGCTTTATTTATTTGTTTGTTTGTTCGTTTGTTTCGTTTATACATGCACTGGGTACAGTCAGAAGCGCGGGAGGGTGAGAGAATTCACCAGAGCCAGAGCGGGGAGCAGAGCAGGCAGAAGGACCGAAGTACACTGCTGAGAAGAGCAGCGGGCGGCAGGAGAGGTCTGCGCGCCATGTGGGACCCTTCTATGGTGGCCAGGGAGCAGCCGGGAATCGAACCGGCGCTGCAGAAGCTGCGGGCAGCTTCGCAACCCAGCGCTCAACCGCTGCGCCACCGGGGAGGCCCTTTATCCAGCCTTCTAAACAAAGCAGAAGTTTGTAGTTGAATAATGTAAAACCTATTAATGCTTTTATTTCATGTATCATAATTTTGATGTTGTATCAAAAACTAATCACTAAACCCACGCTAATAAAGACTTTTTCTGTGTTTTCTTCTAAAAGTTTTATGATTTTATGTTTTATACTTGCTGAGATCAATATACTATTAGAGTTAATTTTTAAAAATCATTTCACTGATGTATGGTTGATATATACATACATATTTAATGTATACGCTGTGATCAGTTTGAAGATATGAATACACCTATGAAACCATTACCACACTTTATGCCATAACCATATCTATCATCTTCAAGATTTTCATCCCACCCTCTTTATTACCATTATTTTTGTGATTAGAATATATGACATAAAATCTATTCTCTTACCAAATTTTTAAGCATATAAATATAATAAAGTTAACTATAATCTTATGTTGTACATTGAATCTCCTATAACTAATACCTCCTCATTTTCCCTCCTACCCAGCCTCTGGTAATGACCTTTCTATTCTTCATTTATGTGAATTTGAATTCATATAAGTGGGATCATACAGTATTTGTATTTTTGTGTCTGACTTATTTCAGTAAGAAAAATGTCCTCAAGGTTCATCCATGTTGTCACAAGTGGTAGGATTTCCTCCATTTTTAAGAATAAATAATATTCAATTATATATATATATATATATATAACCACATTGTATTTATCCATTTATCTGTTGGTGAATAATTTAGATTGCTTTCATATCTTAGCTATTGTTAATATTGCTACAATGAACATGAAAATGCAGCTATCTTTTTGAGGTTCTAATTTATATATATATATATATATATATACACACATACTTAATAGTGGAATTTCTAGAGCATATGGTAATTCTATTTTTAATTTTTTAAGATTCCTCCATACATATTATTTGTACTTTTGCTATAATAAAAGACACTTTAAAGTTGACTGAAAAATTAAAACATTGTCAAAAAGCACCTCTTTATAGTTTTATTTCCTTTGAAGGTACAAACTTTCCAGTTTTAGCAATAGTTTCTTTTATGTTATGCAAAGAATACTTTCATTCTCAAGCCATAAAATGTGTATGTTGACCACACAAATGACTTATAAAACTGCAACCATAAATTCACAAAATAAAATGAAGACTAAGATTTTATATGAAAATATGTTGGTATCCCAAGCAGTGATGCCCTGCCTGTTGCCATTAACATAACAATCCTCCCATCTTTTTTGGTCACATTGCATTCCTTGATTCCATTATTACAGCTGACAGAATTTCTTTGCATAGCTTTAACTTTCTTTTCAGACCTTGCCAAAGAGTTCCCTAACAAATTATTCTCAGATATTATTTATAAACAATGATAATTCTGAAAGAGAAACACTGCTTGTTAAAATACCATTTTTTTTTTCTCTAAAGTGGTTTATGACTTCTCCTCAAATTTTCTATTGGTAAAGAAAATACCCTGAATATTATGGATCAAACCAAACCAATTTTCTTACTACGAAGTATGATTGGTCTAAAACTATAGTTTTATATAACTGTTTTAGACTTTAATGTATAATAGTTATTATAGGCAGTGATCCCTCGTGCTTTTTCCTCCTAAATAATTTAAAAGTGTTTTCCTTTTTGATTCAGATCAGAATTGGAAACAATAATTTCTATGTATATTTAAGTGTGTTCCTGATCCACAAAATGATTTCTGGAGAAAACTAAAAGTTTGAGTGTCTGATAAGTGTGCTGGCAACACTGACAAGATTTGTGATTTATAAGCTTTAAAATATAGACATATAGCTAGATGTTTTTTTAACTGAGTTTTAATATCTACTGTATTTTGGGATGATGTATTAACTATGAAAAAATTATGCTTACACAATAATTTTATTTGTAAGAATAAGTTATGTAAATCTTTGGTGTTGCAGTGAAAAGGTTCTCTTTTCTCCACAGTGTTTAAATATACAACAAAACCTTATTATTGAAATTGGGTTATTCCCTTGAAGGTAGAGTTGCAAAATATCTTTGCAAAGATGTTCACATGAGCACTTTCAGAGGCTAAAGCTAAAATAGTAAAGATTAAGTGATTGAATCAATTAAATCAGATTAGGATTAGCCATGCACTTCCAGGGGAGAGTGAGACTAGTTCATGTTTTCCTAAATTAATGGATACTTGTTAATTAGAAAATAATAATGACAAAATAAATTATCTGTATTATCAGACCTCCAACATAAACCCTTGGTTGAAAACAGCACTATATTATCTGTACTTCCTTTGTTAGTCACGATCCCATTCAACACATATTCTGGAAAAAAATACCATTTTTTTCAATTTTTTAAGGTTTTCTTAAACTTTTTGAATCAGTTATGGAGAAAGTAAAATAAATTACTATCATAATTTTACTATGTTTATATTATCATCTAATATTTTGGTTATAAGTTAAAAATTTACTTGTTTAATTGTCTCGTGGCCCAGATGTTGGTTTATAAAATATTATACATAAATATACTTATTATATCTTAAAACACAATCGTGATTTCCCCACGATTTTGAACCCCTCTTCTGAAATAAAAATAAAATATTAACTCCTTACCACGCCCCAAAAAAAGACATTCCGTAATCCAATTTCCAGTTATCTTTGTAACTTCATTTACACCAGATAACCCCTTGCACTCTGATCTTTGTATCTCCTTTATATTTCTCAAAAAGGCCAAGGTTTTATGCGGATCTTTGCACTTGCTTCTCCTCTGTCTGAAATGCTCTACTTCTCTAATCCCATTGCATGAATTATTTTTTGAGTCATAACTCAAATCATGTCACTGCAGAATACTTCCTTAGCCATCATACCTAACATGGTCTTTACCTCACTGGTGTTTATTCTCTATCACAATCTCCCACTTAATTTTTTTCATTACAATTGCAAACTGAATTGACTGATTTTACCAGTGAAATGGAAATATACTTTGACATGAGACCTGTTTGCAGTCTTCTGGTTTGTTACTATTTAGCAATATTTGGCACTGCAGAAATATCTGTGAAAGAATGAATTTTTTTATTAACTGAACTTCCTGTTGTCCTCTACAAACAAATGGCAAATTTATTTTCTCAAATAAAAAGTTACATTTTTTTTAATTTGGAATGAGAACTTTTAAGATCATCTTAGCAACTTTCAAACATGTAATAAAGTGTGATTAACTATCATCACCATGCTGTAACTTCTTTTCTTAAGACTTATTTGTACTTTTTGGCATGTGTAACTCACCTTCCACCTCCACCCTAGCAACCACTGAAGTTTTCTGTATTTATGTAGAGCCTTGTAGTCTCTGTTTGAGGTTGCAGGGGATAAATACAAGGGTTAATCTGTTAATACCTTGAGTCTTAATTTCCTAATATTTAATATGAGAGGTGGGATTAGATTACCTTAATTTGTCATTCTATTAAATTTTTAGTGTTTGATGAGTGATTTTGTGTTTGATGAGTGATGTTGATGCAAATCATTCAATATAGCCAGTAGGGGGAGTCCTAATCTTATACACAGAATTATAGAACCTCTTAGATTTTGAAACACAATTGTAACAAAATTGGCTGCTCTATTTTATGCCATCCTAAAAGCATGGAAAGGCATATTTATGCACTCAGTCGTTTAAATGTAGAAAACATAACATTTTATCATATCAGTTTCTCTGATGATATAATAGAACTTTTAACTGTTTAAAATTAGCATTTCCCCACCACCATTTATTGAAGAGGCTTTTCTTGTTTCATTACGTTTTTCACTTCTTTGTCATAGATTATGTGTTCATATATGTGTGGGCTTATTCCTGGGCTCTCAATTCTACACCATTGGGCTGTGTGTCTGTTTTTGTTCCAGTACCATGCTGTTTTAATCATTATGGGTTTATAGTATAATTTGAAGTCTGTAAGTGCAATTCCACCATTTCCTACCATTTTTGTTAAAATAACTTTGGCTATTCAGTTTTGTGGTTTCATATGAATTTGAGTAGTGTTTGTATCATTTCTTTGAAGAATGTCATTGAAATTTTTATTGGGGTTGCATTGGCTCTATAGATTGCTTTGGATAGGATGGCCATATTGACAATGTTGATTCTTCCAATCCATGAGCAGGGAAAACTTTACATTTCTTTGCTAAAATTGAACTGCCACATGAGAAAGAGTGAAACTATACTGCTCTCTCACACCATATATATAAATCAGCTCAATATGGATAGATTTGAATGTAAAATCTGAAACTATAAAATACATAGAAGAAAATATAGGTGAAACACTCCAGGATATTAATTTCAGAGATATCTTTGTGAGTTTGTTCCCATCAGCAAGGGGAAATAAGAGGAATATAAATAACTGTGACTATATTAAACTAAAAAGTTTCTGCACAGTGAAAGAGGCTGTAACTAAAACAAAGAGACATCCTATGAAATGGGAGAAAATAGCTGCATACCATATATCTGACAAGGGACTGATAGAAAGTTGTATAAAGCGCTCATACAATTCAACAGAAAGGAAACAAATAACCCAATAAAAAAAGGGCAGAAAGCTAAATAGGCACTTCTCCAAAGAAGAGATGCATAGCCAATAAGTATATGAAAATAATATTCATCATCACCAATGATTAGGGAAATGAAGATGATCAAAACCACAATGAGATACCACTTCACACAAATGAAAAATGGTCCATGTCTATATGTCTAGAAGCTGTAAGTGTTGGCAAATGTGTGGAAAACTAGTAACACACTTACACTGTTGATTGGAATGTAGACTGGTTTAATTCCTATGGAAAGCTGTGTGGATTTCCCTTAAAAACTAAAATTGGATCTCCCATAGAACCCAGCAATTTCACTCCTAGGTATCTACTCAAAGAATACAAAAACAAAAATTCGAAAGTAATCCTGCATCCCAGTATTCATAGCAACACTACATGAAACAGACAAGAAATCAATACAACCTAAGTGTCCCAAAACAGACAAGTGGATCAAGAAGATGTGGTATAGATACAAAATGGAAAATTATTCAACAATCAAAAAAGATAAACTCAGAACATTTTCAGAAACATGGGTGGAGTTGGAAGAGATAATGCTAGGTGAAATAAGTCCAAATATGAAAGATAAATATTGGATGGTGTCACTAATATATGAAATATAGAGAAACTGAGAACCAAGAATGACAATGTTAAAAACTGACTAGAGAATGAGCATCCAGAGGGGGGCATGGAGTATGGGAAGGGGGAGGGAAAAAGAGGGAAAGAAGCACAGTGGACTGTGGTGTTAGACTATGGATGATTTGTCTATCCATAGTACCCTACAGTGGCAACACCTGATGGGAAGAATCCTAATGTTACCACAATTAAAAAAAAAATATTAAAAATTTGTATTTGCATTTGCAAAAGGCTGAAATGAATCATAGTCAGCACATGTGCGTTGCGTTATTCATTTTTATGAGCAGATGTGGGTGATGCAGGCAAAGAGGTAGATGGATCTTTAATTTGAAAACCTGGGGAAAAGTTGTCCCTAAATCTCCTTAGGGATTGATTTAGTACATGACACACCACAATTTGGAAACTACTAGTCAAACACAAATGTTGACCAGACAACTTAAATGTGAATGTAGGTTGTGAGAAATGAAAATTAAGAAATTAATCCTTATATTTTCTTCCTCCAAAATTTTGCTTTGAATAATGTTGTGCTCATTATTTTGTTTGTTTTAATCACTTAAAAACAACACAATCAGGATTAAAGACATAAAACCCAGTGGTATTCATTTGTATAAAAAAATTAAATTCCAAACTTTAAAAAGAATTAGCATTTTCATTTGATCTTCACTGGGATTAGCTACTAGCCCCATCAGAATCAGAAAATCTTTCAATAATGTGAAGGAAAGATTTTGGCTGGAACTAGGCACACACAGATGGTATTCCTATATTATGTGCCTTTATATATAACACTTGCTACAAATTGTACTCAAGCCACTCAAGAAAAAAAAAAATATAGATTGATTTATTTGGGGAAAAAAGATTTCTTATTAATTTTTTATAAAAGAATTTTGTATAGCTATTTGTTTTAGTACCTGATTTAATCTACTGATACTGTACATGTCTTCTCCCAGAATTTTTCCATTTTTCACTTGGATTTAAAGTTACTTAAAGGGGGCCTCCCTGGTGGCGCAGGCAGTTGAGCAATGCACTGTGCAGCTGCCCACAAACTCTGCAGCGTGGGTTCCATCCCAGCCGGCCAGTGAGAATCCCACATGGTGTGGCAGACCTCTCCTGACTCATCCGCTGCCCACCTCAGCAGTGTATTTCATCAGTCTGCCTGTTCTGTTCGCTGCTCTATCTCTGGTGAATCCTCTTACCCACCCGAGCATCTGGCCTGTTCCCTGGATCTTGTATGGATAAATAAATCTTTAAAATAAAATAAAGTTACTTAAAGGGTCTCCCTGATGGCACAAGGGTTAAGACACAACTTATGAAGTTATCTGCAGCCACTGCAGCATGAGTTTGATCCCCGGCCAGGGAGATACCCACATGGCACGGCAGACCTCTCCTGACTTGCCCGCCACTCCCCTCAGCAGTGTGCTTCAGTGGATCTGCCTGTTCTGCTTCCCGCTTTGTCTCAGGTGAATCGTCTCACCCCCACACTTCTTGCCTGTACCCCAGTTCTTGTATGCATAAATAAATATTTTTTAAAAAGTTACTTAAATATATATTTGTGTGAATACACTCAACCCAGTGCTTTCAGTTTTGTTGTATATATCAACTGAAGGAATACAAATGTCTGTACTAGTCTGAAAAATGAACTATTACTTTGAAATAGTATCAACCATTTTTGCTTTAAATTTTTCCCCTTAATATAAAGAACATGATGATACTTTAAGGAAACTAAAAATTACCCGAACTGATCATTAACAGGATAAGAATATCCAGAGAATTTCTCACTTACCTCATATACCATGTAAAGCTAAAACTATAACTACCTCACTATCAGATGAATAGATGTGGACAATGGTATATTCCCAGTAATCTCTGCCATTCCTTTTAGGAGGATTGCCCTCCTCAGCTTCATTAAATGCATATGAAAGAAAAAGATAAGATATCTTGTTTCTGTAAAATCGTAATAGGAATCAATGATTCAATATTTAACAGAATACTGCTCTAAAATTCATATGTAATCAAATATTTTTCTATTAGGAAGACTATCCCTTAAACATCTATCTGTCTCTATATATGCCTATATTAATATCAACATCTATCCATAATTTACTTACATTGAAAATACTGATGAAAAGAGCATTTATATAACACACAACAGTAATATATTTATATATACACACACTTGAAAACAATGACTACCTGATCATGAAATGTACTAAAGAATATATGTATATAAATGTAAACAAGATTTAAAATATTTAAAAACCTATACAGTGAATATATTTCCATATATTCCTTGGTTGTTTATTAAATGTTATTTTGATGAGTGAAGCAGTTGAAATTTTACTCAGACAATACTACTTCTACTTCTACTTCTAAACTCCCTAAAGTTTTCCCTGCCAATAATTTGCAGGTAATTTCCCTGCAGTTTGAATTTGCATCCTTTATCCTCTACTCTGCTTTCTCTGGGTTTTCATTGACCCATTTATTAAAATACTAGTGTTTTAGGACCTCCCTGGTGGCACAGCGGGTTGAGCGGCACACTGTGAAGCTGTCCACAGCCTCTGCAGTGTGGGTTTGATCCTGGCCGGCTGGTGAGAACCCCACATGTCACAGCAGACCTCTCCTGTCTCGCCCCCTGCTCCCCTCAGCAGTGTATTCCATCAGTCTGTCTGTTCTGCTCCCCACTCTGTCTCTGGTGAATCCTCTCATGCTCCCTCGCCTCTGGCCTGTACCCCAGCTCTTGTATAAAAAATAAATCTGAAAAAAAAAATCTAGTGTTTTATATTTCATTATCCTTAAAAGTTTTCTTGCTAACTTCTTTATTCACCTTTAATAAATACATAAGCATTGTTTTCAGATTAACATTTCATATCTTTAAGATTTCTAAGAAAAAATAGATCAATGTAATAATTCAAAAGTGTGGTTCTTTTTCCATACTAACATTCAATATATGTGAATAAATGGATTAAGGATGGGAATTTCAGGCAAGTAGAAGCTAATAAAGCATATATTTTATAAACAGGACACCTTCACACTGTTTTTAAAATTCAACATGTAGATTATCTATTAATATTTTGAGCCCGGTTGTGAAATTGAGGGTATTTGAATGTATTCCTAACAAAGCTCAGCAAGAGCTGGTGATTTTATCATTTAATTCTCATTCCAATCCAACAACTTATTTTATTCTTCTTTGTGCACACTACCATGTGCACTTATTTTTAAAAAGTGGAAAATGTTTGATAAAAGAAACACCATAGTACAGAAAGGATTTAGCATGAAGGTAGGATTAAGTATGCTTATATCCTTATCCAAGCCTGGACAGTATTGTAAATGATTTCACAGTTGGAGGACAATGTTCTACAGTATTGACATTTAAACCAACATTTTTTTTAAAGTTGTAATCACACATTTTACCATTTGAGAAAAGAATGAGGCTTTATGTAACATATAAAAGTTTATCAAAATCTGTATGGCTTTGCCTTACCTGCAAAATCAATCTCAAGACAACAATGTAAAAAGGTATCATCTGAAGAAGGAACAGCACGGAATAATGGGTATAGATACCAAATATTCTCCATAAGGAAATCCTCATGTGGTTCTCAAATCATTACTAATGAAGCCCACAAAATAAAGTGTTGCTATAGCACAAGAGAAACTTAATAGCAAAGATTGGTACTCATGCTGTTATCATTCATTAAGACATCAAATGCATATTAACATGTACTATGCCTCGTTGTTGCCAAGAATATATTTGCAATATGGAAAATTCACCTTATGTTTACTCTAGAATCTGGAAGTCATGCTACCTGTGTGGAGGGAGCAGAGTTCAGAGACAGCCAGTACAATAAACTCTCTAATATAAATGAAAAGTTGAAGATCATCTCACACACATGCACTAAATTATGCCCAGGAAAATAAGAAACTATAAATAAATGCTTTGGAAGCAATTTAAGAAAAAATAAATCAATCTCTTTTGTTCTAGTTCTAAGAGAAACCACTAAAAAAAAAGGAAAATAAAACCTTTTCTGGGAACAACTATATAAAGAGAATATTCAGCAATTAGTATTGATGAGATTGACTAAAAATGCCCACATGAAATGAGTTCCTTATATAAGAATGTAATATGATAGAAATGACTTACAAAACAAAAGAAACTAGAAATGAAATAAGAATGAAACAAATTACTCATAATTAGACTAAGGTTTTCCTTTATGCATTGCTTTATGCATATCCTTTCAAGAAACTTGAAATTAGTAGCAGAAGTTATATATAATTAATTTTGTTTGTGATATTATGAAAATAATTTCAAAAATCTGCAATAAGGCAAAAGACAGTTGTGTGCCCTTTCTATGCCATACTAGTGGTGAATAAAAATATGTAGTCAAAGTTATTTATGTGAAGGTAGCCTTTATTATCTCAAATAGCTAAGAATTAAAGAAGACTCTGAAATTATATGTTAAATTGTTATGTTTAATAGGAAACAATTATTTTCTGTTTAGTAGAAAAATTAGCCTCAGAAGTGATAGTTTTATTGCACTACAAAATATAAGTCCATTTTACATCCAAACTTGCAAACTTGTTTTAACATTTGTTCTCTGTACCCAATTGTCAGCATCATAAGTACTTTCTGAATCAACTTAACATTTAACTGTCCTATCCATTCAATAAATAAAATTTTGACATATTGACCTCACACATGAATGGTCGTGTATTTAACTTTTTGAAAATTACACTTTAGAGTTCTAGTAAGTTATTAATAGTGAATTTATTTAAAATATGAGCACAGTCATTTTTATCCAAATATTTCTTTGTCTTCACACAGTCAAAATTTCCAAAACCTTTAGAAGGTTTTATTTTCTTTGATGTAGTTGTAATAATGATTGAAGTCTGACTCTTTTACTATTATAAGAAGATACATAAGCAACATACCACAAAGAAAGTTGATTTGTTGGGTGAGATGGAAATCTTCTGTTTTAACATATTCTTTTTTTATGAATGCAAGAACTGGGGTATAGGCCAGAGGTGTGGGGAGTGAGAGGATTCACCAGAGACAGAGTGGGGAGCAGGAGCAGAAGAGGCAGATCTACTGAAATACACCAAAATTAACAAAAACCTATGAACCAGAGACACTTTTTGGGGGGTGGGGGGCGGGAGGGGAGGGATTGGGATCAGAATGGGGGGTTGCAATTGTATGGGGAATATAAAAATAAAATTTATTATTTAAAAAAAAAAGAAATACACTGCTGAGGGGAGCAGCAGGGGATGTCAAGAGTGGTCTGCTGTGCCATGTGTCTTAGCTCCCCAGAAGAGGATCAAACTAGTGCTGCATTGGCTGGTGATAGTTTGACAGTGCTGAGACTTAAACCCTTGCACTACCAGGGAGGCTCTTAACATATTCTTAATTAGTGTGTATTGTTGCTATTACAACCTAATTTTAAAGTAAAAATAAAAAAAAATTGTAATTTATTGCACATGCATAACAATACAATCTTATTTAAAACTATCTCAAAAATCAATTTGACATAGAACATATTTTAATTAAGACTAACTCAAGTTGATTGTTTTCACAAGATGATGCAATTTTTCATACTTATGGAAATATACAATTATGTACATTTAAACATGAGTGACAACATTTACTTCTTATTGTTTATTTAATTAAGGCAATTGATTTCTAACACTATATGATTCAGGAATATGATATCCAATCTCTATAAGTCCATGCTCCTAAACCACATCTACCACCAAAGTACCAATGGTCCTCAAACATAGTCCAATATGCCCCCTCCTTCACTTCCTCTCTTCCCTTCCCATCCCACTCAAGTAGCATCAGTTTTACAGTCAAGTTTTTAGGGTTTGGTTTTATTTTGATGTTGTCTGACTGATTTGTTTCTCTATATTCTACATATGAAAAAACAATCCAGTATTTGTCTTTCTCCTTCTGGTTTCCTTTGATAAGCATAACCCCATTTATGTTCATCCATGCTGTTACAAATGGAAAGCTTTATAGTTAATGATTTTCCACTTTATATAAACTAAATTTTCTTAATGCGTGCAGTGTCCTTTAAGACATTGATAGTTGCTTCCACAGGTTGACTACTGTAAATAGTGCTACAATGTATATAGGAGTACATATATTCTTTCAAATTAGTATTTTTGTATATTTAGGTAGGTTCCCAGGATTAGATATGCTGGGTTGTATAGTAGATTTATTTTTATTATTTTGAGAAAACTTCATTGTATTTCCTGTAGGAACTGAACCAGTCTACACTCCCACAAACAGTGCAGCAGAGTTCCTTTTACTCCTCATCCTCACCAACACTTGTTTCTGGTCCTTTTGAGATGGACCATTCTCACAGGTGTGAGATGGTCTCTCATTATGCTTTTGATTTGCGTTTTCGTGATGGTAAGTGATAATGAGCAATTTTCCATGTACTGTTGGCCATCTGTATGTCTCCTTAGGTCTTCCTCCCATATTTTTATTGCTTTTTTGTTGCTTTATGTTTGTTAAGTTGCATGAACTCTTTGTATATCTTTAATATCAGTCACTTGTGAGATTTATGGTGTGCTAATATTTTCTTACTATCAGTAGGGAGTCTTTTTGTTTTAGTGATGGTTTCTTTCATGGTGCAGAAGCATTTTAGTTAACTATAGTACCATTTATTTTTTCACTTTTGTTTTACTTGCTTTTGGAGACAAATCCACAAAGATAACAAAAGCCTATGTCATAGAGTATTTTGCCTATGTTTTCTTCTTTATAGTTTATGGTTTTAAGTCTTGAATTTTTTAATTAGTTTTATTTACTTTTTATATACAGTGTGAGATAGTGGTATAATCTCATTCTTCTACATATCACTATCTAATATTCCCAACACCTTTTGCTGAAAAATCTTCTATTTCTCCAATATATTGTCTTAGATCCTTTGTCATAAATTTAGTATTCATGTGAGTTTATTTCTGGGCTCTCAATTCTATTCCATTGGTCTGTGTGTCTGTTGTCAGTCTATTACCATATTGTTTTGATTTCTGTAATTTTGTGGTATAGTTTGAAGTCTGGAATTATGATACTGATAGGGATTACATTGAACTTGTATATTGCTTTAGGTAAGATGGCCATTTTAATACTGTTAATTCTTCTAATCCATGAACAGGGGATATCTTTCCATTTCCTTGTGTTTTCTCCTTTTTTAAATAGTATCTTATAGTTTTCATTGAATGGGTCATACACCTCCCTTTTTAACTCTAAGGTATTTATTACTTCATGATGCAATAGTAAAAGGGATAGTATTCTTGATTTCTTTCTATTTAGTTCATTGTTTGCATAAAAATAAGCAAACTAGACAAAACTACTAGGATTACAAAGAAAAAGAGAAACTGATAAATAGAATGATAAATGAAAGAGAAGTGATGCATATATCTCAGAAATTCAGAATATCATAAGAGACTACTACAAACATATATATGCTAATGCATTGAATAACTTAGATAAATGGATAATTGCTTAGAGATATAAACTCTAAAGGAATTAAAGAAGTGCAATGTGTCACAAGATGTGTGGCTACTAGTGAAAGAAATTTGAATTGCATTTGGTGAAAATATGTGTATTGTCATTAGGTTTTAACTAAGATAATAATATTTCATTTACATTTAAATACCAACAATCTAGAAAACTTTGGGCCAATGAAAAATGGTATTTTATTTTCCACTAAGGAAATGAGTATTTGAATATAATGACAAGGGAAAGAAGTAAATTATATTGAAAATGAACCCAGGTAAATAAATTATGATGATATTTTCTTTTGCTTGAAATGAAAATTAAAAATCAACCAGTTATACCCACTTGGTAATAAGGGATTTTCTGAGTACTACAAGATGCATATACTTAAAGCTTGAGTATTTTGTGGATAATATAATAGCATGATAGGAGCAAATACAATAGTATTTTTTAGGAAGCCATTACATTAGTTTAGCAGAAATATAAATGATTGAAGTTTAGTCTAGAAAAGAGACAGTAAAATGGGGGGAATTGATTAAAATTAAGTCAGGTAGTGGATGTAAAACATGAAGACTAGATGATAGGTTGGATGAGTAGCATGAGTAATAGGGTCTGATAAGAATATTTCTCATTATTTTTGCCTCAGTTGGTAAGCAGATCAGGTGTCACTATTCAAGATAGAATGAATGTGAATATCAAAGATATGAAAGATGTGGATAGATAAGAGCTTGCAATGAATTCTATATTTTCAGATGTGTGACCCATTTGTAACTCAATAATTTTAAAATTTAGCTTCAAATTAGTCTAATAATATGACTATATATGTTATTATCTGAGCAAAGACTAGATTTATATTACAGCTGAAAAATAGAAATCAGTGACTTTATGCTTTACTTTACTGATCTTGTATGTGCAGGGAAAATTTGTGCATCAATGAAACTCTATGCATTATTTATACAGTAGTATGCACCCTTCAGGTTTATCTGATTCCTATTTTATGGAAACTATTTTACAGCACTGCAATTGTAGAAAAATGATAGCAATGCAAATTTGGTCCTTTCCAGTAGATGTTCAATTGACTTCCCACTTTTGTCTTCATTTGCATATTCATTTCAATATTCTTGTTCTATAAATATGTCATTTTTTGAAAGATTCTCTTTTTAACCATTTATAATATCTACTTGGTTCTTTCATTGATTGAGTCAAATAAAATCTTTAATGTGTTCATTTTGATATTTAAGTGACAGTTGTATTTCACCTTTTCTGAAAAGTTCTTTTCCCATGTTTATTTTATTACATTTTAATTCACAAGTGTGTTTTTCTAGTTAAGTTCAAGTTATATGCCACCGCATCTTTAAATTTCTGAAATAAGGAGATGAATAAAATATAGTTGAAAAGAATTCCCTAACTCTGAGCTACATTTTTGTGAATATATTATTTGGGGAAAAATACATGTAAGAATGCTTGTCTTTGTCCTCTTGTTTAATTTAGAAAAAGGAGAAATAAGTGGAAAATGAGGTATCACTGTAAATTCTTTATACAGAAATGTATCTAATTCCAAGTCTAATGTTCCTGCAAGTTACTGATTAAAAGATAGTTGTTACTAGTTTTACAGAGGCTAGCAATGAAAGGCAGCCACAGTTCACCAACATCTCCAATTCCAAAATCAAAGTACCCCAACAATAACCTTCCATTATTGATCATGTGTGTGCATGCACACACTCACAGAAACACACACATGATTCTAAACTATTTTTGTATTCTGTGAATCAAACAAATTAGTATGTGGACCAATTGCTTTTAACATATAAATAAATCACTAAATAAAATTCCATCTTTGCCCAAGGAACACTGTCTCTGCTCATGTTGTCTTTGATTTGTGCTACTCAGAGACAAAATGCTTTAAAATATGTGATGTAACCAGAACACAGTGTCTTGAAGTCCTGTAGTGTGAAATAAAACAAATAAGCCAAAGAGAAAGAAAAGAAAAAAAAAAAAAAGGCAAATCTCAGAAGACTGCTTCTCACTTCTTCCTGCAGGCCTTTTCCAGGCAGTCAGCTCTTTGAGCTAGGAATAGATCCAAATTTCCTCTCCATATATAAATGCCAAGCTTGCACAATGTTTCTTGACTTCAAAAATAGATGTTTTTCTTCGATAAAGTTGTCAAATTATTTTAGGAGATTTTCTCCTTATTTGGAACAACTGGTATGAATTTATTACTACAGGTAAACTAAACTGGGTGTCTAGATGCTAGTGGAAAAGAACCACAATTAATTGTCTTCATAGAATAAGTAAGATATAAGTGGGGAAAGTTAATTTATATAGCTTATTTGGGAATTACAGAGGGTTGTACAAAATGAAACATTAACATATGAAAGAGAAATGTATGAGACTAAAGAACATTCAAGGAACAGAGTAGATCCAGAATTTTAAGGCCTGAAGTTTATCTTTTTGGAGAATCTCAGTTTAAGAAAAAGAATGCTAAATTACCAAAAGGAAATTACTAGCTTCCGCTCAGGGTTTTTGAGAGGCAAGAGGAAATGAAGTGTTATGAAGCTTAAGTTTCATTAGAGTAAATCTAGCGCTACTGAAGGAGCTCCTTTATTAAACAAATATTTGAAATACTTAATGCCCCTCACATGGTAGTTGTGGGGGATACAATGATTAATGAAAAGTGCACTACCTCTCTAGTGTATGGCCTGGGAGATTAAGAAACTCATAAAGTAATTAACAAAATGGCCACTTTGGTAAAGTGGTAAAGGAAGTAAGACATTAATTTTAAAAAAAGACTATATCATTCATCTGTCCTTTGGCATTTAGGTTTTTTCCATAACTTGAATTTATAATCTCTAGAAAACTCCCTGGAACATTTACAATTGCTATTTCTTCTTACCTCTCAACACTCATCTCTTACCCCAAAACCCTAGCATAGTTAGGGATTTATCTTCATGCTTTATCCAAAGTCCATTCCTTAAAGCTAAAATATGAATCTTTGATTATAGTCTATCATTGTTATTGATTGTGTTTTTACTCTAGTGAACTTTACTATTGTGGAGAAAATATTTTTTTTACCAAAGCATTTAAGTTTAAATTTGGTGGGTGTTCAAAATATGGTTAATAAATGAATTCCACTTCTGCTACATCATATTATTCTATTTAAGATTTTATTGGAAATCTATATAAATACAGTATATTAGCCAGGGATCTGACCAAGAACACAAAAGCTTCACTAAGTAATTAGCAGAAAGGTAATGTGTATCAGCAGACATTGAAGGCAAATAACATGTTTCATCATACAGGAAAGAATAGCAGCTTCCATCTGCTGAGCTGGGGAAAACAAAGGCAAACCAGAAGCACATTGAAGGGATCCCAGATATCTGGGAATCAAATGTCAGAAAAAGAAGCTTCATTCAGCCAGTCCTTATTTATCCATGAAGGCATAATAAGCTTGCCTAGAAAAAAAGTCTTGAAAAATGAAAAATTTGGATAATTGAAGGAAGTGAAATTGCTAAGATAAAAGCCTACATTAGAGCTACAGAAAAAGCATGAAAACAGGAAAATACAGGTACTTTTTGCTTTCTTCTTTCAGTTTCCAATCAGTGTCATTATTTGTGGAACCTTACAGAAAGCCAGCAGATAAGGGATAAATTGAGTTTGCATAACTCAATAACTTGAGTTTGGATAACTCATAACCCAGCACCCAAAAGAGTCTAGACTGTTCTTTGTAATGAAAGCAATGGATAAATTTTGGAGCTTTATAGAATAGTTTATTAACCAGCATTAATATTAACCAATTAGATCTTAAAAATCACATTTTGATGTTGTTTTCAAAATGAAAAAAAAAATCCATGATAGGACCCTAATATGTAAAATAATTATTTATTTTATTTTATTTTTTTAAAGATTTATTTATTTATTTATGGAAGAACCAGAGTACAGGCCAGATTCGCGGGAGGGTGAGAGGATTCACCAGAGACATAGCGGGGAACAGAACAGGCAGACTGACAAAATACATTACTTGAGGGCAAGACAGGAGAGGTCGCTGCACCATTTGGCACCCTTGCAGGCTAGCCAGGATCTAACCCACGCTGCAGAGGCTGCGGACAGCTTCATAGCGGGGCGCTCAACCGCCTGCGCCACCAGGGGAGGCCCAGAATTATTTAAATAATTCTAAAAAATACAAGAAAGGATGAATTACCAATGTACTAAAACATCAAGGACAGAGCTTACATAGATCCAGTTACAAAATATAAAATAAGATGAGACTTAACTCAGTGAATTCATGGATGCTTCTGGATGCAGGTCAACTTTCCAGACTAGTCAGGGGTGTACAATTAAAGGAGATGTTCTATAAACCTTGTGCTGATTTTACACCATGGCTTTACCTGACACCTTTTGGCTTTGACATTGCTTGGAAAACAGAAGTGTTAAATATGAGTTTGCACCTCAGAGAAGATCCCAGGACGAGGGCTAAGATTTGTGGACTCTTCAATACTTACTTGATAATGTAAAAAGAAAGGATAAAATCTCCCAAGAGGACTGTATTGAAAAGATAAAATATCAAAGATGGTACTGGGAAGAATTAATATTTAAGTTTATGGCAGGGGAAAGTAAGAGAACAGACAATTTTGGAAAACACTGAAAGATGTAATTTAGGAAATATGCTTCCTAGTATGTTGCTGTTTTAATTTGCATTTTTATTAAATTTCAATTGAAAGATTTTCTCATGTTTAGTGTCCATTTGTTTTTCATTATATGAAGATTGTATTTATTGCTAGATAGTAGAACATATTTTATGGCATAATTCTAAGTGATCCTCTAAAATTGTCTTGAATTTTAGTTGCAGTCTAAGGAATATTGTGCCAAAAATACAAAATGTTTTAGAAAAGTCCAAATATATGTAAATGCAGCAGAAACTGTTCCAGTATACTGTTCTCCTTTTCCCTCTCTTGCCTTTTTATTTTAGTAGACAGAATCCAAACATAGTTGTTAAGGGTAAGGAGTAGCTGTCTCTAAAGCAGATTTCTTGGATTTTAATCTTATTTTGAACATTTATAAGTATAGCTTTCTGAGTGCATTATGTAACTTTTCTATGACTCACTTTTCTCTTCTATAAAGTGAGGATGAAAATATTTGCCACTAAGTAAGGTGATTGTGAATGTTAATTGAATTTATATATGAAGACAATTTAAATCAGTGCCCGCATATGAGAAAAGTCTAGTAAATAACAGTTTGGCATTTTTGCAACTCTATATTCCTCTTGCATAGCATAATTTGACACATACTATCGGGTCTCTTTCTTTTTATCCTCTCTCAATATGAACATAAACACCCCATAGTTACAAATAAGAAAACTAAGACCTAAAGATACTGATATTTTGAAGCAAAAAGTAACAAATGAGAATTCAGTAATAATAACTACAATATAGGGGAATTAATCACAGAAATTGCTTTCAAAATACTACTTCAAATGTTTCACAACCCCAGTAAATAAAAAATTTGTATAGAAAACTATATGATCCAAAATGTATACGAAGGGTAACATGAAGGAAGAGAGCTTCCAGAGATGACATATATAGAACACATGCATTATGAGCATTTCAGATCTTTTCTGGTAACTGAAGCATGGAAAATTATTTCTTTGTCCAGAAAGGCAAGGGATATTTTGAATTGAAAGTGGTTCTCTATATAAGAAGACCATTATGTTGACTCATAGAACTATTCAAATCAAATGAACTGATGATTTGATGGCAAAATTCAGGCTATTTTTTCATTCACTAATTAGACACACACTTGCTGGCTTTTTATTCTTTTTAAGATCCAGCAGTAGCAATAGGGAAAACAGATAATTTTCTCCTCTCATTTTGACATAGTTACATTTTACCTTTACAAAAACTGACCTCACATCATTGAGACTGAAATGAGATAATGTCTGTAAAACTTTTGTAAACTGTAAAATGTAATGGTCTAATAAATGGTTGTTGTCATTCCACCTTTAGGAATACAGAGAAAATTCCACATCGTTGTACGTGTCTTTAATAGAAAACATATATATTAGCAACCTGCTTTTGTGCCTCAAGGACTACATGAGACATGAAAAAAACAAAAATAAAATAATATGCATGCCCTCATATTGTTCATTATCAATTTAGGAGTTTCAAAGACTAAAGGTGTGTCATAAAGGTGATTAGACATAGTACATATAGGGCAGAAAAAGGGGGATTTTAAATTTACTGAGGGTAGTTAGGGAAGGTAAAAATGACATTATAATGTGAATGTGACTGGTAAGGATAACAGAGCAGAGAAGCAGTAACCTGTAGCAGAATCAGATGTATCTGAGATCATGACATACCCATAAAACCGGTAGCTCCATAAATGCTAAACGTATTGGTGTTTGGGGGAGAGTGAAAGATGATCTGGATAGACAGTAGAAAATTTATTCATTAGTTTATTAATTCATTCACTTATTCATTCATTTACTCATTCAGCCACTGTTTGACAGTCTTTATATGCTATACTAAGGAAAATAGGCAATACAGAGCTTAAATATGGGATTTTTAGAAAGGGATGGCCCATAATCAGATTTACATTTATATCTAGGGTTGAGATGAAACCAAAAGCAAATATAATTGTTAGCATTGGCAATGGTACTAGCATAAAGTAAGAAGTACTGCAGGATATAGCATGGATAAGGGATAATAAGAAATTTAAGTTAGAAAATGAGGGGAAGAAACCAGGTTCTGGTTAGGATATGTGAATGAATAATTGTACCATCCCTAAAAAAATCATTTCGAATGGAAGATGATTTACTTTTCTACCTCCCAACAACTGATTTGGCAAATATCACACTGAGTTCTTGTTATCTTGTGTGTTTTCTAGTTATCTTGTGTCTTTTCTGAATGATCGGAGTTTGAATAGGAAAACAACTTTCTTTTTTTTTTTATTGGTAATTTTTAATTTTCATTACTTAAACCAATGCTGACACACAGTAGGTTCTTAGACATGGTTGTTGTATTGATTAGAAGATAAGTACTATTGCTTTTAAATAGGCTACCCAACTAACAAAACTGTCATCAGGGAAATTCAATCCAAAGAAAAACATTTACATGATTACATTTGCTAAGTTTTGAATTTACCAGCATGCATTCCTTTCAGAAAAAGCATCTTCAGCTATCTGAATTGCTCTTTTCACAATTTTAGCTTCATTGACTTCCATCTCAGAGATATTTTTAGAATACAGATATTAGCTACTGAGACATATTTGGTAATCAAATAAGATACCTGTTTATCACAAACTCTAAAGCACCATGGGTGTAATTGCAGGATGACTGCATGAGCTCTGGAAATTTTTTGAGTTACAGCTGCCTTGGAGGACATAGTCATTCCTCTTTGTATACTCTTGTTCTTCCTTTGCCTCATCACTGGGTGATATTCATGAAAGTAAATCAAGATATAAAATACAACTTCCTAGATCAAGTTGTTAACAAATATAGAAAAAGTCCACTGGGATTAATATTAAACTCATGTGACTTAATATTATGAAGACCTGCCCACCTGCTACTAATTCCCACTATTAACAGTGTGGAATATCCTATAATACACACACAGGACAAAATGAATATTCTTTTGCACTTCAATATTTTATTCACAAATTACATTTCTTACAAATAAATCAGTTTCTCTTACTTTTTCCCCCAGTCTCCAGTCCATTGGTCTCCAGTCCATTCTCTTTGTTCTTTCAGTTTATGCAAAGGGGTAATAGGTCTGTGGTAATGTGATATGCTGTACCCTTGCCTAAGAATGACTAAGGGTTATTAAACAAATTATGAGGTGGAAATTGTTCTTTTTGACTCTACCTTTAAAGAAAGAAAACTATAAAAAGATTAAGTAACTTGCCTGTGGTTGTACATATTTCCAAGGTCAGATTTCCTGAATTTATATTCTGGCTTCACCATAAGCTGGCTGTTTGAACATGGGTGAATTACTTAATCAAATCAAGATCTGGGTTATCAACAGTCTCATTTGGCAAGAGAGCAAGAGACCTCCTAGCAAGAGGATATTTAAGGCTAAAATGGATACAGTCCTGAAAAATACTTATCCTTCTTTATTTCAAAAATGAGCATAGTAAAAATGCCCATGTTTAGGGTTTTATTTATTGTAAGTGATAATCTGTAGAATATTTAGTATGATATAGTCAGAGTATCCAATAACTTAATTCTTACTGTCATGATTGCTCTTATTTTCACCTTCATTTGTACTTGAATCCCTTGTTCTAGCCTGGAGTGTATATCGCTGTCCAAATTATCTTTAAAAACCTAGACTAATAATGCCACTCCCATACCAAAAAATATATATGGTGGCTACACATTGTACATTAAAAAAAAAAAAATACTATTACTGGGCCTCCTCTGGTGGCGCAGTGTGTTGAGCGCAGCGCTGTGAACTGTCCGCAGCCTCTGCAGCCCGGTTCAATCCCCGCCAGTCAACGAGAGTCCCACATGGCGCAGCAGACCTCTCCTGTCGTGCCTGCTGCTCCCCTCAGCAGTGTGTTTCGTCAGTCTGCCTGTTCTGTTCCCCACTCAGTCTTTGGTGAATCCTTTCACCCTCCCACGAATCCGGCCTGTACCTGGTTCTTATATAAATAAATAAATCTTAAAAAAACTATTACTTAATATTATTATATTATTAGCAATCCATTCCTTATTCTCTGTGGTGAACATCTTGAGGCAATACATGCTATGGTAATAGGGTAAGAACTGTGGGTAGATATTCCAGGGTTTGGCTCCAGTTCTATAGTTTCATAGCTCTATGGCCCTGGGAAATGCTAAACTTCTCTACAATTTAGAGTTTTAATTTTTAAATGAGCATACCCAATATTTACCTCACTGACACTTTAAAGAAAATTCATGAAAGAGATTGTACATTATCTTGCCAATGATAGGTCTCAATAAAATCTCATGTATTTGTTATTTGTTTTTTACATCTGTCTTCCTTTTCAATTATGTCACTGCTCCCACACCTATTCACCCACCACAACAAATGTCAAACCATACACAGCCCAGCATTTTACTCATAGACACTACTCCTTCTCTGTATAATTTTCCTTTCCAACTTCGGAGAATTGTAGCTGTACTCTAGGATCCAGGGGATAATGTCACATCCTATGTGAAAATTTTTCTAATTAAAGTTCCAAATACTCTTTTTTTTTTTTTTTATAGAGGCATGTTTTATTTATTTATTTCTTTGCTTGTTTATACATGCACTGGGTACAGTCAGAAGCGCGGGAGGGTGAGAGAATTCACCAGAGCCAGAGCGGGGAGCAGAGCAGGCAGAAGGACCGAAGTACACTGCTGAGGGGAGCAGCGGGCGGCAGGAGAGGTCTGCGCGCCATGTGGGACCCTCCTCCTGTGGCTGGGGAGCAGCCGGGGATCGAACCGTCACTGCAGAGGCTGCAGGCAGCTTCGCAACCCAGCGCTCAACCGCTGTGCCACCGGGGAGGCCCAAAGTTCCAAATACTCTTAACATACTTCCTATTTATCACAATTAAAGTTGTTCACATTTTAAAATTATTACTCACCTCCTTCCATAACCTTGTTGTGAGCTTCTTAACAGGTTCACATGATGTTTTATAATTAGGGAAAAATAATCCTCCTTGAAGGATTAATAACATTAATAGAGACAATTATTTGTCTTTCATATATGATTATATTTAATCAAGGATCTGACACTTAAAGAGAAATAAAATTTTGATAAATAAATGACTAGATGAAAGAATATCTTCAAATGGTTATTATCTTTTGATTTTTGCATTATGAGTTTATATATGTATTCAATTCTAAGGATATTGTAGAACATCTCGGGGCCAATTTATGGATCTTAAAACGTGGGGGGCTTAAAAGAAATCAGTCCTATGAATGCATAATAATATTTACGAAAGAAGCTCCATATTTGGGGTAATAAGAAAGATTCTTCATGTTGGCAACAGGATTGGAAAAGCACCTAGATTTTTCTTATTATGACAAGCCTTATGTAATACTAGAGAAACAGGAATTGCAAATGATGCAAGAATAGTGGCAATGAAATATTGGCAAACTCTCAAACATCCCATTAAAATTACACAGACCAAGTTTATATATACATGGTTAAATATTTATATTCAACAAAAATATTTAGAAATACTAAGATTTTCTACTAAAAGTAGACATGAGAAGAGCCATAATAAAGTGAATCAAAAGTTGACCTAGATATACAAACTAACAATAGGCACAACGTGTGCACATTTCAAGTGTTCAAATATTCAAAGCTTTTCTCAAATTGGTCTGTTATGATGAAACATTGTAATAATTAGAAAAGCAAATCAAATATGTATAAATGCTCCTGTTGGTTTCCCATGGTGGTAACATGGGATAATTAGTTTGTATATGAGACTTTGCATAAATTCCTCACAGAGTTGCAAGGCTTTAGAGGTAATTATTTTATATTAGAAAACAATGTTGTAACTGTGACAATTCATGATATTAAGAAACTATGGGAAGTTATGACTAGTTTAGTGGATGTTTTAATTAGTAAATAGATCTCCCAATTAAATCTGAAGTATTGTTTTATAAAATCATGAAAGCATGTATGATAAAAGAACTAGAATTAGAAAACAAGGGACCAAGTATGAATGCTAGCTATGGGAATGAATGGAGAATAAATTATGCATGAGAAGATGCAATATATATTTTCACAGAACTGCATGTGGGATGTGAGCAGAAAAGAGGATACAAAAAAAAAAGACAATACAGAAAAAGAGTATGACAGTTGTTGGCAAAAGAAAAACATGAAGAATAGGAAAAATAAAAACAGAAAAGAAAATAAATAGGAAAAGAAAGTTGATGAAGAAAAGCAAAAACAGTCTGAGTAGTAACAAAATGTTACAGATGTTAATTTACAGTGCTAAGTAAGTTTTGGGTACTAATCTACATGTGCTATTATAATCTTCTAAAGGGAAGTTCCACATCTCATCTAACTTCCACATATCATCTAAGTTCCACATCTCATCTAATTTAGCACTGAAGGAAAAAAAGGATTCAAACGTATCACATACCTAATAGTTAGCAGAGTCAATACTCAAACTCTTCCTGGAAATCACTCTAAAATTAGCATATTCTTTTAAATTTTGAGAATAAAATACAAAGACTGTTTTATCTAAGACTCTGGATTAGATTATAGCTGAAGTAGAGGATGTTAACTTCATAGATAATACAGAATTTTATGGTAAAGTGATAAATGTTTCTTATACTCAATCAACAAAGAGGAATGGTATATTTCCCCTCGATTGGTCAGTTGTTGATAGAAGAGTAGGGACAAGATTGGAGGAAGGCAAAGGCACAATTTAAGATTCCTAGATAGATTAATCCAAGGGAATATAATTCAGATACAATGACTGAAGACAATGCCTAAAAGAGTCCTATTGTGTGACTCTGGGAGGATAGCTTCCTTTTATCTTCAGTTTTCTGGTGTTAAAATGACATCTGATCTTGAGCTATCACACCAACAAATGTGCATGCACAATGGAACAGGAACAGCTAATAAGGTCTTTACTTAAAGAAAATTAATGTTAAAGAAAACCATACAAGACAATTAAAAATTTAAATAATAGGGCCTGCCTGGTGGTGCAAGGGGTTCAGCACTATGAAGCTATCATCAGCCACTGCAGCATGAGTTCGATCCCTGGCCAGGGAGCTAACCCACATGGCGCAGCAGACCTCGCCTCTCACTGCTGTTCCCCTCAGCAGTGTTTTTCAGTTGCTCTACCTGTTCTGCTCCCCACTCTGTCCCTGGTGAATCCTTTTACTCCCCCGCAGCACCTCTGGCCTATACCCCAGTTCTTGTATGCATAAATAAATAAAATAAATATTTTTAAAAATTAAATAATAAAACCTACAAGATAGATCATACAGTTATCTTCAATTTATATATAAGGAAATGGACATACATTAATAACTTAACCAAAATTAAGTTTGGTTAAATCACCTAACCAATGTCAAAGCAAGGATAAGAGGAAATTTAACTCAGGATGCTACATCATTAATCTGACTAATATATTGACTTTTAGAATAATATGGGTCACAGGATTCTGAGTTGCTGGGCCTCCCCTGGTGGCGCAGCTGTTGAGCGCTGGGTTGCGAGACTGCCCGCAGCCTCTGTAATGCCAGTTCAATCCCCTGCCATCAGGCGAGGATCCCACAAAAAAAAAAAAAAAAAATAGAAGGTAAGTGTAAGTTAAATTGACAATCTTATCTCTATAATGATTCACTTGTCAACAAATGTTCAGGAAGTGATTCATGATATACAGGTTATGATAGTTAAATTTTACATGTTTGTAGTAGAACATATAGTTTAGGAGGCAAGTTCACATGTATTACTCAGATGAACCTCACAAAAAATCTACACTTTGACCAGCAAAGACATAGCAACTAAGAAAGGACTTTGCCATTTTATGAACCATTGATGGCTTTAGGATCTTTCCTTTACATATGAGTATACTTTTCTCTCTTTTTCTTACCCTCCTTTTCATTTTTTAATTAGGTATGTTACATTTGCTAATTCATTGTACAGTTACCTATAATAGTTTTCTGTTAGAATATATAATGGCATTATGTATCCTATAAGTGTGCTGCGAAGTATACATCTTTCCTCATCATCTAGGCAAGAAACAAGCCCTCTTTCTTGCACTCTATTTCTGTACATGATGGAATCTAAAAAGCATATTGTGCTTGAAAAATATTACTGATAACTTGAGATTTTTGTTAAGCAGCTTTTTAATGCTTAGTAGGCAGGTATAGAGCTCTTTAATGCATAGCACTTCAAAACTTTGCACTGAAAAAAAATTCACAAGACATAAAAAATGACAGGGAAAACAAATAAACTTTAAAAAGTTGATTCATCTTTTATACTGGCAGAGGTGATTAACTTGAAAAGCAAGGAGCTGGACAAATCATGATGAATATATTTCATGATAAAGTATCTTATACCAACTCCACTTCAATATATTGAAAAACTATTGAAATGCAGTATTCTCAAGGTTAGAGTGGGCAAATAATGCTACTTATAGATTACCAATTCTTGCTAAATTATTACAGAAGGAGAAAGAGCTGCATGGCAGATTCACAGTTGGTACAATTTTCTTTCACTCCAAAGATAACAAACACAACATGAAAACATGAATATATTAGAACAGACAACAAAAGCTGTTAGATTGATTTGTGTTAACTTTCCTACACATGGGTGATGGAAAGAATTCATGGCTTGAGATGCTTTCAAGATCAAGAAAACTATCGTTCTGATCCTTAACTTTAATTTTCATAAAATCACACAATATGAATATTTAATTTTGGGAAGGCATTTGTAACTGAATTTATCTGAAAAAGAAACAGATCCCCACAACCACATTTGTAGTATAGAATGAAATAATACACTCTTAAGTGTTCTGTAAAACATTTCTATAATACACTCTTAAGTGTTCTGTAAAACATTTCTATGCTTTATTGTATAAATGTTTAATATGCTAAGAAATATTTACAATTTAATATGCACCCTAGAGGTAGTTTTATCCCCAGATAGCTTGCTGGCTGTTGCAAATATACACTAGTCTTTTTTTTTTTTTTCTATTACTGACTACTAAGGAGCTCTATTATTTGTTGAATCATAGAAAGAAAATGTGGGTTAGAGGGAAATATTCCTTGAAATGCTAAATAATATAGGATTCCAAAGTATCTCCCATATAAATGTCTAATGCTGTGTTTCTAAAGTTTTACGAACATCTTCACTTCTTTAAAAAGTGCATTTCACTTTAGTATAGCCAATGAAAATTACAAGCTAAATTGTTGCTCTCAAAGTCAATCCACATATTTTTTTTCTAACAAATGAAAAACATTTTGCTAGATGATATCAAAATATGATGAAAGACATAAACTGTCTTCAAGAAATTGAGTGTATTGGAAGAAACATACAAAAATATGAACATGTTAAGAATTGTCAAAGTCTTAGCTAGGTGCCATGGGAACCAGAATAAAGCATTGACTAGAGCGTTTTAGGAATGTTTTGCATGAAATGTGGCTTTGAATATGGCATTAATTAATGACTTGGAATTGGAAGCTGAGAAGAGAAAGAACGGCATATTACAGAGAAAAATAAAGTTTGAAAACGTGGAGCCATGAAATAGCAAACATAGGATAAGTTAAAGGAATAACAGAAATTACATAGTGACTATATCCGGTCTCTTTGAATATATTCAATATGATACTTTTTCTGAAATCAATGTGACCCTTACAAAAAAACTAACAAAATTGGACATCAAAAACTAGTATAGTGAATAGTTAAATTTTAGAGGCTATCCATTGTTTATTAAATTTACTCTCCACATATTTATAATTAATGACACTAATGAGACAGTGATTGCTAGATCAATGCTTGATTTGACTGCCTTATCAAAAAAAATTTTAAAAATGAAATGAAATAAGTAAGAAAGTATATGACTTTTTAAAACAACTATTTCTGTGGCCATTATAGCCTTATTAAATTTTCTAGCATTTAATTTCCTCTGCTTAGTGAGTCTTTCTCAATCTTTATCACTTCCTGATCTTGAACTTTTAGTAAATAAGGTTTTACTTTTGGTTATTTTATCCAAAGCTAACTTTAATTAGTAAAGCTTTCAGTTAATAGTGTTTCTAGATTATAAAGGTTCTTTTTCTACTCAGATATGTACTCAGACTCAGTGGTAGCTGGTTCCTGGAAAAGAAGCCAACTTGGTTATTAGTTCCTTCTTGCCAAAAATAACAATTGATTTTCTTCTTCCTAAATTGAAATCAGTGAGGAGAACAGCTCCAAATGACAATCGATGTCCACTCCACTAACCATGTCATAGTTAATTAGATTAAATATGCTGTATTTCCTTCTTTTAAACAACTCTCTAAGGCATGACGGAAGAAGAATCTAATTATGCCTTAAATACACCTCAGAGTGCTCAGACTTTGTAGTGAAACAAGAGTCCCATGGGAATCATATTTTAAGTGATTAGTATATGCAATGTTGTGAAGCTCTCAGATGAATCCAAAGACTTTGTATACTATAAGAGAACTATGGATTACACTGTAACTAAGTGTTGAACAGCATGCAATATGGATATATTTAACCATTTCAAAAATCATTTCAGGAGCAATCTCAAAATTCTACATAATCCCATCATTTTAGAAAAAAAAATTGAATTGCATGTTGATAAGAGGTGAACTGTATGTGAATTACACTTTAACTTATTTACACTTTAACTTATTTACACTTTAACTTATTTACACTTTAACTTATTTTGTTAGATAGATACAGCAAATGGCATTTATGTGCTTTTGCATACATTGTTGACTACTTGAAATCACTAAAATATATTTATCTCTTTTCTGTGATGATGAACATATTTTCCACAATCTAACATCCTTCCCCATCACTACTAACCCTCCCCCACAGTCAAATCCTAGAAAATGGATACAAAATAAATCTCTTTCTCAATTTTTCTATTCTTTTTGGTTCTCACTCAAAAACCAAGTAACTATAAAAATGTTATGATACTTATACTTTTTGAGCACCTCTTTTTTTTTTAAGGTTCATTTTATTTATTTATTTATTTATTTATTTATTTATTTATTTGAGCCAGAGCTGGGAGCAGAGCAGGCAGAAGGACCAAAGTACACTGCTGAGGGGAGCAGCAGGCTGCAGGAGAGGTCTGTGCATCATGTGGGACCCTCCTCCTGTGGCCGGGGTGCAGCCGGGGATCGAACTGGCGTTGCAGAGGCTGCGGGCAGCTTCGCAACCCAGCGCTCAACTGCTGCGCCACCGGGGAGGCCCAAGCACCACTTTTTGAAACAGTGAGACTGTTCCAAATCTTCATTTCCAACTTCTGCATTTGAAGAATATTTAACTACTTTAACTACAGGGGGATACAATTAAAATGTCCAAGAATTATTTGGGGGGGATTTTATGCTTTATCCTTCTTTTCAACTTTAAATATCCCTACAGACCTTTAATTAAAAAATAGAAATCTAAGGAATCAAAAATTGTGAGGGCAAAGAGAAATTTGAGATACGTTTTCTAATATACATGCGAGATGTCGAGGTTACTATTGAGATTTTGGTTATAATTTGATGGACTCCGTGTTATTGTTTTCCTACTGCTGAGAATTAAGTATTTTATATTAGATTATGTAAGAAAATAGTTTATATTATATCAGTTCAGCGGTCATTTACAAATGAATATCATAAAGATCTGAGATGACTTAAACAAATGAAAGATTTCTTTTTTTCTCATAACAACATGAATAGCTGGGAAAGCCAAATTCTCGCCAAAAAAAAAAAAAAAAATCATCAGGGAATCCGGACACTTTCTACTTTTCTTCTCACCCGTCTTTTGCATGTGACCCTTTCTTTGATAAGGATTGCTAAACTTGTAGGTATTGAGGGTGGGGGTGTGTGTGTGTGTGTGTGTGAGAGAGAGAGAGAGAGAGAGAGAGAGAGAGAGAGAGAGAGAAACAGACAGAGACACAGACAGAGAGAGAGACAGAGAGACAGAGATGGACAGAGATAGAGATGAGAGAGAGAACTAAAACTATCTCTTACTTATCATGCTTTCTTTTGAAAGCTCCAACCCTTATTTTTTTATTATATTTCACTGACAGGTTATCTAGCCAGCTCTATTTAGAAAGTTGCTAGAGAGGACAGAAGAACAGTACATTAACAATGACTGTCATGAGTTTATGGATATAAAAACTAAATGTCCAAGGAGAACAGGGGAGGCTGGATAGCAATAGCTTATTGATATTGAAATAAATATGGGGAGATACCAAACAGAAGGAAACTGATTTTTAGAGCTTTGCTATATTTTTTAACATGACACAGAACAGAAATAGAGATTCAAAAAGGTTCAAAAGAGGGCCACAATACGTACATTTGTTATAGTCTGGTGGTTTGGTTAAGAATTCTATCAGTTGTTACTTATTTATGGATTGGAAATGATTTAGAATTTTTATATAAATTTGATTGGTAAGCCTTAATTCACACCCTACCATTTAATAGATAATAAATCTTAACTGATTTACTTAGTTGAAAGATAAACCAAAGTTAACGTGGGTTCTATAAAAACACTCAAAGACAATTAAGATAAAATATTACCTTAAATATTCAGAAGAAAAGCAGACCACAAAAATAAGAATTAAAAATATACAAATATCCCGGTATGTTAAATGAGATAGAAGCTGAGAAACACTGTATGGAATAGTAAAAAGAATTTAAGCACTGGATAAGACATTGAAATAAATATCTGTTTAGATATTTTTCAATTCTCGGGCCCCATAATACTTTGAAAGGCATTTGCTTTCACAATATATGTTTAAAAATTTTGGTTAAGCAAATTGTCTTTATTGAAATTTTATAGTTAGCCATTAGTGGTAAAATTTATATAAAAGGGTACTTCATTTGTTCATGCTTTAGAAAAAAATGACTTGCTATCAATATATGTGGGTAACGCCTACATTTCACAAATTGTCACTATTATGTGATTCAGATGCCAGTGCTAAATTCTTTATAGTTCACATATTTAAAAATAAAATTTCAACCAATATATTTTTAAGATATTTGCTTTCATATTTCTAAAATTCTATTAGAATACCCTTATAGTTCTAATAGAAATATAACAGAAATTGTTTCATGCTTGCTTGCTTTCATAGTCCAAAGCAACAGGGATAAAGATTAGTTAAACACAGGTGTTGATATTCATTGCTTATTTATTTGGAGTATTTTAAGATCTTATTTTACCATGTTCCAGTGAACAAAAATAATAGGCACTTACCCATGGTTTTTGGTTCTCAAGAGACAGTTTGCACTGCCAAGGCCATGCAAAATCTGTGCTTACACAATTATAATTTCATGATACTCTACAATTTTCTGGCTTTGGCAGGTTTCTTCCTTAATCATTAGTTGAGCCAACATTTGATAGCATTATTCTTTTATAAAGCAGAGTAGGAAAGTTAGGAAAATGTACGTTATTTGAACCATGCAAAATCAGATGTTGTTGATACACTTGGCTTGCAGTAAAAAACATTAAGTCATAGAACAACAGAAATGTATCTTTTTATCATAAAGGAGAAATATAAGTAAAATATCATCTGGTACTTATTTTTATTGTCTAAAATATATTACTTGATATATATTATGGTAAAATCGTCAAGAGATAAATGCAACGTATATGAATGTTAAAAACTAAGAATATCTGGCCTATAAAGTTTTTTTCAAAGATTTATTTTATTTATTTATGCACACAAGAACTGGGGTGTAGGCCAGAGGTTCAAGGGGTGAGAGGATTCACAGAGACTGACCAGGGAGCAGAACAGGGAGATCTAATGGTACACTGCTGAGGGGAGCAGTTAGTGAGACAGGAGAGGTCTGCTGTGCCCTGTAGGTTAACTCCCTGGGTGAGGATCAAACTCAAGTTGCAGTGGCTGGTGATGTTTTGATATTGTTAAGACTTTAACCCCTGCACCACCAAGGAGACCCTGTCCTATAAAGTTTTATATCCAGGTTCTACAAAATAACTAGACAGATTTATTAGTTTGTGAGATTATGACATTAAGATGATATAATATATAAATAGGTACAGTTTTGATGTGGCATTTTATATTTAGCATTGTTTCATTGAAATTATTCACCTAGTAATAGTTATTCTTTATAGAATTTTCATATCTGCATGGTATATTATCAAGGGAAGAAATAACAATAGTAGCATTTGTTCAGTAATTATATGAGGTATTTTACTTAATCATACTTAATCCTTATGACACATTTTAATCGTTACCATTAATGTCCACATCTTACAGATAAGAAATCTTAGGCTCAGCTAGTAGGAAATAAAGCTGATACTTAAACATGACTCTAAAGCCTGCATTATTTACTATTAAATTATACTCTTAATTTAGTATTAACAAACATTATTTTAAATATTACATGGTAGTCCAACTATCAAGTATTATTCTATACCCTAGGCACTTTTGGTATTTAACATGATAAATTTTCTTTCATTTTAATGACGCAAGAATGTGACCTATGAAAGGCAGGGGCCTTTATCTGTTTTATACAATGTTACTATGCTAGTTTATAGCATATAGTAGGCACTTAATACATGTCTTGAATAAACAAATGAATACCATATGGAAACAACTTCATGAATATAGTTTGTTTTTTCCTCATTATTTCTTGTAGTACCAGGAGTGAAAGTTAAAAACTTCAGAGAAAGGAAATATTCACTAAAGACAATTTTAACCCCAAAATTGCCCATGGTCAGGAAGCAAAAATGAAAGGATTGAGTTAAAGTTGAGAAATACTTTTTTCCCAGTTACAGTTTACAGAAAAGGCAAGATGGGCTTTTTTTTTTTTAAATGGTTTCTTTTCTTTTTTAAGATTTATTTATTTATATAAGCACTGGGTACAGTCAGAAGCATGGGAAGGTGAGAGAATTCACCAGAGCCAGAGCAGGGAATAGAACAGGCAGACTGACGAAGTACAATGCTGAGGGGAGCAGCGGGCAGCAGGAGAGGTCTGCGTGCAATGTGGGACCCTCATTGAGGGGATCAGTGGGTGGCAGGAGAGGTCTGCACACCATGGGACCCTCGCCGGCAGCCGGGAGTAGAACTGGTGCTGCAGAGGCTGCGGGCAACTTCCCAACCCAGACCTCAACCGCTGCACCACCAGGGGAGGCCCAAGATGGGCTTTAAATAACATGTAGGTCCTAAGAATTGGAGAAGCAAGTTTATCAGTTAGTATAAACTTAGTTAATATAACACACAGTCTCCAAATACTGCGGTTTTTCTCACATGCACAACATTTTCCTCATGAGAACATGTGTCTTCTTATCAGAGACACTAAGAAACCCCAGTAACCATTTTGGCAGAGCCAATGATTCCTCCATAACAGGAAATCATGCTCTTTACCACCTTGCACCACGAATTAAACACTTTTCCCTAGAAAAATCACACACACACACACACACACACACACACCTTAGACTTCACTTCTTTTCTTCATTCAATCACAAAAAGATCAGGAAGTATGATACCATCATTTCCTGCTTAGATGCAGGGTGAACCAGAACTATGTGCAACTAAACTATTGAATTCAAATTAAGTAAGCAGAGTTACCTCTATAGTAAGATCTGTAGAAATAATTGGATATGGATAATAAAAACTGAGAAACATTAAAGATGGTTTCATTGGCACCATTATTAACAATTTGAACATAGTGTAAATTTGGGGAAAATGATAAATTTCTATTAGGAGCTGAAACTCCAATAAGAGGCTTTGGAAATATAAATCTAAACATGAGAAAAGATTTAAAGGAGAGACTGGGACTAAGAAAGCATGAAACAGAGGGACTGATCTGAAGCAGAGATCAGTGCTATGAAAAGGAAACATTGAAAGGAGAGAAGGAAAAGTAATAAAGAACCATGGAGAATGTTTCATGCATTTAGTCTAGTTCACAGAAGAGCAAGAACCACCAAAGTTATCAGAGAATGAAAGGGATGAAGAACATTAAGAATGAGGATGTACTCTAATATATTCAATACTGCCAGCAAGACAGAGGTTTAGAACATGAAATATTGTAGTTTCAACAAATATGTGAGAGGAGCAGAATCTCATAAGACACATAAAAATGAATGATAAGGAACTGAATTGGTGTTAGGCTTTCAAGAAGATTGACAAAGGAGGTACAAGTATAATAATATGTTAGCCCTTTAACAGGACAGAATTCAGAGCAGAGATACTTGGTTGGGACTTCCTGCTCGTATGTATTCCTAAGAGGAGGAGTCATTTAAGAGTTCAAAAAGAGAGTATAAGAATTATGTAAAATAAAACAAGGCAGTTGGGAATCGAAATAGAATGAGCAAAAAGAAGTTACGTTTATCTTAACTTTTTCAGTGATAGAACTGAAGTTAAAGAACAGCAAAGATGAGAAAATTTGAAGTGAACAAGGATACTAAAATACTTTTATCTCAGATATCTTTTTTCTAAACAAAGAAAAGTGAAATTGTAGAGAGTAATAATGGTAGATGTTGGAGACGAGAATTTGGAGACAATAATATTTTGTGGGAAATATAAAATTAAATATTAGTATTTAAAGGCCACTCAATATATGCTAATGAAATATTGAATGGTCGTTATTAATTAAAATATTTTCAACAACATGACCAATAATATTAAAAATAAAAAAAAAAACTTGGAAAAATTACATTGTCCTTTATCAGGGTTGGTTACTTGAAGACAATTATCATAATGACCTAAACTATCATGCCCTCTCACTTCAACCCCTCACCCACATAGTTATGTGAGTTTTCTTTTCTTTTCTTTTTTTTTTAAATTCCACTCTGATGATTCCTTTATATATTTTTGGTGCCTATACAAGCTATATCACCAGTTCTAGACTTCACATATCTCACCAAAGTAAATGACAAAGTGTTAGTTTTCTTTATTGTCGTTGTTCCTTCAGTACACTATTCCTACTAACATCATTTATCTTTTAAAAACCACAATTAAGGCATGTCCTCTTTCAGTTAAAAAATATATGTGTGTGCAGTTTCCCTCCTTCCATGATAGTATATCTAAGATAAAATCATGGTTCTTAAAACCTCCAAGTTCTGGGCACAGCTTTCTGTCATAGTAAGTTTGCCCAGTTACTCATCTACTGCACCTTCTTAATGATAGGATAATTTCTGCATTTACTGAGACCTGAAAGATGCCTTTCTTCTTGCCTTCTATATGAGGTACCACTGATGTTACCTATCATACCCCAGTGCTATTTCCCCTAGGATATTTTTTTCAGATTTCCAGTAAGATTGCCACTCCACCTTCTCTTGTTTTCTAATTTCACCTCATTTTAGTTGCACATCTACCTCCTTTTCCTCTCTCTGTGCCTTAATCACAAGATATGACACCTTGCACTCCCCATGGTAGAGTGTATTCTAGATGCTTAACCATTAAACTAAAAAACCAAGCCACCTCAAATTGCTCGTTGAAAGTTATTTATTGAATTTACATGTATCATTCATCTGTGAGAAATGTAAATGATAAAAGAAGGCATATCTACTAAAAGTAAAAATTTGAAAAACCCTATGAGGATGAATTAGTCTTTCTGTATTCTAAATTCAATTTTGATATTTTACTTTTAAATTACAGTCTCAAAATGAAGGTATATAGCTCTTTGTTGTTCAGCTGTTTTCCGTGCTAGGTGCAATCATATATAATTGTATGTAGCATGCTACTTGCTTAAAGAAACAAAGTTTGGCCAATTGGAACACTCCTTAAATTTGCCTAAATGCAAATCTTAGGGGAAAATGATGACATATTCAATGATAAATATATATACAATAACTTTAATATAAACTAAATTAAAAGAAGAATTTTGCTGACATCTTAGAACTTCTAAAAATTATGACTGTCCTCTTGCAATGTTATAAGTTTCAGTAATTTAATGCTAAAAATATTAGGTCATACAATTATAAACTTAGCTGAAGTAATTGTTCTGAATTCATAGCTTGGCCAAAATTTTATTCTTCATAATGCTTTGTTTCAGATGGCAAAATGTTTTCATAACTTCTTGTTTCACTAGGCAATGTATTTTTTAAAAATATTTTTTCAGCTTTTAAACAAAAGTATTACAAATAGGCAAAGTGACCCATTCATCTTACTATCTTCATTCAACTAGTTCACTAACACAATTTTAAATTAATTAGAATTTAAGTTTTCACATTTTGTCCAAATAAATTTATTGAAACAGATTTTATAAGTTTTATATTATTTTATTAAAAACAAGACAACAGCTCTAAAATAACATTAGTTAGCCTAAGCCCCAAGTCACCAAATATAGATTTAATCGATCCAATTTAAATAAAGTTTTGCTTAAGTGGACTCAAAATTATATCTTTCAACAGTTTCTTTGTGTAAATGTACTTAATTTCAGAATTACATAGCACTAATGGAAGAGTTCCAGTGTACTGTTTTATTGAAACAGTTTTCAATAGTTTTTCAATAAAGTTTTCCATCCTTTGCTACCCACCAAATATGCTTATCTATTATTTATAAACAAAACTAAAAAACTAAGATGAGGCCATTACTTTTTTCAAAAATTCAAGAGATAAGAAAAATTCTAGGTCTTTTTACCAAATTTAATAATGTGCATACTTATTGTATTTAGCATTAAAAGAAATTTGAGAAGCTTGAAGGAAATAAAATATTTTAAAATTGGAAAAAAAAACTTTCCATTCTCACCAATATACAAAGAAATGCAAATTAAACAAGATACTATGATTAGTTCCTCAAATTAGCATACATATTTTAATGCTAATTCCTAATGCTAATGAAATTGCAGAAAAATGTGCTTCATACTCTGCAGTTAGGAAATGAATATCAAGAGTCTTAAAACTGACCTTTTCATGTTTCTCAAACATTTATCATTAAGGATTTTTTTATTCAGGAGTTTATATTTAAGATATTATTTGAAGTAATATTTACAATAGCAAGAAGAATAACCTAAATGTACAATAATAGAAGAGCATAAAGAAAGAATTATAGAAACAGATATAGAGACAGACATGGATATTGTAAACATACATAATATAAAAATGGGATGTCCTTATAGTGTGGGTGTGGCTGTCAAATGACATTTATTCCCAATGAAAAATGTGCAAGTTTCACTGTCAAAGAAAAACTAGTGACTATAAAACTGCACATAGAGTATAATACCAATTTAAAAAAAAAAATGCATGTGTGTACATGGATTGTACATATATAATTGGGAAGAAATAATAATTGAGACACTTGATATCCATTTGCATATATTTATTGTATTTCTAGCATGTGACATTATTGGTGAGTTCTCTTCATTTACATAAAGTTGGTAAATTTTCCAAAATTACTGGCATTTGCATATATTATATACATGCATGTGCATTTCATTTTAGAATGTTCTTTCCAAGATTCTTCATCTTGCTAACAACTCAGCATTTTCCAAGTATAAGCTAAAATAACCTTTTCTCAGATTGACTTCCCATGGGCATTATTTTTCCTTTATAATTTGCTACCATAGGGAGTGGGCGGAGCAACATGGCGGCTAGGAGACGCTGCGAGTAAGATCTCCCATTAAAAAAAGTTAATAGGGAGGAAAAGCGGCAGGTCCCAGTGAGAACTGGGACACGGAAGATAAACGGGTGACTCCAGCAAACTGCCCAAAGAAGAAAGTTGCCATAAAAGAGGACGAGAAGGGAGGGAAGCGCAGAACCCTGCTCCCCTCCCCCACCCACAGAGGTGGCACTCTCCGACCGGCAGAGAGGAGGAAAACAACAAACCAAAACGGCCAACAAGAAAAACGGACGCAGCAAGTGGGACTGTGAGTGGAAAGGAACTATTTCAGCCACCACACCCCGTGAACGGGAGCTGTGGAGAACCCTGCAGGATCCGCCGCAGAGGTGAGCTCCAGGCGCCATTAAAGAGAGCCCCGCCCCCCAGGAGGAGACCAGCACCAGCACACAGCCCCGGCCCCCGGTAAGCTTGCGCAGAAAGCGGCTCGCTGATCCAGATCGGATCACAGCTGCCCAGGTCCCCGGGCCTGCGACCTAGGCTTGCGGGGAGACAGCGGAGGCCCTCCCTGAGTGGGCAGGAACAAGGCGCCCAGGCAGGGGAGCGGGATTCAAAAGGCGCCATTCCCGCGCCACTGATCTGGGCTACAGCCCGCGTCCTGGAACTGAGGGCTTTGGAACTGAGACCCGGGGCACGAAATTAGGGGCGTGGGTTCCCCACGACGGTGGGGCACAAGGCAGACACAGCACCCCAAAGCCGTTGAGGTGTACCCTACCATCCCCGCTCTGCTCCCTGTCCCACGGGGTGGAAAATCAGCTCCCCAAGGGCTCTAGGAGAGATCTCTGGCGCAACCTAGCGACTTGACCCCAGCACAGGCTACTGAAGGAGCTAGTGGCCAGCTCGGGAGTTAGCCCACACCGGGCCCCTTCCGAACAAGTAGTCTGAGCCCACAGGGAGAGCGAGCACCCACAGCCGGGGCAGACCAGGCACGCAGAAGAGTGTGCCTGAGACCAGACGCGCAGGGAGTGTGTCCCACATCACCATTTTAGAACAGGGACATTTCTTCAGTAAAGACTACCTGCAGAAGGCTTCCTCAGGAGCCAGAGGTGAGCGGGGGAAGTTCGCCCACGCCAGACCCCCTCTGGCCTGCAGTCCAAGCCCAGAGGGGAGCAGGAACCCACCGCCGGGGCAGACCAGGCGCACAGGGGAGTGTGTCCCCACATCGGCATTTTAGAACAGGGACCTTTCTCCAGTAAAGACTGCTTGAAACTGACAGATGACTCCTGGAAGAACCAGAGGGGAACAGAGAAGCCCACCCAAGATGCCGGCCAGTCCCAACAACACAGTGTCCCAACGCATACGGCAAATTAGAAAACAGACAGTAGGGAGGAGAAGAACCACACGCAACCTAGCAACTCTCCAGAGAAAAAGCACACCACAAAAAGAAAGCCAGACCCCAGATTGCAAAGACAATAACTTGGAAGAATTTCTGAGCCTTCCAGAAAGAGAATTTAAAATTGCCGTGATTAAAAAACTGACAGAAGTCATAAAGGAAAACAATGATAAGGGAAAAATAATCAACGATCAGAAGAATGCAATTGAGTCCCTAGAGAGGGAAAACAATGGTCAGAAGAAAGAAATTGAGACCCTAAAGAGGGAAGTAAAAGAAATGCAGGAGATCAAAGAATTAATGGAAGAACTAAAGAATTCTGGAAAAAGCAATGAAAGCAGAATAGATGAAATGGAAGAACGAATAAGTAATCTTGAAGACACAGAAATAAAAAGAACCAAAACAGAAAAGGAAAGAGAAGTACGAAGGAAAAAGAACGAAGAAAGACTTCGGAAACTATCTGACTCCATGAGGAAAGGAAATATAAGAGTTATAGGAATACCAGAAGGAGAGGAGAGAGATGTAGGAACAGAGAAAATATTCAAAGAGATAATTGAAGAGAACTTCCCAAATGTAAAGAAGGAGCTGAAAATTGATATACAAGAAGCAAGAAGAACACCAAACTTCCACGACGAAAGGAAAAATACAGCAAGACACATAATAGTAAAGCTCCCAAGAATCCAGGACAAGGAAAAAATAATGAAGCTGGCAAGAGGGAAGAAACAGATAACATTCAAAGGAAAACCAATCAGGCTGACATCAGACTTCTCCGAAGAAACACTACGGGCAAGGAGAGAGTGGAGGGACATAGTCAACAAACTCCAAGAAAACAGATGCCAACCAAGAATACTCTATCCCGCAAAGCTCTCCTTCATCTTTGTAGAAAGAATATGGACCTTCCCAGACAAACAGAAACTCCGGAATTTCATTGCAACTAAACCCCCACTCCAAAAAATACTACAAGGAGTCCTAAAGCCAGAACCTCAGAGGGACGAATAATAATGAAAGAAGGCCAAAAAAAAAAAAAAGTTATTAAAAGAATAAATAAATAAAATCGAAGGAAAGACAAACACAATGGCAAATACAGATGTTAACATATCAATATTAACTCTAAATGTAAATGGACTAAACTCTTCAATAAAAAGACACAGAGTTGCAGCCTGGATTAAGAAACAAAACCCAACCTTTTGCTGTCTCCAGGAAACACATTTAGCTACAAAAGATAAAAATAGGCTCAAAGTTAAAGGATGGAAAACAATCCTACAAGCAAATGGACCAAAAAAGAAAGCAGGAACAGCTATACTTATATCAGATAAAACAGATTTCAAACTCAAAAAGATAAAACGAGACCCCAATGGTCACTACATTATGATCAAGGGGACAATACTTCAAGAAGAAATAACACTCATTAACATATACTCACCAAACGAAGGAGCACCAAAATATATCAGACAACTGTTGTCCTCTCTGAAAACAGACATCAGAGAAAACACATACGTAGTGGGAGACTTCAACATACCACTATCAACAATGGATAGATCAACAAGACAAAAAATAAGTAAAGAAACCAAAGCTCTAAATAAGGACCTAGAGCAACTGGGCTTAACAGACATCTATAGAACACTAAACCCCAAAAAAACGGAGTACACATTTTTCTCAAGCGCACACGGATCATTCTCCAGGATCGATCACATACTGGGGCACAAGACAAACATCAACAGATACACCAAGATTGAAATCATATCAGCCATCTTTTCTGACCATGAAGGCATCAAACTAGAAATAAACCATAAAAAGAAGGCAAGGAACTTTCCTACCTCATGGAGATTAAAAACCACACTACTGGAAGACCATTGGACTAATGAGGAGATCAAAGAAGAAATTAAAAAATTTTTTGAATTCAACGACAAGGAGGACACCAATATCCTAAATGTATGGGATGCAGCAAAAGCAGTAATAAGAGGAAAATATATAGCAATAGAAGCTCACATCAAAAAACAAGAAAGAACTCAAAGAAACAACCTAATCTCGAAGCTCAAAGATCTAGAAAAAGAACAACAAAAAAACCCCAAAACCAGTAGAAGAAAAGAAATAATAAAAACCAAAGCAGAAATAAATGAAATTGAAACTAAAAAAACAATCCAAAAGATCAATGAAACCAAGAGCTGGTTCTTTGAAAAAATCAATAAAATAGACAAACCCCTAGCCAGGCTCACAAAGGAAAAAAGGGAGAAAGCACAAATAAACAGGATCATCAATGAAAGAGGAGAAATCACAATGGACACAGCAGAAATCAAAAGAATAATCAGTAACTACTATGAACAGTTATATGGAAACAAGTTTAACAATCTAGAGGAGATGGACAAATTCCTACAACTCTACAATCACCCAAAGCTAGATAAAGAAGAAATAGAATACCTAAACAGACCAATTACAATTAGCGAAATTGAAATGGTAATAAAAAACCTCCCCAAAAACAAAAGCCCAGGACCTGATGGATTTACAAATGAATTCTACCAAACATTCAGAGACGAATTAGTGCCTATCCTTCACAAACTCTTCCAAAAAATTGAGAAGGAAGGGACAATACCAAACACGTTTTATGAAGCCAACATTACACTAATACCAAAACCGAACAAGGACAACACAAAAAAGGAAAACTACAGGCCAATCTCCCTAATGAACACTGATGCAAAAATCCTCAATAAAATTTTAGCTATCAGAATCCAACAATGTATCCATAAGGTAATTCACCACGACCAAGTTGGATTCATTCCAGGGGCACAAGGATGGTTTAACATCCGAAAATCAATCAACGTTATCCAACACATCAACAAAAAGAAATATAAAAACCATATGATAATATCAATAGATGCTGAGAAAGCTTTCGACAAAGTGCAACACCCATTCATGATAAAAGCCCTTGAAATTCTTGGGATACAAGGAACATACCTCAACATCATAAAGGCCATCTATGACAAGCCAACAGCCAGTATCATTCTCAATGGTGAAAAGCTGAAAGCAATTCCATTAAGATCTGGAACAAGACAAGGATGTCCACTCTCACCATTGCTTTTCAATATAATACTGGAAGTCCTAGCCAGGGCAATAAGACAAGAGAAAGACATCCAAGGAATCCAAATAGGAAAAGAAGAAGTCAAACTATCACTATTTGCAGACGATATGATATTATACATAGAGAACCCCTAAAACTCCACAGAAAAGCTAATTCAACTCATCAATCAGTTCAGTAAAGTGGCAGGATACAAAATCAACACGCAAAAGTCAGTAGCCTTCCTATACACAAACAATAAATCTGAAGAAGAAGAAATCAAAAAGACCATCCCTTTTGTTATTGAAACAAAAAAAATCAAATATTTGGGAATAAATCTAACAAAAGAGGTAAAGGACCTATACAAAGAAAACTATAAAACACTGTTAAAAGAAATAGAAGAAGACACAAAGAAATGGAGAGACATCCCCTGCTCATGGATTGGAAGAATAAACATTATTAAAATGGCCATCCTTCCAAAAGCAATATACAGATTCAATGCTATTCCAATCAAAATTTCAATGTCATTCTTCAAAGAAATAGAACAATTATTGATGAAATTCATATGGAATCACAAAAAACCCCGAATAGCCAAAGCTCTCCTGAAAAAAAAAGAAGGGAATGGAGGCATCAGACTCCCAGACTTCAAACTATACTACAAAGCCATAATCATCAAAACTGCATGGTATTGGAACAAGAACAGACATACAGACCAATGGAATCGAATAGAAAATCCAGAAATAAACCCACAGATTTATGGTCAACTAATCTTTGACAAAGGAGCAAAGAATATGCATTGGAGCAAAGAAAGTTTGTTCAATAAATGGTGCTGGGAAAACTGGGTCACTACATGCAAAAGAATGAAGCTTGACCACCACCTCACACCATACACAAAAATCAACTCAAAATGGATTAAAGAACTAGACATAAGACCTGAAACCATAAAATATATAGAAGGAAATATAGGCGAAACACTACGTGATTTGCACATCAAAGACATCTTTACAGACACATCACCCAAAGCAGTGATAGTGAAGGCAAAGATAAACAGCTGGGACTACATCAAATTAAAGAGCTTTTGCACAGCAAAAGAGACAATAACAAAAACAAAGAGAAACCCCACCAACTGGGAGAACATTTTTGCACCCAACACTAATGATAAAGGACTGATCACAAAAATCTGCAAAGAGCTGATGAGACTCAACAACAACAAAGAAAATAATCCAGTCAAAAAATGGGCAGAAGAGCTTAAAAGAAACTTCTCTGAAGAGGAAATGCAAATGGCCAACAGGCATATGAAAAAATGTTCAGCATCACTTGTCATCAGGGAAATGCAAATCAAAACTACCATGAGATACCATCTTACACCAGTGAGAATGGCACATATTAAAAAAACTAGCAACAACAAATGTTGACGAGGGTGTGGAGAAAAAGGAACTCTTCTGCACTGTTGGTGGGAGTGCAAACTGGTCCAACCACTGTGGAAAGCTGTGTGGAGATTTCTGGACCTACTAAACATAGAGCTTCCATATGATCCAGCAATTCCACTCCTAGGTATTTACCCAAAGGACACAGAAACATCAATTCCAAAGAACACCTGCACCCCTATGTTTATAGCAGCACTGTTTACAATAGCTAAGCTTTGGAAACAACCCAAATGCCCAAAAATAGATGACTGGATCAAGAAGATGTGGTACATATATACCATGGAATATTACTCAGCATTCAAAAAAGATAAACACATGCAATTTGCAGCAACATGGATGGCGCTGGAAGGGATCATGCTCAGCGAAATAAGCCAGACAGAAAAAGAAAAATACCGGATGGTCTCACTCATAGCAGGAATCTAGAAAACTTAAATAAGGGACAAGGAAAATGAATAACTATAAGAAAGTGAAAATCAAAATCAACAAAAAACTATGAACCAGAGACACTTTTAGGGGGGCGGGGGCGGGAGGGGAGGGATTGGGGTCAGAATGGGGGGGCTGCAATTGTATGGGGAATATAACAATAAAATTTATAATAAAAAAATAAAAAAATAATAATAATTTGCTACCATATTTTTATCCTTTCATAATATTTTTCAACATTTTAGTATATCTGTTTAATTTCTAACAGCAAGCTGTAATCTACTTTTTGCAGAACAAGGGTCAGTAAATGTTCATATTTGTATAATAAAAATTTTAATATGCATCATCTTAACACAGTTTTCTACTGGCTATATTAATTTTGTAAGAATGTCCTCTGTTCATTAATTCAAAATTATTGAATCCCTTAATTTAGAAGAAGTATTGTTCCATTTGAAGTATTCTTTTGTAGTCAAAATTTCCTCTTTAGTGGTACTAAAATGTATAGAAATTTATTTATTTTTTTTTATTGCTTTAGTATAGAAGAACTGGGGTGTAGGCCAGAGGTGCAGCGGATGAGAGGATTCACCAGAGACAGAGTGAGGAGCAGAACAGGTGTATTTACTGAAATCCACTGCTGAGGGGAGCAGCAGGTGAGACAGAAGAGGTCTTCTTGTGCCATATGTGGGTTAGCTCCCTGGCCTGGCATTAAACTTAGGCTGTATTGGTGACAGCACTGAGATTTAACCGCTAGACCACCAGGGAAGCCAATGTATAAAAATTTAAAGTTGTGAACACACTGATAAAATATTTAGTCTGTCTCAATTTAAAAAGGAAGGTGTGAAGGTTAACTTATCTCTTTTTTCATCTACATTTTAACATTTAATTTTGCCTTGAAATACAGATGATTCTCCACTGCTAACACATCAACAAGCAATTAAAGAGTTTTATTTTCTCTCTTCAATAATGAATGACATATAATAATTAATATTTTTTGAGGAATGGCGGTTGCTTTTTTCAAATATTAGAATATTTTCCCAAAGAGTTACAATAGTGAATCATACTCTATATTTTAGAAACACTATTAAGTTTATAAATAGACTTTAATTTTGAATATAAATCCATAAAAATTATACAATATACACAGTAAATTTTCTTAAAAAGTTAATTTTTTTAAAATGTCACCTGCTTGAGTTACTATAAAATGACTGAACAAAGAACTTTGATACAATGAAGAATTTAAGGAGCTCAAGTTTCAAAGAAATGATTAATGGTCTACTTAAAATAAACTGCAACATGGCTGTTAAAATAGAAAGATATGACATTTTCAGTGACTGATGTATACTTAAAGGCAACGCACAAAAGATAAATTGCCAAAAATCAAAGGAGATGTGCAAAATAAAGCACTAAATTCTTTGACTCATAAAGTCAGGTTCTAAAACTAACTTTGAGAGTATTGGAAACTTCAGGGGCATTTAAGGAGTAGTATGAAGAAAAAAATGTCTTTTATTCCATATTGAATTGGGTCTCTACTAAGTTAAAAAATGAAGGCTATTACCTGTACGCTTAGAACAGTACAATGGTGGATCAGTTGAATTAATGAGGATTGTTTATATTAATGGCTCCAAGCTTTCATCCCTCATGTATCCAGGTCCTTTGCCATGTGACTTTATAGCTTCTTGTACCAAAGGGGCTGTTTGTTTGTTTGTTTGTTTGTTTGTTTGTTTATTGCCATTAGTTTTTAAATTTGCCATTATGATTTGGTTTGGCCAATGATATGTTAACAGATGTGATTCATGTGAAGACTTGACACCGCACTTGTACACTTCACTTCAGCTCTTGGGCCATAGCCATCATATGAATACATAGGCAAGTTGGCTGGCAACTGAGACAGGTGTATCAGAACAAAATCACCCCACTTGTGTCAGCTATTTCTACAAAATTGTAAGTCATTGTAATTCCACTGATAATCAACCAATGCCTGGTTGTGTGGGAATGTCTAACAAAGATCAACAGAAAATTCCAAGTAACCACCAAACATTTGAGCTAAGTAATTTTTTGGTTTGTTTGTTTTAATTCACTGGTGTTTGGAGCAATTGATTGTCATTACTTTGACAGTGGATACTACTTTTTGTAGCCATAGCCTTTGCTGATTTTCAGACTGCTACTCTGTGTATCAAATTTTCAATTTAGATGTTTCCTCACTAAAGACACTGCAGCCATGAGTAACTACAGGAATTCTTTTTTGTAATCTAAGTAATAAACATGTATTCATCAATTCCATAGAGAAGTCATTGGATAAAAACACTATCTAGAGCTCGATGGCATTAAAAACAGGTATGTTAGATAAAGATCCTGGATATTTCAGGACTGCCCAAGATTTCATTTAAATAATAAAACCCACTGTAGCCACAGGACATTTATAATATTAAAAGTAAGGTAATGATCCCATGACTAAAAGTCTACATGGAAAGAAAAAAACATGTTTACAAGAAGGCATAGTTAGACACTGTCAACATTCCTCCTCAACTCTTCTGAAAGGTTGTTTGTATTTTACTGAAAAGGCTTATAACCAAAAAAAGAGGAAAGAAGTGGAGAAGAGGAAGAATAGGAGGAAAAGAAGAGGAAAAAGAAATTGCTATTAGCAAGAGGAAATTATTTTTAGTAAAAGTATACATTCAGTACTCTAGGAACCTTGTTTTCTCTATAGCAAAGTTTTAAAAAAGAAACTTAAAAGGAATAAAAGAACTGAAAAACATTCCTCAAAGGGGAAGGTACACAACCTATATCTCATAAACAAAATAATTGACCAAGGAGCTATGGAGTTATCAAGGGCAGAGGGATCACCCTATTAAAGGAATAATCTAAGGAACAGCTCAGCGGTAAGTATGTTCTAGTGCCCACAACTTTGATAGTGACACACACACACACACAGACACGGTATGCTCATATATAATAAATCTGAAACAAACAACAAAAAGACCAAAATTATAGAAGAAGCAGACATGAAAATATAAGACATGACACTGGAGAGAAACCTTGATCTCATCCTTATATAGTACCTCAGGAGTATTTGCCTGCAATTGTCCCAGAAAGCTTAGCAGTGAGACATGCTCCAAAAAAACTATGTGCCCCAAAGGGAAAAATCTTTTGTATCTTATTTGGTGAAAATATCCACACTTTAATTTTGATAAAAGATATCAAAATTTTCAAAAAGGTAATTCTCAGTCCTAAGACTGTCTATGCATGAATCTGTGTCTATGCAGGAATCTCTGTTAGCAAACATGACCCTTTTAAATGCAGCAGCTTTCTGCTGTCTATGTCTAAGTGAGTGTTTGCTTCTCCATTCTCTTTCTTTTCCTAATAATCCTGCCCTTCTAAAATGCAAAATAAGGGTCTCCCTGGTGGCCTAGGGTTTAAGTCTCAGTGTTGTCACCACTATTACCTGAGTTTGACCCACATATGGTGCAGCAGACCTCTCCTGTCTTGCCCCCACTCCCTGTACCAGGGTATTTCAGTAAATCTGCATGTTCTGCTCCCCTCTCTGTCTCTGGTGATTCCTTCACCCTCTGTACTTCTGGCATTCACCCCAGTTCTTCACAAAAATAAAAAATCTTAAAAAAGCTATTAAAATAAAATGCAAAATAATAATACATTAGTTAATAAATAAATTCATTTTAAGAGTGACATTCACATTACTTCTTTTCATTTAATTCTCCCAGAATATATTATTGTACTGTTTCAAAAACATGGAATTACACTTTCAGGAGGTTAACAACAAAGTGTACAGCAAGGAAAGCATTTGCACCCATTTAGAAAAAGAATTTTGTTTAGTTTTGTCTTCAGAGCTTCTCATCCACAAGTGTATGAGTCCACAGTTTTTCCACTTCTATCAGGAAAAAAAGAGTAAGTGCTTGGTAGATGAATCCAAGAGTTAAGTAGATGATAGCTCACAGTATGAAACAGAAACATTATATTACACAGGCAGGAAGCATGCTTTTTACTATCATCCTAGTTGGACATCATTACTCTACACTCTCAGTACTTATGAAAGTTAAGTTATCTAATTCTTAATTTTGCCAAGAATGGAAAATAATAATAGAATATATTTTATAGGGGCAGTTAGCACAATACCTTGAATATCATTGGGATTCAGAACCAACTTTCATTTGTGATTGTGTTGGTTGTTATAGAGAATCTGAGTACAATATAATAAGGAGAGAATATGTGTTTTGAAATCTATAGAACTTAGTTTGTAATCAGGCTCTATCAGAACTATCTAGGACTCTTATAATGTGGCGTACTGTCTCTTAGTTTCATTACTGTTTCTTCAAATGGCTCTCACATTTTCAAAATGGGGTAGGGGATGAACTTAAACAAAAGAATTATAAGGTTTTGGTCCAGCAACTGTCTCTTACGGAGTATTGGGAATGGTATCCATTAGCAGCATTTCAAATAATTAAATCTATTATACATGTAATAAATGCTGTAAAGTAACACACTGACTAAAAAGTCATTATGCTGATTTTATCAAACAGTGAGGAGAATATTGTTTGAACATCTTCTACTGCCTGTTCAGAGCTAAAGGCATATGTCCCTAACATATGTTTAACATCATAGTATGCTAACTTTTAATCTGGAAGAAACTCACAAAACACTTGTTTGAAATCTACTTCACAAATGAAAAGTGAGAGATTTTATTAAGTTGTTGAGGATACTTCAGCAGCAATGATAGGGCTTGGACCAGAACTGGATTTTCTGATATTTATTTTAGTGGAAAGATATATTTCAGAAGGTATCATCCAATGAATTGCAATATAAGATACAAGCTAAAAACTGATAAATTTGAATGGAAAAAAACAAGAAGGGAAGATCCAAGGTGAACAAATTGAACAATGCAAAGTACATAGCTAACTTCACTTGCCCACTGTCTTTGAAATGGAATTTCCATGTGGGGGAATTGGAGATTTCTATGAAATATAGATAAAAGAACTTGCAAAGTGGTAAATGCCTATAGTACATGAATGTTGTTATATTGAATGAATGTTTTAAGGGAGAGATAAGTCATGGGACACAAAAATATAATTGACTTTCTGAAGTAGTTATTACTTGAGAGCAAGGGAAATTGTCAGTGAAAAGAAGAAAGCTCTATTTTTTTCTTAAATGTATTTGGAAATAATAAGTACACAGAAATGCAAGGTCTAGAATAATGAGTACAGGGCCTCCCTGGTGGTGCGGGGGTGGCACAGGGGTTGAGCACTGGGTTGCGAAGCTACCCGCAGCCTCTGCGGGTGGCGCAGGTTCAATCCCAGGCCGCTCGGGCCACCGGAGGAGGGTCCCACATAGCGCGCAGACCTCTCCTGCTGCCCGCTGCTCCCCTCAGCAGTGTACTTCGGTCCTTCTGCCTGCTCTGCTCCCCGCTCTGGCTCTGGTGAATTTTCTTGCCCTCCTGCACTACTGGCTGTACCCAGTGCTTGTATAAATAAATAAATAAATCTTTAAAAAAAAAATAGAATAACGAGTATAGTATCTAAGAAAACCCATAAAAGACAATAATATTCTATAAAATAATCGTTATTTGCAAAAGAATGCCATAGTTTGTTTTTTTTTTTTAGAAAGAAGAAAAAAAAAACTTTGAATAGAATTTTAAAATCCAGTTAAAGTTAGTAAATGCTGCAGCAAGAAAAACTTTGTTATGTATGTAAATGCCATGAAAATCAGGGTATTTCACTAAATATATCATCAACCCTTAGAAAGATGATTATCTTTGCTTCTTGCAGATAGCATTTTGCAGTTTTGATTATCATTTCATAATATCCTTTGTGAGACAACCAGTCTTTTTATACCTTAGTTTTCTGATTTGACAGCTTTCTTCTTGATGCAGGATTATTAGTTTTTGTCACTAAAGTTAATACATAAATTAGCCATCACAATAAGATTATATTCATTGAATTTGGCTCTCTTGGAAATTGAGAAAAGTCTCTAGAGCAACCAGAATTCCTTACCAAAATATCAATTAATTATACTTCAAGTTAAAATACACACGTACAATTACTTAATTTCTTTTTTTTAACACGTGGAATCCTACAAGGCTGGGTTTAAGTACCAAGAGAAACTGCTCAAAATTACTTAAAATTTTATGTGTACCTTCTATGAAAATTGACTATTAAATGGTAAGAGTATAATGTCCCAAGTTTTAATAATGAGTGAGTGTATACATTAATGTAAATGTAAACTTCTGGCCATAGCCATATTATCATCATCTTTCTCATTCTCTCTGATAGAATGGCTTGAAGAAAATGCAACCCTCTTCTTCAAAGCCAGAGTTTTTTCTTCTCAACTGTGAGAAGCTTCAACATATATCTGTTACTGATATTAAAATATAAGTAAATAGCTTTAGAAAGGGGCTGTAAAATATTAGCACAAGTGTTTAAACATTTTTTTTATCTTAATAGCAAATGGTTTATTAAAAACGAAACGACAGTGTGTCATAGGAAAGTGTATCTTTTAAGCAACTGATTCATTTGTTATAGCTTTCATCTTTTCAGAGAACATGTTCTGGTTCTGAGCATTAAGTTATAAAACAGGTGCACTATTGACTTCAAGACAGAATAGAATAACTATCCAAGCATTAAATACAATTGCACCCTCTGAATATAAAGACCAATTTTTCAGTCCTTACTCAGGCAAAACTATCTTTAGAATCAGTGGAAGTTCTTACTAAATTAGGAATGAATTGGATTTAATAAACCCACAGCTGTGTCCATTTTAGCATTGCTTTTTCTCTAGGATTCATCGTATTTAAAAAAAAAAATGACTAATGAAAAAGTGTTTTGTATTACAAATATGATGAATAATTAAGCAACCAGAGACTAATTTTGACAGCTTTATTTCTGAAGGTCTTCATGAAAAGATAATATCATAAGAGTAATGTAGCATACACATATAGGACAGCAAGGGTTTAAGACAGAATCTAATACATTAAACAATGTTTACATGGTTTCTATGGTACCGTTTTGTGGTGTCTTTTGGATCCAAATAAAAGAGTTCTAGTCTAAAAATTTATTTCAAATAAATAAAGATTCCATGGTAAAAAAGGAAATTATACATAGAAAAACTGGCAAATGTACCAGGCTGAGGTTTGGAATCTTCCTATTCTCCCCTTTTTTTCTTTTTAGAGGACATGGAAAACGGGGGAAGCCAATAATAGAACATGATTGCTTCCTATGATATGAAATTCTAAAGGGAAAGTAATTTTTGCATTAATACTGTTAAAAATTCTTCTGAAATACCCAGTAACAGCTGTTTTAAATTCATCTGTAGCAAACGTGAAAGTAAATATTTCTTTTGAAATTATGATGATAAAAGTTTCATCTTGCCAATCAAGCCATATTTCCCCTCTGCAAACATTTCTGTGGCTTGAAAATAGAGAACTTTTCCATCCCTAGAGGGTAGAAAGAACTCATTGGCACCCAGATAGAGATGTGAAGCAGAGTGGTTACAGCTGTGGTTGTTGATGTTTATGCATGACCAACTAAAGCCTTATGATCTATTCACATGTAACGTTTTCAGATTCAAGTAAAAGAGAGTAGAAAAATGCAACCAACAAAATGATTCCCAAAGCCAACTTAATGAAATAATTACATGGATTTAAAACATTAATAGCTACTTCCTTGAAATGTTACTTTTGGAGGTAATTTCTTAATTAAAATGTGTCCTGTAGAATTTCTATAAGGAATCTAATAGACATAAACATTTCTTCTATAATTTAAAAGCATTGATTATAGCAGTCTGCTGTGTATTTTAAAAAGTACATGGTCATATTTGCACATACCATGTGAAGAGTAAAAAATTAAGACTAGGTGCACATAATTTATTTACAATAAATAAAATACATAATGTGATATAAAAAATGTGTTACTATTACCATGACTCAATATATTGCAATCATGGATAAACATAATCTAAGTTCTTTAAAACAATAAACATGCAATGGATAATTGTACATATTGAATATGTAACATATTGAAATATGTTAACATGTTTAGTATAAGCATAAAAACCTGCATAAATGTAAGTTTATTCATATTGATTAATATTAGGCTTTTCATCTGATCACAAGATAATTTAGTTTTAAATTCCTTGAAGGATATGTATAGGCCCTTTATTCTCTGTGTCTATCAGAGATGAGATTGGGACTTAGTAAGTCCTCAATATACATTTTTTGTTATATATTAAGAGATCACATATAGCAAAATATAAATGTAAATGCATATAATTATAAATTAATATAAATATGTTATAATTCTAAAGTGGTATCCCATTATCTATCTTAATATGATTTCTGCTAATTCACTTATTCAGCAGTTTCAGCTGCACAAAGTATTCACTGACTCTAAAGATATGTGCATTTATGTCATATGCACACAGAACATATTCTTATGTACCTGAGAATGAAATCATGATATAACCAGTTTGTGGGGAAAAAAAGACAAAGTGACACAAAAATAGAACAGCATGGCATAATACTGATTTCCCAACATAATAGAATTAAGAAAGTGTTTTCGTATTATAGATTAAAAACTAAAGAAAACAAACTATTGGTCATTTAAAAGCTATATTTTTACAATTACAATTCAATCTGGTACTTTCAAACGGTACTGTTGAACTGCTATATGCATATATATGTATATATATTTATACATATATATGTATACATATACATATAATGTATATATTTATACATATATATGCATATATGTTTATACATATATTTACATGTGTGTATGTGTAATGAATGTGTTATGTGCAAGACATGGAGCTAGCTCCTTATTATATAATTAAAACAAAACAATCTCCAGCCCTAATGAAGTTTATGTTCGTAAAGGGTGAACATAAAGTCTCTAGACATGTTAGGAAATTTGTGAGTTTTCACTTAAAAAGATTTGATTTAAATTATATCTCTGTCTTTTCTGATCCAGGCAAACGTGGGTAAATTTCTTAACAATACGTCTCATTTTCACACGAATAAAATGTAAGTCGTAATGTTTACCAGCTTAAATGATGTATGAAAGCACATAATATATAGTATACTTAATAACTGAAAGTTGAAATACAAGGAAAATTTACAAGGATAAGCCCTATTAAATAAAATATGTCTGGAAATTATAATAAGTCATTCTAATTTTTAGGTGGAAAAGCTAAGTCAGTTTCAAAAGGAGTTTTACATAAATAGTTATGTGTAAATGGGAAAATAAGAGCATCCCAAAGGTAAAGACAAATGAAGGTGGCACAACCTGTATGATTAGTATCAGACAGACCGAAATTTAGAATAATCTAAGGAGTATAGAAATTTTAAGTGCAAAGGCAACAACAAAATCCATAAAGATTATCTTCACCACAGAAAAATGAGGAAGGTAAAAATATAAGCTAAATATCTAGAACATACAGTATAAAGTGAATACATGCTTTTTTGCTTTTATTGTTGTTAGAGAGATCATTGGATAACCATGATTTAGACAGACTTGAAGCTCAGAATTAGTGAAAGGATTATTTAGAGGATATCAAGTTGTTTGAAATAGCAGTGTTGAATTATGTCTCTGGATAATATAACAACTCACAGATAGGATCTTACAACTATTGTCATCATCTGATAAATCACCAGGATAAGAAGTGGTGTCAGAAACTATATATGGTAAAATGTCAAACTTCAAAGTAAAGGAGAAAGCAGGTGCTGGAAATACAAGGAAGAAAAGCATTTGATTCATAATAATACCACAAATCTAGATGAACACTATTAATTCTAGTTTGCAGATATTTATTAGACAGCTAACAATGTAAAGAATTGTGTCCAGTTCTTATGCTTAAAGATTAACATAACATAAAATGGGCCTTCTTGGCATGCCCAGGATCATTAAAAAAAAAAACAAAAACAAAAACACATGTGATAAGGGTTGTGATCAATTTGTATGCAAATGCTGTGAAGCATGAAGAATACTAAGTTTATGCAAAAAAAGCAACAGAAAACTTTGTACACAAGGTAATTTTTAATATGAAAGTTAAATGAATAAATTAGGATTATAAAGAGACAAAGTTTTCAGTCATTTGAAAAAGAAATGAAGGGTGCCAATAATAGTTTACTAAGAATAAATAATATAAAGCACATTTTAAGGGATGAAATAATGAACCAGGAGTCAGGCAATTTGGTTTTAATTTAATACTAAGCTACATAAGATTGCTCATTTTACCTATATTCAGGGCCTAATTTCCTTATATATAAAATAAAATACAATCAGCACAGTCTATTTTTTTCTAATGATATATTATAATTTACTGAAAAATAATTTCACAGAGCATATGCATATATGTTTTGATTTAACCAACAAATTTGTTAGAAGTATAAGAAATAACAGTCAGTCAATACTGTCCTGTATTAACTCTTGTATACACTGTCATACTGTATCCCTGATGGTACATATATGGATGACTTGTGGACATACATACTGGACAATGGTGAATTTTAGTTGCTTCAAACTCTAATTCAGTGGTCACATTAAATTTGTGGTAACCATTAAATGACCCATGGTGGTGTTGCACATCTTTATCAAATTTTTAAATAGCAGTTTCCAAGTTATATTTGCCAAATTAGTAGACTACAGATGTTAGGAAAGGTAGCTAAATTAGAAATTAATGAGAATTATGTATGCTGGAATGAGCTAGGAGTAAAAACTAATTTTGAAGAATATAAACGTGGAGTCTTCCATTAAGTTAACATTGATTCATAATCAATGTTTCATATGAATGGACTCTAGAAATTTAATCAGACCACAAGAGAATTAGTCTCTAAATAAATATAAATATAAGACAAGTATATATAACTATTGTACATTATCTGTCTAGAATCTAGTCCAGTGAGTGAGATATAGTAAGTCATCAGTACTGAACACTGCACTTTACAGAAACATAGGTGAGCTGACAATGTACAACAACTTTACAACACTGCAATGAAACATACTTCAACTAAATTATAGTGTCCAGAATGAGGATAATTAAATCCGAGATACTTTGCATTACATAGATCCAATCTGTGGAATCAAGGTAGGAGTTAAGGAGATACATTTAAGAGACTGATTGACAAAGACATTAACACTGGACATTTAAAACTTTATTATAATCATTCACCAACATATTTGTGTCATAGGCAAACTTTGAAATCTGTGTATAAAATATTGTATACTCCCATGTGGTATGATGATTCACATGTATGTATATACAGTGTTTGCTTGAAAAATGGGTATCAAATAAGCTGGCCATGCTTTACCAGTTTAAGAGAGTAATTATCCCAGGAGAGCCAATGTCCAGATACTATGAGGTCTCATTTGCATTAATAAATTTATGATTATGAAAAACAATTGAAAGGAAGTAACACCTATCAGCAATTTCTAAATAGTTACAATGTTCTCACATGGACAGAGGATTCAATTTATTTTAAAATAGCTCTTTGTGGGCCTCCCCAGTGGCGCAGCGGTTGAGCGCTGGGTTGCGAAGCTGCCCGCAGCCTCTGCAGCACTGGTTTGATCCCCGGCTGCTCCCCGGCCACCAGAGGAGGGTCCCACATGGTGCACAGACCTCTCCTGCCGCCCGCTGCTCCCCTCAGCAGTGTACTTCGGGTCCTTCTGCCTGCTCTGCTCCCTGCTCTGGCTCTGGTGAATTCTCTCACCCTCCCGTACTTCTGACTATACCCAGTGCTTGCATAAATAAATAAATAAATAAATAAATAAATAAATAAATAAATAAATAAAATAGCTCTTTGAAATATACTTAGGCTCCAAGGAAGAGTCAAAAACAAATGTTTGGAATTAGACTGCAGAATTGAGGTTACCAGAGAGAGCAGATAGGGAAAGCAAAAGCTGGAGGGCATCAACTGGACTGTAGTGGGGGACACTCAACCACCAGAGACATTGGCACAGTTTCCTAATTAAAGATACTCTGGGCTCTGTTAGGTTAGGATTTGGAGAGGCATTGCTAAATTGTCTCTGATGCTCATTTTCTCTGACAGATGAAATAAACTGAATCTTCTTTAAAATGAAAACTCCCGGGGCCTCCCTAGTGGTGCAGGGGGTTAAGAGTTAACCTATGAAGTTATCCACAGCCACTGCAGCACAAGTTCGATCCCCGGCCAGGGAGGTGACCCTCATGGCACAGCAGACTTCTCCTGTCTAGCCTGCTGCTCCCCTCAGCTGTGTATTTCAGTAGATCTGCCTGTTCTGCTCCCCACTCTCTCTGGTGAATCCTCTCACCCCCCACACCTCTGGTCATTACCCCAGTTCTTGAATGCATAAATAAATAAATCTTTAAAAAAATGGAATTCCCTCATGAGAAAAGAAAATTTTTTTTAATCTTGAGCATATAAGTAAAAATACACTGTTGCATGTACTGAATTATTTCTGGGTTATGATGGGATTATTTCAAATCAGTAAACTTTAATAAATAATTTGCCTTGTGATATGTAAGTCATTCAGTATGTGAGATTGAATCTGTAGAGCTAGCTTTTCTCAAAGTTAGAACTCCATGCTTCTTTAATACATAAATGCCTAAAGCTAATTATTCATTCTGTGTGCTTATAGACTTTATAACACTTCAGACCAAAAGCAATATAAACCCATATTTCCAAATTATCCATATTCATTTAATATGACAGGTGATGTTGAGTTGTTGAACTAATGCCTCATTGGTAATATGTATATGGTACTGAGAGCTTCAAGGCAAGACCCTGTCAGTGTAGTGTGTCAGTTTCATGATGGAAAATTCTAACAACTGTAAAATGTTCTTATCTGTAGCATAATAGTTAAGAGAATGGACTTCAGAAGCCAAAATGTATGGATTGAAATCCTATTTTTTCCTTTTTCTTTTTTTTAAGACTTATTTATTTATGCATACAAGATTTGGGGTACAGGCCAGAGGTATGGGGGGTGAGAGGATTCACCAGAGACAGAGTGGGGAACAGAACAGACAGACTGACTGAAATACACTGCTGAGGGGAGCAGCGGGCAAGACAGGAGAGGTCTGCTGCGCCAACTGGGTCATTTTCCTGGCTGGGGTGGAATTAGTGCTGCAGTGGCTGCAGTTAGCTTCATAGTGCTGTGTCTTAACCCCTTGCACCACCTGGTAGGCCCCTTTACCATTTTCTAGCTGTGGATCCAGAAAAATTGTTTAATTTCTCTGATCCCTAGCTTCTTTAATTTATAAAAAGGGATGATAATATATACATTAACAGCAGAACTATCATGATTAAATTGACTGATAGAAGTAAATTCTAGAGAGTTTTGATGTCATTACTACTGTCATATATGGGACGGTCATACTTGGCAAAAAGAATTTTTATTAAGTCAATATCAGTATGTTTTTCATTAGTCAGAACAAATTAAGGAAATACAACTTCTAGCCATATTGATCCTTGTAAAAGCATAAACTCAGGCATTAAATTTTTATGACCACACCCATGGATGAAATAGACTTATTTTATGGTCTTAATTTTGTGTCTGCAATTTTGCCTTAACTTTACTACATGGAACTAATATTAGTTGAATTAAGTAAACTTGAAAAGTCAAAAGGTTTTACACAGCTAAGTTTTTTTTTTTTTTTTTAAGATTTATTTATTTATGCATACAAGAGCTGGGGTACAGGCCAGAGATGCAGGGGGTGAAGGGATTCACCAGAGACAGAGTGGGGAACAGAATGGGCAGATGTACTGAAATACACTGCTGAGGGGAGCAGCGGCTGAGTGGAGAGGTCTGCTGTGCCATGTGGGTTTCTCCCTGGCTGGCTGGGGATTGAACTCGAGCTGCAGAGGCTGAGGATTGCTTCATAGTGCTGCACTTAACCCCTTGCGCCACCAGGAGGCCCTACACAGCTAAGTTTAAGTGAATTTCTCTAAGAACATCAACCCATAGGCAAATTTCCTTTCTAAAAACTGAAATTATCTCTTTACTTGAATTTTGTTAGTCTGTGATTGATTGGGCTGTGCTTGACATTTTATAAATTGAAATATCTAAGCTAATGGAGAATTCAGTTGATAGTGAAGGAGCATATTTTAACCATCACACTTTAAATGTATATGCTGGAGATTATTCTTTCTAATAAAAGGAAAATTGTTTTCTCATATGTATTTATTCAACTGATTCCACTTAAAACTACAGCATAAAAGTATTTGATAATATTGTGCCTTCTCCTTACCCATTCCATTTTCCTTTCTTGCACTGATGTATACTGTGTTTCCAAACACTTTTACCTGACATGAATGATTATATTTAATCCTTCCCCCAACCTAGGAGATAAGTTAACAGAGGAAAAATAAAAGCATAAAGACATTAATTACCTTATAATTCCAGGAAATATAAAGTGAGAACTATATATCTAGTCAGCTTATCTCTCACATATTCAAATAATCACAAACAGAAGTAAAGAAACAGTAATACCTTTTAGATTATATAATTAAAAGGAAGTGATAAATTAACACCTTTCTATTAATCATTTCTATATTACATTTATGCCATGCTGTCTAATTTTGGTTTAATTACAAAATGGAACTTTAGCTAGGTTTAGATGTATGAATTATGTCCTAATAAAAATGAATTTCAATTATAGAACAAGATAAGCAACTTAGAAATTTAATTGAAAATATTGCTTTGTAAAGATATATAACCCATGCTTTAACTGGTATTATTTGTCCCTCAAGACAAATAGAATCTAGAACAATTTTTAAAATACTTTATATAATATTATACTTCAAAAAATGATAACATTTCCTACAAATGATTTTTTGAAACACACTGAGTTCTATAGTCTACTATGATAGAAAATCTTACATTATTTTATTCTTACTATTTCAAATTGTTCTCAACTACAAAATAAGAGATCTAGGTATTTAAAACCCATAGTTGCACAGACCACTAAGCTTCACTGTGCATCAGGTCTGCTCTAGGTCTGATGGGCAACCCTCACAATAGGAAAATTAACTACCCCATGTTTACAAAACTCAGGTGTTATAATGGTGAGTATTCAAAATTATGTAATGGAGACCTCCCTGGTGGCCTAGGAGTTAAGTCACAGTGCTATCACTGCTACATGACTTTTAGCCCCGACCAGGGAACTAACCCACATATGGCACAGCGGACCTCTCCTGTCTCACCCACTACCCCCCTAAGTAGTGCATTTCAGTAGATCTGCCTGTTCTGCTCTCCACTCCATCTCTGCTGAATCCTCTCAGCACCTATGGTCTATTTCCCCAGCACCTATGGTCCATTCCCCAGTTCTTTTATGCAAAAAAATAAAATTATGTAATACTATAAAAAGGAAAAAAGCAATTCAAAACATAGATATGTAGTTTCCAATACATGGATACATCATATTTTGAAGAAAGTTACCTAAGTATCTTCAATAGTGAATTAGAGGGTCAGAGAAATTTTTTTCCAGTGAAAAGTTAATAGGTTAAAATAGTAAAAGCCTATAACATATTTCATGAAGCAACAGGAAATTCTCATTTTTGCATTCATTCATTCAAAACTTTTTATCTACCATCTCCTATGGTGAAAATGTTAAAGAGATCAATAGGGTCATATTACACAGGGTTTGAACATCTTCAGGATGGTGGGAGACTTAATGGTTTTAAAGGCCTTTAAGAAGTGAAAGGACTTCTTTAAGTTCTTATCCTTTACAGTGGTGTAGCTGACAATAGGGGAAAGCAGAACAAATAGAAGAAATAGAAGTTGTCTCATGGATAAACAGAATTAAGACATTGGTTTTGATGATGTAAGAAAGGACATTGCTTTGAAAAATATGTGGGCTGGATGTAAAATTGACACAATGAATTTGACCTGTGCACTCAATAAGGTAGCCACTTGCCACATGTAAAATTAAGCATATGAAATGTAACTAAAGTGACTGAAGAACTGAATTTTTAATTCTAGTTAATTTTAATTAAAATTTAAAACTGAAGAAATGAAAAAAGTTTTTTGTTAAATGCAGATTTGTTACTTTTGTGGGGCTACATTTTACTTCAGCACATAAAATAATGTAACATTCCATTTTTCCATTGTGTGTATCATTTCTAGTAGTATAGATAAACTTATCAGTGATCTGCCAGATAAAAAATTTACATCTATAAATTAAATATTTTAGCCAGAGAGCTATTACTTATTTAGTGAGTTCCTATCATGAGAGATACATTGTTCCAGATATGGTAGAATAAATATCAGCATTTAATAGAATTTAAAACAAGACCATCACATTCTAAAGTGTTATGAAGACAGTTGTTAGAAATCAGTATGCTGAAATGTACTGCTGAAAGAAAGAGAAGACAATGAATTCAAAGATCTGTGTTCTCTGCCAGTGCCTGTTAGTTGAATTGTGAATGCATTTTATAAATATTTACCATCCTGTTACTTCCAATTCAAGGTTCTCTTGAAACAAAACAAATTTTTGCCAAGTATTCAGTAATCACAGGCCCAAATCAGCAGTGTGATTTGTTTCCTCACTGATATAGTAAATATGCATGAACTAAATTTTAAGCTTCAATCACAGGAATATCTAGCTTGGTTGACAGATATGGTTATGTTGCAAATAAACATTTTATAATACAATGCAATAATAATGGTTTCATACATATTAACATGAATCAATTTGCATAATATTTCTATCACTGGTTAGCAGTGATAAGTAAATTGGCTACAAATACTAAGAGTACTTTCAACAACATAGTTGCTATAGATAAATTTAGAGTTGTTTTCAACTTACACAATACCTCTTTCAGTTTGATGTCCATAAAAGTAACATCATATGAAAATTAATGAATTTACTTATCTTGAACATAATTGTGAAATTGATAGGGTTCATCAAATCAGTCTTTGAAATTTGACCATCACTTTTTCTTTCTACACTGAAAAATGTGGTAAGCTATAAATAATTTGCAGGGATAAAAAGAAAATAAAATATTCCATTAATTATGTTATATTGATTACATACTAAAAATGATATATTGGATTAAATCAGATATATATTATTACAATAATTTGTTTCTTTTTACTGTTTTAAATATATATGTGTATATATATATATATACATATATATATATATATATACACTAGAAAGTTTTCAACTCCATATGAAGCTGTCATATATCAATTGGAGGAGGGGAGGAGAGGAAGAGAGACTGGGCAAACCAGAGAACAAAGAAACTTTTTAACATAAACAAAAGAATAAGTTTCTGGATCTAGGAAGGTGGAAATCGGGTACTCTTTTGATTTTAATGAATTTCAAATGTCTTGATTAAGAAAAGTCTATTGAATAATGCAATATATGTGTATGTGTTCTAAAGATGAATAACGATAAAATATTTTAAATAAAGATTCAAGATTTTATCTTGAATAAAGATAAAAGTTTGGTTCTTCCCAGTGAATAGGGATTGTGTGAATGAGCAACAAGAGTAGAATTAGATTGTCACCCAGGACAACACACAAAAATTAAAGATCAGACATTAAAAAAGGCGCTATGATGAATACTTAAAATTATCAAGCATCATTGTAGGACTAAAACAGAAAGTAGTTTCAGGTTGGAGGGTAAAACCTGTTAAGACTAGAAGCAAAGTTAAAATTTATTTAAAGTTAGATTTTCAAAATGCTATCCAAATGGATGGATTTATCAAAATGTTCTACTGAGGATAAATATTTTTACATGATATTATTTCCACAACAAAATTTTTACCTCAACAGGACAGGCATGTTAGAAATTTAACATGTTGGGGCCGCCCTTGTGGCACAGGGCTTAGGTCTCAGCATTATCAAGCTATTGCCAGCCATTGCAGCACAAGTTTGAATCCCTTGCCAGGGAGCTAACCCATATGGTGCAGCAGACCTCTCCTGTTTTGCCTGCTGCTCCCCTCAGCAGTGTATTTCAGTCAATCCACCTATTCTGCTCCCCACTCTGTCTCTGGTGAATCCCCTCACCACCAGTGCCCACCCGCTGCGCATCTGGCCTCATCCCAGTTCTTGTATGCATAAATAAATAAAAATAAATCTTTTTTAAAAAGAAATTTAACTGATTCCCTATTTAAGAAGAATCCATTGTTTTAAAAATGGTGATTTAAAATGATACAAAACTCTTTATAGAATATTTTCATATTGGCATAGGGTTGACATATACCAACAAAATTTTATAAACAAAATTTTCCCCACAACCTTAATATATGGCATTGACTTTGTAATGAGACTATTAATTAAAATAATAGTAAATGTCTCTTTAAGCTGTCAAATATCTTAGCACAAGTTTCAGTGTAGGAAGAAAAGTGATGATCAAATTTTTAAAATGGAAAAAAATCCAACACAAAGCCTGCAATCTGAAGTGTTTTCTTCTAGATTGTATTGTTTTTCTTGGTTTTGCTACAAGAGTACAGAATTTCTTTACCTACTTGTCATATTTTTTACAGCTATTTTATCCAGCTTGCCAATAACATTACAATTTAACAGTAGCTTTCACTAGGTAGTCCTATGCAATCTATTAAATTTTTAAAGTCAAAAGCTTGGCGTTGGAAATTATTGCATCTCTAAAACAAAATGTCAGATTCATTCATGCTGTGGAGAACTATTATAATTCCATTTCTATAAACTATGTCAGCCTTGCAAATAATCACTCACCTGTTACATCAACCCAAGCACAGAAGACTGTTTAGAATCTTAAAATTCCCTGTGCATTTGAAGCAGCAGGAATAGAATAAAGTTGCTGGAAAAATCACTTTAATCAATTTCTGCTTCTTTCCCACTTGACTAAAAATAAGTTAAACAAAGTAAGTGAAGGTCAAAACTCCTGAATAAGCATTTCTCAACTATGAGATTGGTCTATTGTTTACCATTTGCCTGGTAATTGTTCTATTGTTTCTACTAAAGACACATTTTCTTGTAATTTAGTTTTTTTAAAGGATTATTTATTGCCTAGAAGAACTGGGGTATAGACCAGAGGTGAAGAGGAAAGGTGAGAACATTCACCAGAGTCAGAATGGGGAACAGAACAGGCGGATGTACTGAAATACACTGCTGAGGGGAGCATCAGGTGAGACAGGAGAGGTCTGATGTATGCCATTTGTTGGTTAGCTCCCTTGCGGGGGATCAAACTCAGGCCATAGTGGTGAAAGTGCTGAGACTTAACCCCTCCACCTCCAGGGAGGCCCCTAAAGATATATTAAAAAAAAAAAACAGGTCTTAAAAAAATCTGATGTAAAAATATGCTGTATTGGTAGATTTCCTCTTTATTATTTGAATCTAGAGGAAAGTAAAAAAAAATCATAAAATGTCATAAAATTTCAAATGTGCAAAACTGATGCTTCATGTCTACTGTCAGGAAGGCAGTAGACATTATTTCCTTTAACGATTGGCATTTTAGAGATATAGTCTCAACATGCTAGTAGAAAAACACAACCTAGAATTATAAGTAACTGGTAATTATAATAATATTAGTAGCTGCCTAGAGACAAAAAGGATAATAAAAGAAAATAGTAATTAATCAACTAGAGGCAGATACCTCAGTGTGTCTTTCAGATCAAAGTGTGCCTCACTACTTATTCATTCCTCTGAAAAACTCTCATGCTCAGTGATAACAAGATTGAAACAAGACAAATTAAAAAAAAATAAAACATGCTTAAGTGTTTGATGAAAATAATTTGTGAAAAATTACAACAGCAAAAGTAAGGAACGGTTTTTGAGTTAAACTAGAGAGCTATGAGGAAATCGTGATTGAAAAGAAAGTTGTCTTTTTAAATAATCTGAAAGATAGTAGGACATTATATAGAGGATGTTTCTGAAGTAAAGTTCATAGACATATTGAACATAATTATTCTATACTTCACAAAAAATTAAAATGATACTTCACAAATAATTATTCTATACTTAACAAAATATAAGTAATTGGAGTAACACCTCTTGAAGTGGAAATAACTAAGAGTAATAGATGTAAAACAACTGTGTGCTATAGGCCTTCTCAATTATTTCCTTTTGATAAAAGCAGGAATGTAGCACAAATAAATATTCAGAAGAATAATTAATGCTTCAAGAGACATTTCAAACTCTAAAATAGATTTTTTTTTATTTTATTTATTTATTTTATTTATTTATTTGTACAAGCACTGGGTTCAGTCAGAAGCGCAGGAGGGTGAGAGAATTCACCAGAGCCAGAGCGGGGAGCAGAGCAGGCAGAAGGACCGAAGTACACTGCTGAGGGGAGCAGCGGGCGGCAGGAGAGGTCTGCGCGCCATGTGGGACCCTCCTCCGGTGGCCGGGGAGCAGCCGGGGATCGAACCAGCACTGCAGAGGCTGCAGTCAGCTTCGCAACCCAGCGCTCAACCGCTGCGCCACCGGGGAGGCCCTAAAATAGATTTTTTAAGAAGACAATGAAAAGAAAATCGAGGCATTAATAAAGGGCATGTTATGTGATTCAAAAGTAAATCACATGGCAAATTCTAGAACATTGTGGGACAATTAAAACCTAATATATTGTGACAAAAGATTAGTGGATCATTAACAAGATGAATATTAATACATTATTATTAAATTTTAAAAAAATAAAAAAACAAAAATTTAAAGCAATCAACATTTATTAAGTTTTTATCCCTAGAGTAGTATGCAAGATTCCTTGGAGATTAAAGATTGCTAAAGTGTACAACCATTAACCTCCCATATTTCTTTCTTACATGAGAGAGATAGAATACGGACAAATTATCAAATATAAAGCAGATTGTGGTAAGAATTATAATACTGATGCAAATGAAATTTAAGATTTCTACTAGAGAATATCTAGAAATATATGTCTAAGGGGGTGAGATGATACTAAACAAGGTGTTGAAGTTTGGGATATGTTTTAAAGTAGGAAACAACAATTTAAAATTCACCCTATTAATAGTATAAATAGAATAACAATAATGAAATAAATGTACACAAAAAACTGTAATAACAGACATGGTAAAGGAAAGTATTATATATGTTATACTATTAAAATAAATTGATTAAATTATTTTATGTTCAGATCCATTGGAGCCTTCATATGCTCTCTTCTAATAAATCAAAGATCATATAGAGAAGAAGTTTCATCAGGAGACTCTGGTCAGCCTCAACAGGTTATTTTCAGATTTGGACTTGTTTCAAGAGCATGAAGAAATGAACTAGAAGGCAGAAATACATTAATAGTTAAAGAAGAATAGCAACAAGTTGAATTAGAACATGATCAATATATATAGAACTTTCCTACATGGGACAAGCTTACTTGGGATAACTTGAGAAAACAGAACTGGAACTATCAACTCCAGAATTTTAGGAAATGGCATTAGGGCCACAGCTACTGTGTGTGCTAGATATTCATGGCATCTTAATGAAAATAGGATTGGTTAGGAGAGTGAAATAGAATTTCCCTATATTAAAAGTAAACAGTCATTGAAATTCTGTTTAACACATCCAATCACAAAAAAAATAACATCTTGTCATGTAGTCAGATATAAGTGTATTCATAGTGAAAACCAAAGAAATGCATTTTTAAAGTTTACTAAATGGAAGTATATGATACGTTTACCAGCAGCATCATTTGGTGATTTGTTGAATGAGTGAAAAGCTGCTCTGAGTGGAAAGCTATAATTGGTGATAGGGGCAGATTTAGAGAGGTTCTTGTACAAAAGATGATGAAAAGATTAGAGTCCTTGGGTCTGGAGTGACCATTTCATGCCCTGCTTGTAAAGTAGGTTGATCCAAGCCTAAATCTGCTATTAAACATGTGTCATTTTGTTCTCTGATTCCTATAGCCCTTTGATCTCCTTTTATAATAGTGTTTATTAAGGCATATAAAAATTATTTGTTCATGAGATTTTCTTTCCCATTAGAATTAATTATGAGTTTTTGATGACATGGAAAGTCCATGATAAAACTTTCTTACTCTTTCAAATCTATCACTATAGACTAAAACTTAAATAGATTTAGAAATAGGAATTGAATAAATGACTACTGAAGTAAAATTAAACCAAAACCAAGAAATTTACAGTTTTGCATTTCAGATGAAATCCTATGAAAAATACTAAAATTAATAAAATGTTAGCAATTAAGAAATATAGCAAGGATTGGAAATTTAAAATAATATAACAAAGTAGAATAAACGACTTTAAAAAAGAGTTACACAACAAATGAGGCTATATTAAAATTGATCAGCTTTACATACATGTTTTCAAAAATGTGTTTATATACTAGATGACATATATACATAATACTGAAAAAATCTGTTATGTCAAACTTATATCAATGTTGTTTTAAATTACAAATAAGTAGTAAATGCAAAACTAAATAAATTATCATATGTATAGTTTCAAAGTAGTAGGAGATTTAGGAGATTCAGGAGATTCAAAAATCAAAACCAAAATCAAAATTAAGGGGCCTCCCTGGTGGCGCAAGGGGTTAAGCACCGCACTATGAAGCAATCCGCAGCCCCAGCAGCACAAGTTTGATCCCCAACCAGGGAGAAACCCACATGGAGCAGCAGACCTCTCCTGAATGCTCCCCTTAGCAGAGTATTTCAGTCAATCTGCCTGTTCTGTTCTCCACTCTGTTTCTGGTGGATCCTCTCAACCCTAGCATCTCTGACCTGTACCCCAGCTCTTGTATGCATAAATAAATAAATATTTAAAAAAATTAAAAATATTTATCTTTCAATGTGGTTATCATAATAGATTTTCAAAGGAGTACTTAGAAAAATGTTTGCATGTCATAGTAAGATATAAAGAAAAAGAAATACAGTGAAATGTCCGTTCCCAAAACTTCAGACAACAGAAAAGCAAATAAAAATTTAACTAGTAAAATTAAAAATAGAAGTTGAGAAAAGGTGTACTATATATTTATACTTTTGTTCCTTGGAAAATATTAACATGACTCTAAATCTACACATTCAACACCAAACAAAAGAAATCAGTATAGAAAATAAAATCAAAACTGTAAATAGTACAATGAAGCTGACTTAAGTGAATATTACCAAAAAATTTGGACAAGTGTTATTACGGAATAAATGCAAACTGCATCATACAATGCCAAAACTTGTGCAAAATTTGATTTAAAAAGCTACATATAATAACACAATTTAAAGAAATATGCTATTCATATTCCAAGTTTCTAAGAAAAAATGTTTATAATAAATCCAGGGATAAAATGAACCAAACACTAGTAAGCAGAATATAATCACACATGCAAGGAAGTGCTACTAAGATTAAACAGGGTTTATGTCAAGATTGCAAGGCTGGCTACCACCCCAGAGAAATGATTAATACCTCATCATTTTAACACCAAAAATATAAAAATAGTATAGTTAGGTATATAAATACAAGAAAATAACTCAATTTTAATATTTATTGTTAATTAAAATTTAAAAAGGAATAAAGGCTGGTTTTTAAAATCTTTTTAATACGAGGAATTTGCATCTAAGTAAATCCTATTGTTATCCCATAAACTCAATATATAGCTGTCAATTATTTGGGATAGTTTGTGATTACTCAGGTTATTAAGGAACCTGCACATTTATAGAAAAGAACATCTACTTTAAGCCTAATCATAAATAGCAGTTATCCTAACACAAGTAAAGGATGATGGAAAACATAAATTATCTCATTAAATGTGTAAGAAATGTAACTCCTTTTGCTTATTATGTTAATGATACATTATTGAATAAATTGAAGTTATGGGCTTAGACATTTTCAAGTAAATAATACAATGATTATTATTGTTGCAATAGTTATTATTAGTGGGAATGCATGCTTCATGAAATCCTTTCCTATAGTGGTCTTTTGGTATCATTTCACTGTGAAGTTCACAGGGGATGTAAGAGTGGGATAAACTGTCTAAAGGAAACACTGCAATTAAGGTCACCTGCCTAGAAAGGACATGGCTAGAGCCCATATTTTACTCTATCATATTAGAGAATTGAGAATAATGATAATAAATGTCTCCAAATGTATTTGCCCTCTGATGTACTGAGTATTGTTTGAAAACATGCTGAAGGGGTCACACAATCAACTGTTATTTGTGAAAGCAAGGGAGATTTATTGGGGCTTGATAATTCTTTGGATTCTTTCTGTGATGCTAATGGAAGTAGAGATATTTTAAACTAAAGGACTTCAAAACAGTGTTCAAGAAAGACAGTCAGATTACAAATACAAAAGTGGAAGTAGCAAATGTGGTTCATACTTTACATACTGAATAGACATACAGTGTTTTTATATTCTCGCATTTTGTGAAAAATAAATCAGATGTCCAAATAGGTACCAGTAATCATCATTAATGGAGTTAATGTTAGAAGTGTATAATAGTTGAAAGATTTAGGCAATATAGATCGATTTTTCTGAGTACCAGTTGGACCTAAATTAAATTAGTAAATTAAATTATCTATAATGCAATTCAAGTCTCCAAATACTTACTGAATGTCTACTCTGTTTATAAGGTATCGTGTTAGGTATATAGATCCTGTACTGGATGATTTGAGGTTTTTGACATGTTTCTTTTTATTCATTAAGAGTTTGGAAATAAAGAAATATTTTCTTTCTCGTATACGTCTAAGAAATGAATTAACATAGCATTTTTCATGAAGTCTGGGACATTGAAAATGAAGAATATACGTAAATATGAACTGATACCTTATACATAGATAACAATTATGGCTCCCTTCCTATTTTAATGTGTAAAAAGAAAAGCAATATAATATACCCGGCATTACTGAACCCAATACATACGTATAAGAGCATAGAATTTAAATTTGTTTTTTTATATATATATATATATACACACACACACATATACACACATATATATGCACATGTATATATTTGTTCTAAGAGCTAACTAACCTATATAATCTGTAACCTAATAAAGGGTTCAATAAAGCATGTACAAACACTAACATGAGACCTGCCCCTGTGGCAACATGAGTCCGAGGTTTTTGAATCATTCTCTCTGACTTCTGTTTCCCTTGCCATCGCTCCATCTTGCAGTATGTGAAAGAAATTGTTCTATGTTCAGAATCCTCTCTTCAGAAAAGAAATAACCTTACACATGTGAAAGAATTTAGAATTCATCTTGATCTCTGAATTTTTCTTTCCCTCAAAGGAGATGAGATCCTGTTTAATGTGATGGAAAAGAACAAGGACTTTGAACTGGGCAAGCTGGGTTTGTACCCAGTTTTCTCCACTTGCTAACTATAATTTCTTCTTTTTAAGTTACTTCCTCAAATTAAAACAAAACTGTCACTCAAGGTTGAGAAGCTTAAATGAGAAATACATTAGCAGTCCATGGCAGTGAATATTAGAACTTTTCTCCTTCTATGAAGATGAGAAAATAAATGATCAGGATAAGTAGAAAGCCTAATAACTGATTTCATGAAGGAAAGTGTTTTCATGTGTACTATAGAGAAAATAAACTGTTATAAAAATTGAAATACAAATATAGGATATAGGACCTCCCTGGTAGCACAAAGGGGTAAGTCTCAGCAATATGAAGCTATACACAGCAAGAGTTCCATCCCAGCCTGGGAGCTGACCCACATGGCACAACAGACCTCTCCTGTTTTTCTGCTGCTCCTGACAGCAGTGTATTTCATTCAATCCACCTGTTCTGCTCCCCGCTCTGACTCTGGTGAACCCCCCACCCCCTGCCCCAGGCACCTCTGGCCTATACCCCAGCTCTTTTATGTGTAAATAAATAAAATTAATTTTAAAAAGAACAAATTTATAGGATACAAGTCACAGATTGTGAATATTTGTTAAAATATACAATTAATAAAAGCATCTATGCTTTGTATTTTACACTTTGGTTATTCATTATCAAACATTTTTATTGACTTTAATTTTGGGTTTAAGAAATAATACTTAAATTATATGTATTAGAATGATTAATATTAGAAATACTTAAATTATATGTAACAGAGTTGCTTCTTTAATATAAACGTCCTTCACCAAACTTGCTGAATAGGCAAAGATCAGTTGTTCAAAATGACCCAATCTGATTGTATCCATTTTCACAGTTTTCATGAAGTCTGACCTTTCACTTTATTGGTGGCTTTGCTGAGGTTCTCTTTTGTAGTAGGCAAAAAACAACAAATAAGAAGCCAGTATAAGATCTTTTCCACTGCATTTGAACCAAACAGTCCATATCATGACACTTATATGTAAATTTTAAAGAAATTTCTGAGAGTAAGAGTGGGAACTTGAGAAGAAAAAAGACAATGAATATAAAGGCAATGAAGCATTGTTTATTTATTTGTGTCTCATAGTCCAGTGAAATGTAAAGGAAGTAGTTTCTTCTTTGTAAAATGTCTAAGACATGGGTTTTGAGATTTTGATGCAACCAAGTCAGCATATCATGCAAATTATCTCCCATGCATTAGTATGAGATTTTAATAAATGGAGCTAATGCTAGGTAATATGGAAAGTGCTGGAAATCATCATGATACAAGTGGAGAGTCCTTACTTTGGCTGTACTAAATAAAATAATTCATGGTACTACAGATAGTTTATATCAAAATATCAAATCAGCTTTTTTTATTGAAGTAATCAAAGCAGCAAAGGTAACTGTTTACATAGATAATAGAAATGCTTGGTTTTGAGCTTAGATTAATAGTTAAGATTCTGAGAGTTGGAAAACAGAAAACTCCCGTAATATTCTTTGTAGTAGTAAATATTAAATCTGGTGTCTTACACATGAAGTCATTCAAACACCAAGAAATGAGCTTTATAATGTAGATAGGGAAGTGGTGATGACAATTGTGGTGGATATTGGTTTAAACATCAAAATAGCATGAATTATCAAAGTAATTAATATGGTAAGAATTTAAAAAAAACTAAAACACAAAAGAAAATTTGGTGACTGTCCTACCCTTCTAAAGATACATTATTCTACTTAACTCATGTGTAATAAAATTGGCATTGATCCAAATCCAATATTTTATCAAGTGTCTGTATTTCTACTGCTCTTTAATAACAGATTTAAAGCAAAGCAAGAACAAAACAATCTATTTATTGAAACACTATATTTCTTCAATACACCTAAGTCTCCTAAAGCCAAAAAATATAAGCAATAGAAAAATGAACTTAGAATCTATTATATTTAGATAGATTTATAGTCTTATGTTTATATTATAATAACATATGGTTAGTGGTACTATATTATAATAACGTACATAGTTATTGGTTTTAATTTTGCGGGTGTTGACCTTGATAAAGTTAGGTCAAGGTTTATTTCATATAAATCACTAAATAAAGGGGCAGGCGCTAACAAGGAACAAAAGGAATGGGTCAGAAGCTCAATTTGCTGACCACAAGCTATTATATAACTGTACAAACTGTTACAGAAATACATGTGGGATCTTCATTAATACTGGATAAACTAGTTAATATCAGTTGGCTGAACAGATGGGAGTCAATAAACATTTAATTGAAAATTACAAGACAGAATTAGATCAGATCACAAAAATGATGCAGTTTAGTGCAAAGTTTCAAATAATGTCTACAGGATGTTAATACATACCTGTAATGGGATAAATATTTAATCAATAGGGTTTATAAATACATATGGAATAAGTCCATTGGTATTTTTTGATAAGAATCTCACTGAAGAACACAATAACTAGGTTATTTTGGTAATATGTTCACAGAAATCCTGCTTAAAATAATATGTGTTCTTTTAGTGCAGTGACTAGATTTTCATCTCCACATTCTCAAAGTCTAGGCAAGAGCTTGACATACACTTGCCCTCAATACATGATTGATGGAATAAGGAATGTGTGGATGAGGCCCAGAACTGATAACAGAAGCCATTGGTTCTTTCTGTGGAAATAAAATTTACAGACCACTGTGTCTTTTAGAACTCCTAAATTAGGACCTCCCTGGTGGCACAGCGGTTGAGCACTGGGTTGCGAAGCTGGCCTCAGCCTCTGCAGCACCAGCTCTATCCTCGGCAGCGCTCCCAGGCCACCACCAGAGGAGGGTCCCACATGGCGCGCAGAGCTCTCCTGCTGCCCGCTGCTCCCCTCAGCAGTGTACTTTGGTCCTTCTGCCTGCTCTGCTCCCCACTCTGGCTCTGATGAATTCTCTCACCCTCCTGCTTTTATGACTGTACCCAGTGCTTGTATGAATAAATAAATAAATAAATATATATATCTTTTAAAAAATAAATAAATAAAATAAAAAATAGAACTCCTAAATTAAACTATGTCAATACCATAATCTATACTTGTCTAATGAATATTTTTCTGTTACTATTCTAATGAAAGGCATGCTTTAAGGAAAACAAAATATTAGAAACAAGGCAAATAACCACATGAAGCAGCATAAGCTAGTACATGCAACCTCTTTTAAATTCTTTTTAGACTTTTGAAAAGTCAGGTAAAAATAAGTAGTGATCATCAAATTACTGAAAAATGGCTGATTTCTAAGGACTTACACATTGATGATATTTAAAAATTAAGCTGACAATGTCACTTCTGATTTTCATTTATTAATATATTAATGAACACTTCCAAGCTAAGGCAAATATTAAAGATTTTCTAGCACTTTGCTAGAAAATTGATTTTAAGAGTTTCTGTTTGACCTCCTTTAAGAAGATTTAACAGATTAAAGCTCACTCAAGTATTAGTAGGAATTACGATGAGTTTTGTTTTTTTTTTGTTTTTTTTTTTGTTTTTTTTTTTTTGTTTTTTTTTAAGCCAAGAAAAAAGCATGGTGGGTTTCTCTGGTGGTGCATGGGTTAAAGTCTCAGCACTATCAAGCTATTGCCAGCCACTGCAGCATGAGTTCAATCCCCAGCCAGGGAGCAACCCACATGGCGCAGCAGACCTCTCCTATCTCGCCTGCTGCTCCCCTTAGCAGTGAATTTCAGTCAATCTGCCTGTTCTGCTCCCCACTCTGTCTCTGGTGAATCCTTTCACCCCCACCCCCTACCCCTGAACTCTGGCCTACACCCCAATTCTTGTATGCGTAAATAAATAAATCTTAAAAAAAAAGAGGAAAGAAAAATGTATGGAACAAGAATTCAATGCAGGCAATCATGGACCTGTCAGCATTTCTACTGCATAATTTAAGAGGGTTTATAAATCGCCATCATCTTAGAAACTGTAAAGCTGGAAGTTGGCTCAGAAATTAGCAGCCTGGATGCAAACTTGTTTATACAAAAACATTTGAATCTGTTCAGCTGTTTTGATTTAGACATCAGCCAAAAAACCTTAACTCCATGCTTCTCCATATATGTGAACACTAAGTAAATATTTTGTGTAGACTATATAGTTCAGTCAGTTAGAGCACAGAACCAATAAACCCAAAGTAGTATGTTTCATCTTCAGGAGATTCAGTTGTGGTTTTTCTACTTGTTCTCTTAACTTTGATCCGTTATCTTGCAAATACAGCTTTTAGTATCACAGAGCTCAATATTAGAGCATGCAGATACATCAAAATATATTTGTTGCCAACATATAGGATAAATTTAAATCACTCCTCCAATAACAGATTCCAAAGAGTTTTTGAAACTACATAAAAATATAGTTTAAATGTTGAAAATAAAATCTCTCCTAGAATGACAAATTGCCTGGTTAAAGTATTTTAGCAGCATCATATTATGCTTTAATAGAATAACAACAGATAAGACTGATATTTTTTTCTCTATATTAAAATGCTCATAATATACAGCCTTAAATTATATTTCTTTTTTTTTTTTTAGTTTATTTGTGCATACAAGAACTGGGTTACAGGCCAGAGGTGTGGGAGGTGAGAGGATTCACCAGAGATAGAGTGGGGAACAGAACAGGCAGACTAACTGAAATATAATCCTGAAGGGAGCAGCGGGCAGGAGAGGTTTGCGCCTCTATGTGGGTAGCTCCCTGGCTGGGGATTGAACTCATGCTGCAGTGGCTGCAGCTTCAGCTTCATAGGTTGTGTCTTAACCCCTTGCACCACCAGGGAGGCCCACAAATTATATTTCTTTAATTATTGATTCAGCTGATCAATCTCAGGTGCCCAATATGTGGTATTGTAAAAGAAAGTAAAATTGTTTTTCAGATATCATTCAAATCAAACAACTCTCATAGTAAAACCAAACAAACACATAGGATATGTTCTATAGGAAACCAAAATAGATACTAGACACTTAGAAATTAGAATAATATCAAACAATGAAACACCGCTGGTTATTTTATTAAGAAACTATTAATGAGAAAACAAGTTGGCTAATGGGAATGTGAACCAATTTGAGAAAATGCATTCTTCCTCTACCTCACCAAGATCAAGAAAACGTAATAATAAGTCAATTTTTGATTTAAAATTTCAGTAAACTAAAGTGAATTATTACAGTAGGATCAATTTTAAAATGGAGGACTTGTCTTACAATCAGGCAATTATCAACATTAAATAAAATTCTGGAATGTAAAGTTGTAGTAAATAGACTTGGAGACAGATTATAGGTGTATCTTTATTCCTGACTTTTGCCAACCTTGAAAAAATGTACATCTACCTGTTATAACATGCAAACCTATTTAAAGTAAGGATGTACAGTTAAAAAGTGTTCAATGTAATAAGTATATTTTACAAATAATACATATGAGCACATTACTAGGATATCTGAGCTTTAAAATTTGAAACACAGATTAAAATGATACACTAAATTATGCTCAGAAATGAATACAATTCAAATAACAAAGTAGAAAAAGGCTAATTTTTAAGAGAGTCTAATGTGCAGAAGGTACCAAAGAATTTTTGTTTATATGAAAATATATCACCCTCACAACAACAAAAAGATGCAATGCTAATTTTGGACACTTAAGTATAATTTGACATGTACATTTTGTAAATTGATGAATGTACATTTTAATTCTCCACTTGATTTTTAGGTTAATCTTTAGGCTGTATGATATTTCTCATTTACCAATATGGTTACATTCATGAATCTGTGTCTCCTTGCACAACTGTTTCCAGAAATACTGTTTTGAATCTGATTAAGTATGGGGTAATAGGTACAGTGGTCTTTCTTAACATGTTTTACTCCCATAAACTATTTAGGACAAAATAAGAAGACTCATGAGGCAGTACCAATAAAAGAGGCTCTTGACAGGGAATTTAAAGGCTCTTGACAGGAAATTTAAAACTGATTAGCACCCCTAGCATGACCAGTCACTTCAGTTCTCTGATCTGTCTCATTACGTGAAGATTGGCAGTTACACCTGTACTTTTAACCAATGGAGATGGATTATGTAGCTAGAGCTTTGATATGAGAATTTGCTTGACTATTAGATGTAAACTAGATAGCAGAGATTCCCCATTTGTGAAATTTTATAGGGCTAAATGGAAGATTAAGGTACCAAATGGTACAAATATATTTTTGAGTCTGTGGTAAAACTAGTAAATATTTTTATTCACATGTTATTATATGAGAAATTCATGCATTTACTTGTATTCAGAAATTTTAGATTTTCCTCAAGAGCACTGGGTTAGAACCTAAGGTTTACAAGTTTTGATTGTTTTTTTTTTTCTTACATCAAATGCACAAAATAGCTTTATAATTTAGAGTGACATGTTTCACTTACGTATTATTGTGAATTTGGTTCACTTACTAAAAGTAGAAAATATCTTTCAAAGTTATTCACAGGACCACTAAGATAACTATAACAATGATCTGATATATATAAGCCATTAATTATAAATTTAAAAATAATTAGATTTTCTTTTAAATTAAATTTTCAAGGTCTCAGTTTTGTTTTTTTCTTAAAAAATGAAGAGATTTAGTTAGCAACTAAATTTTAGTCTTTGATAAGTCTAAGGGCTTTATGAACCTTATCGTTTCAGGTGTTAATGACTAGTTAACCATATGTTCATGGAGAGTCATTGCATATTTCTGGCTTCAGGAAATGTGGATAATTTGTAAATGGAGATACTAATCTACATAGGAGATAACTGCTATCTTAGGAAATGCTTGTTAAAGCTCACAGAAGGAAAATGAGAGAGAGAACCACTGCACACTTTATAGAAAGGATTTAGCATAGACCTTGAACAGACAAAAGATGTAGCAGACAATTCTGTCCTGATATCATTCCTTAAAACATAATAATGTCTCTATATGATGCACCTCTGAGAAATGGAGTCAACATAATGAACTTGCTGTATAATGTAAAACTATAGCAGGAACACTTATGTTTTTCGAAGTTATTTAAGATTTAATAAAACCATTTTTGCAGTCTATTTCAATTAAAAAAAAATTATGTTCAAAGTAGTAGCCAACTGTATTTTTTAAGATGCCATAGTTAAAAAATTCCTCACATCACTTTAAACTATATAGCCATAAATATTCTTTTAAAATTGGTAACATAAAGTGAGTAGGTTAAAAGGACTTTACAATCCTTTATAATCTTAAATATTACAACTCAGCTTTTAAGAAAATCACTCATTAACTTCTCTATAGTTCAGTCACTTCCTGAAGGTTTAAGGCCCTCAAAATAATTAGCATTCATTATTTTGGAAATGTTGCTCTCATATCTTATAGAGACTTCTAAAATATTGCACATTATCACTAAAATTGAAGATAACCTGTTAACATTCTTAATTGTCCTTGCTGATATTTATGAAACATCCTATAATTTATTCTGGAGAGTTGTGAATGATGCCATTGTTTTATATAGATCTTATGAGAGAAATATACAGATGAAAAATCAGATTGCATAAACCTTATAAGAATATGACAAGCATAATAAAAACATAAAGGAAATAAATTGAGGAAGATGTTTTAGATTTAAATATCTTTAAATAAGAAAGTATGTCCAGATTATAAGAACGAATACATAAGAATTTGATTTTAAGCACTACTCCTCAAAGTTCTATATGAAACATGAAAAGCAGGGCACTGATTTTATTTTTATAGACTTGCAATGTCAGGAAATAGGTTTTATTGAAGATACACTTTGTTATTTACTTGCCATACATAGCATATCAATTTTAGAAAATGTCATTTCATATTTTTTTTGTCTTCTACCAAGTAGCATTTTTTTTTTCATTTTACCATGGAACATATAATCACTAATATTCTTATATAGTACTGATTGATACAGAGTATTTAAATATTTCAACTTTTGCAATTATCTTCATCAGTGCCATCTGAGTTAACCTTATAATAAACTTGAATTATAGTAGAAATAGTTGAACATGAAGTTAAATGCCCAATGAGCTAGTCTCGGTTCTGGAGATCATAATTTTGGGAAACTAATAAAACTCACTTATCCTTTTTCTGCATATGCATTTATTGGTGAAAATTGGAGCATGAACTAGGTGATACTTAAGAAAGCTTTCAGCCCTGCAACAGCCAAGATTCATAGTAAAATCAGTATTGGAATGCAACAGATGAAATCAGCTGAGTAGCAGGAGTAACATTTTTAAGCCAGTGGGGGGGGGGGCAGGGAGATGTTCTGCCCCTGATTCATAAAACTAGCACCTGAAGCACATGTGTGAAGGTGGTAAGTGGAAATTTCAGAGTGTTTCTCAAATGTATAATAGACTGGGAACTTAGCCAAAGTGAAATAATAGCAAGTGAGAAGAGGTTACATTTTTTTAATTTACTGTTATAGACAAGTTAGGGCTCGTGGTGTTAGGGATGAGGTGTGTTGGAGTTCATACTAGCTTCACACATAGAAGTGTATTTTGTGAACACTGATGAGAGCTTCTGGTGTCTTAGTGTTATATATATATTGAAAGCATGTATATATATATATATATGTCATCTATTTATAAGCCTATGGATATTCCAGAATATTCTAATCTCCATTATTTTATAGATTATGTAACTCAGGCTTAAGAAAGTTGATTTGCTACTACAAAGATAATTACTGGCAAATTCATTACGGTTAGTGATTTCACAATCTGTTCTTTCTACTTTTCTGTAGTGGATCTCAAACTTCAGTGTGCATCAGAAATATCTGGATGACTTATTAGAAAACCAATGTCTCTATCTCACTACCAGAACTTCTGTTTTAATGGGTCTGGACCTAAAGTTTGGTTTTCCTAACAAGTTTTGAGAGGATGCTGATGCTACTTGTTTGGGAATGCTTTGGAAATCTCTAAGTGCAACTATTATAAAGTCAATAGAACAATATTGTGATATCTAATGCCACATGACTACCATTGATATTCTTGTCATGTAATTATGGTATGTGATGTATATGCTACTATTATAGGGTTAGACTTTTTTGAGCAAGTTTTAAGAGTAAGCAATGTCATTATTATATAGAAAATATCAATCCTTAGGAATCCTCAGCTAGCACCAAGCAATAACTTAGTGAAAGGGTGTGATAACATGAAACACATTTGATGACTGCAAGATTTGAGGCTTGAGATGACCATGAGCACTGAGACCACGAAAATTAGGAGGTATTCAACACATTGATTTTTCTCAGTGACATCAATAAAAGCAATATCCCTGATAATAATGAGAGCCTTGTAAGGGTCCTAATTCCAAGAAAATCTTGTAGACATGTTGATTGATCGACCTAAAAAGTACCATGAATCACCAACCTGCTTACTCTGAAGGATAAAACATGACTTTGGTAGTGATATTGTCTGTTCTATCATCCTTACTGGATCTCACCCAAAATCTAAATCAGAACTGTCACTGTATCCCTAACCTATTATAAGTAAAGGGGATGGCAGAAAGGGGTAGAATGAGAAGCTGTATTTTAATGTGTATATAGCTAAAATAAAATGACCTTAAGTTTTATTTGTATCTCACACAATTTTTCCCAATTTCTTCACTTCCAATCACCTTAATATCTCAAACTTTGGAATAAAAGTACAAGATGGTATAATTTCTCAAAGAGTCATGTTGTACCTAAAATTAACAGGTGCCTCAAAAGAAACATTACTTGCTGTTTCAATGTTATCTTCCTAATTGGAAATCACATTGAAGGCATTTGATCTCCTGAAGTCTTTTCCAGAGACCTGACTACTTAGAAAGTCACTGTTTGGGACACAAGGGAAAGAAATATAGTCAGTGCTTAAGGAAGTGACATTTAGTCCTTTTCATGTATTTCTATTTGAGATCTCAGGAAAACATTCACATCAGAGTTTATTTCCACATGAGTACAGTGAATCATTACCTGCTTTGCTTCTTACCTCTCTTTTTTATTAGTCCTCACTCATGAGAGAGTTTTCCTATATTTAGAACTATGTGTAGTACTTTATTATTTGTGACTGTTTTATTTATTATTTCACTGTTCTCTAGAAACCAAATTTTGTGTTCAGTGAAAAGATATATATACCTAAAATCTATTTAACTATCCCACAAATAGAAACATTACTTAATATTATGAGCAGTAATAACTACTGAAACTAAGTCTATGTTACTGGAGTACTTAATTTGAGTGATTCTACCCCTTTTTCTCCTTGAAGGCTATCAAAGGAAGGTAGCATCAGGTTTTCTTTTCAGGAGGCTGAAAACTGCTCCTTAATTATTTCTGCTTGGCACACTCTACCTATGCTGGTTTGATGCAGCCGCCCTGAACTCCCCCACCCCCAACCCACTAGACTGGAAAATTCAGGAAAATTCGGTGCTGTGAAATGACATTTCAGACCAATTTCAACAAGACACTGTCCAGGGGAAGTTCAGCTCAGAATCCTAGATGCTGTTCAAGCCTTTTCGGGGTGGTAAATCGGGTTGGCTTAGCAACTCAGTGGTGCAAAGCCTCCCCAAAGGCGCAGTGTGGAGGGGGGAGAAGCAGTCCGCCTGCTGCCAGAGTCGATCTTTCTTTCTTCGGTTGTCCTGCTTCATTATTATTCTGCAATGCGCTGCAATCCCCATGCGTGCCCGCTTTCAGCGCTTAACTGGCCACTCCTACGGGGCTGGGAGTGGACTCCTTGGCGAACGAGATGACCCCATGCTGTTTCACTTCGTCTGCACTTTCCCCGAGGGTCCAACTCAGCCCCTGCTGCACTTGAACTCTTGGGACTGCCGCCCTGCTTGCCTTTTCCTAGGAGAGCAGGCTGGAATGGGGGTGAGGAGGATCTTGGAAAAGCAACAATCTCCATTATTTGTTCCCCAATGATTTTTTTTTTTTCTTTCTAACTCCCTGAGTGCCTATTAGAGAAGTTGTTTGAGTGAGGGCAGTGCTGCGGTCAGCTTAGAGAAAGGGAGCTTTGGAGGGCCTCCCTTGGATCCTGCAATGGCAAGAGGCTGAGCATCACCAACCCAGTAGTGTCCGGGAAACAGATGGGTAGCATTACCCACCGCGCGCCTGCGCCGCACCCCCGCCCCCCAACACACACACCTCTCGGTCTCTCTCCCTCCCTCCCACCATCTCTCCCCACTTCTCTGTCTCTCTCCCCTGCACTACTAGGTTGAGTCAGGCACTCAGTTTCCACAGCTCCGATGGCCCATGGCAATTTCAGAAGGTCTGGTGTTCCAGAAGAATTTAATAAGTACCCCAAAAGGAAATAGATGAGAGAGAGGGACACCAGCCCAAAGTGCAGCGAATCCGGGAGCCCAGACTCAAACATAAAGGTTACCTCCCAGCAGGTCTCATCGAGCTAACCTCGAGGGAAGCCAGTCGGTCATGCTGCTGGCTGGGAGGTGGTTTTGTTTGCGGTTGTTGTTGTTTTGTGATATCAACCCACCCCACCCCTCTTTAAAAGCTTCCTTAAGATAGTCCAGGTATTTACCTGACCTGCCAGGAGTGGGGGTGTCAGTCCCTGCGGACTCCGGGACGGGACGGAGACCTCCGGGTGCTGCCACCCTGGTGTGGGCGAGTTTCGAAGGAGCGCGGCTTTCCGCGCTTCTGGGCAAAGACAGCCACGTCCCTTTCTAGTGGGAATTAATGGGGGGAAAGGTGTGAGCCCACTCTTTAGGAAAGCTGCGTGAGCAGAGAGAGAGAGTGAGTGTGTGTGTGCGCATCTCGTTAGGGTCCCAGAACACGCGGGAATGTGGATCCTTCTCGAAGTCCTGGGTCCAGGAGAAGCTCTGGTGTGGGGTGCAGGGTGCAGGTCGTGGCACGCTGGCTCCAACCTCCTGCTGCCCTTCTGAGGTCAGTGTTCTCTGAACCTAACTGCAAGGTGTGTGTTCTCCCCCGGGATCCCCAAGAAGGAGCGTGGGAAAGCATCCCGCGGGTGTCTGTTTACGTGGGCGGGACGTTTAAGCACGACCTGGAGATTCACAGTTTCTATCGCATGAGACCTAAACAGACAGGTTACAGTTGCAGGCTGCGTTTCAGAAAAACCTCCACCGTGCGTGTGTGTGTGTGTGTGTGTGTGTGTGTGTTTCAGGTTGGACTAGCCATGCATCCAGGTCCAAACAGCCTCAGCCTCTCCCCACCCCGCAATTTGGTGGTTTTCTCTTCCTTTCATTTCAGATCAGAACAGTGGAGATAAAATGCCCAGAGAAGGTTGATTCTCTTTTCAACCCCACCCGAGTAGTTCGGGCCTAGTATGGAAGGCCACTTTGTCTTCTAATCTGAGGCGGTTCCTCCCACTAAGCCTCTTTGTCATTGCTGTTGCAGACAGAGGTGAGAGGGTGGAGGGCTGAGAAGTGTGGACAGAATTCTCTTGGCCAAAGAGGTTCACGTGGAAAACTCCGCGCCTCAGACTTGCTGAACCCTGGCGCTAGCCTAGCTTAGGACCTGCAAAGCCCTTAGAACGACTCTGCCTTTTCTGAGCCTCCCTGTGGGCCTGGAGATCCAGAGAAAAATGAAACAGTGTGGAAGACAAAAGCGGGCATAGACATTAGGGGAAGAACATATAAGACATTGCTGCAATCTCGGTTTTAAGAAAGCTTGGAGCCTGGGGTGAAATGAAAATAAAGTAAGAGGAAAGAGAAGCAGCAACTGCCAAAATTGGCACCACGGGCTACAGGAAATAGATCTAAAGCGGACATGCAGCCTTTTAAGTTTGTTTCTCAAAATTTAAGGACAGCGTTCCAAGTTGTAAAATATAGAAGATGCCTTCCAAGTGGTCGACAAGTGACAAAGAACCTTATTGCCATTTAAATTTATTTAACCATCTGTAGAAAATTGATCATGGACAGGACCAAAGAAGAGTGTGACATGCTCCTTTCTTCCTGTCTCCCCAAACTGGAATACACTCACTGGTGACCTAATATTTCAGCCCAAAGTCAGGGAGCTGGGAGTCGAAGAGAGGGGTCCCGTTTCCAGTGCTATTTGCAAGAAATGAACGCCCCCTTCCTTTTTATCGGCGCGTCTTATTCAGAAAATACGGCGGGTGCCGGCAGCCGGGCTGTAATTGCAGGAGGTTGGGCTCGGTGTTTGTCAGGCGGGCTTGCACGCCCAGATTCCGAGGCTACTCCCCCCACATAAGCCCCCCGAATGTGTTTTGGCTCAACAGGTATCACGTGAGAATTCGCACTTAACCCGCGGTCATCCTTTCGCGGGATCCACCCCAACATTTTTTCCTGCCTGGAGCTGTTGCTGGCTTCCTGCGCCTCCCCCACGCGGAGCGCGCGTCTAGCAGGCAGCCCCAGGGCCATCCATTAGCACCGACTCTCCGAGCGGCAGGCGAACTAAGCACAAATGCAAGGTTTCTCACGAGTCCAGCCGGCGACGAAAACCGCTTGCAAGCACCCGGAGATGCGGCTTGGGCACTAGGCAGTGTAGTTACGCCGCTTAAGACATGCGTTTTGCTTTAGAGCTGCGCTGAAGCTCGAGGGAAAAGAAAAACCAAGCTCCAAGGAGCAGGTTGGGATTACAAGGCAGTTGCTGCCACAGAGACCAGTAGTGACTTCTTGGCCTATAGGGATGTAAATTCAAATTCGAGACGTGCCAGCCATCACTGGTTCTAATAGAAGGAGAGGTAACCCCTCCAGCTCCTTCCATCCAAAACATGAATTATCATTTCCACTGAATGCAAATGGGCTGCTTTCTGTGGGGGGACAGCCAGCTGCAAGCTGGACAATAAACTGTTTCATAGAGACCCGGCCCGATTGCGGTTCAGAGAGGCACTCCTTTACAAAAGAAGAAGCGTCCAGTTTGTGTTGACAGCGATGGCGCGCCCGGGCCAAAACACCCCCGCCCCCCACCCAAACCACAGACACCCGGGATTTGAAACTAGCTTTACTGAAAGCAACATCCATCTCTTCTTTGAGAAATGCCATGAGTATGGGATGATGATTGTTCAAAAAATGATGGCAGGAGTCATAAACACCTCCTGAGTATTCTTTGCAGTAATTAATGGACAGCAGGGTGCAGAAGTTGTGGAACAGAACTGGGATCTATTTTGTCCCTGAGGGCAGCTCTGATTCCTAGGATCCTGACTGTCCCTTGCCTTTCAGTTTAGGAATAAATTTTGCATCCCCCCTCCCCACCCCTCCCCTTGTCTATGCATGTGACACTCACTCTACCTGTCTGAACGCTGAGACTTGCTGGGGATTTTCTTTTCGGTAGTCAGCTAATGACTTTGCTCCTACCTTCATTCATCCCCAAAGGTGCATCTTCACACTTTGTGGTGTCTCAGACAATTTTAAAGCCTGCTTTAGCGAAACCTTTACCACAGGACCTAGATAAGCTTCCCTACCATTTATCAACGCATAAGAGCCCACGTAGAAATCATTCACATATGCATGCAGACATTCACATAGGTTTGGGGATGCTCGAAAGACCCCCGTGCCCTAATGCTTTCAAAAACAGCACATCCCTCGCATATTTTTAACTTTCCTACCTGAAAGGGTTAAAAGGCATTCACAAGTGTCTTTTATATAAATATTCCAGTGAAACGATCAAACATTGGTTTGACTAAGAATCAAGGTAATTCTCACCACCAAGAAAAGTCTTGCAGAGGAATTCTGCCTGGATATCCACTAGTTAGAGGCTATAGGAACCAACTCACGTATTCGTTTGAGCATACTGCAAGAATATTTATTGAGCACAAGCTCAATCACTGCATTGAACGCCAAATCTGGCAAGCAAAATGCATTTCCTATCTGAGGGGGGGAGAAAAAAGAGCTGTGAATCAACTCCTTCTTCTGTATTATCATGATTGTTTTTATCGGTGCAAATTGCAAAGTAAGCTACCAGCCTCTCTAGCGACAAGTCAGCTCACCTCCATCCAAAGCAGAGGGGACCCCCGAAAGCAGACCTACCTTTCACACAAGACACCGTCAATAAAAAGACGAGGTTCCAAAACGTAAATCCACTTTTAATCCCCATTTTCTTCATCAGGATGAAGTCCAGGCGGCCACATTTAGCGCATCTTCTCGTGCCAGGTTCCCGGGGTTTGGATTCCTTTGCTCGGCTTTCCCCTTTGCGGATCCCTTTCATATTATTCGCGAGCTCCTAATTCCTGCTCCTCAGCCCGGCGCAGTGGAGTTGTTGCTGTTGTTGGTGCGCGGTCACAGCTCGGAGTGAATGGTGTTTCTGGGATACCACAGCAACCTTGACGAGGACTCAACCATCTCTCCAACGGGGGCACAAAGTCTCCGCTACTCTGGATTCTGCCTTTTCTTGTGCATTTTTTTCCCCTCCACCAAAATCTACCTCAATTCTAGCTCGTTATAGCAACCACCAGAAACCACTAGTGAGCCTCTTAAAGCCCAGCCCAGCTCTCTGACAAACTCCCCACAATATTTGAAATTAAGGGGCTTGTTTTTTTTTTTTTTTTCCTTCACCGAATAGATCAATTCTGCCTGTAAAAGCAGCCCAGGAAATATTATGTTAGTGAGCTCTCCATTGCAGCCTGTGAATACAGAAACATGCTAAAGGACTGTTTTAATGGGAGAATCTGTGTTGCGTTTGGGGAATCCGAGATGGCAATGAACCGGGCTCCCTAGATGCCCACGTCCTTATTATGGGACATGTGTTACTACTGTAGTTGCAGTATATTTCAGGCAGACGTCTCGCATGTATTATCCTGCGATTTAATTGAATAAGATCTCAGAGAAGAATTTATTTTGCACGCATCCATTTACATATCCCAATGCCTGCGTGCAAACCGTAACCGGGTTTTTAAGAGTCGGCAAACCGATTTCGTCCCTGACCAGGGCGGGGGATGGCGGGTGGTGTGGGGGTGGGGAGGGAGTCGGAGTCATCTCCCCAAATAGTTCGCTCTTTCATCTTCGCTACCCCCTTTTCAGCTGAGCTGTGCCGCAGCTAAACCACTTTATCCGTGGCAGCTATCTAGCACAGACGCATTTGTCTTAATTCCAAATTGTTCCCAAATATGTAAGTGAGAGATTTCTTTCAAATCGGAAAATGTATGTATCTATACATCTGGACTTGGCAACCCCACACACCAGCGAAGGGTTAAGATTGTAAAAGGGAAGAGTTCTTCCGCCATCTACTGGCGGTCGCTAAGTCACCCTCTTCTCTTTCCCATGTAGTGGGCACCCTGTTTCCTTCAGCTGCTGGTGCAGGGAAACTGCGTCCCCAAGACCAACGTGGTTTTCTTTTCTTTCTTTCTTTTTTTTTTTTTTTATCTTGCGTGTCAATGTCCTAATCTTTTTTTTTTTTTTTTTAACTGGTCCCGGTCCAGATATTACAACCAGCAATTCCCTTAGTCTGGTGCCACCTTAGTGATCTGCCCTTTTAGGCGATCGGAGAGCCCATCTAGGAGCCAGAGCCGGAGGGAGGGTTGCAGCGCTTTCTCAAGAATAGATAATTGCCCGTGCTTCTGGCTCTGTTTGCCTGCTTAAGGGTTTGGGCGGGGGTTGGGGGGTTAACATCTATCTGCTGGATTTGCTCAAGAAGACAGCCCAGTGTTGAGTCTGCAGCTCTCCACATTGCCCACACACGATGGCTTCTGTCCCGTACACCACACCATTACCCTGGCCCGCTTTTGTCCCGGGGCTCGACGTGGAGCTACCTGCTCAGGGGAGCAAGGCGGTTGCATCTGGAAGGAGTTCTGCTCTGGGAAGTGGGCACATTGTGAGCAACCACAGGCGTGCGTGGTGAGTGGGTTCAGTCTGCAGGCGTAGGAAGGATGCTAAGCCCTCCCCGTTCATGGTATTTTATGTGGGGCTTTGATTCTTCCAGGGTGTCGGCGTGTGCGTGTTAGACAAGGATATCTCTCCTGGGCAGGGAGCCTTAGCAAGAGGCAAATACTGTGGACACCCAAGTGACCTCATTAAATTCGGAGAAGTACATTAAGGGCGGTGTGGCAGCATTTGCTCCTTCCATCAGTGCTTTCCTTTATTGTCCGCATATGCAGATTTGGAAAGGGGAGTGGGCGACTGGGTTGGGACTAGACCGTAATTGGGAGGATCAACACCGAAAACGTCATTATCCTGCTCAGCCACCAAGGTGGCGGCGCTGGCATTGATTTCAGTCAAGATGTCAGAATGTGAGCTGCTGCTATTACCTTTCCCGGGTTGAACAAGGAGTTCCATGCAAACAGGTCCTTGGACTTAATGAGGACACTCGGCAAAGCCCTCCTTACTAAGTAGAGAGACGTTAGTCACCTCAGATGAATTCACTTTTTATTAAAGGAAAGCAATAACCTTGGGTGTGTGTAATCTAATTGAACGTCAACTTTATATCCAAGACAGAAGGACATTAAACAAACAAAAAAAATATTTCTCAAGTCAGTAATATTTTAGCAGTAATTATTGTGCACAAAATAAACGTTGACTATGTGACCACATTGACTAAGACACTAATTTCTGATACTCATTTTCAAACATGTTAATCCCATAATCCAATTATCTTTTCCTAAATGAATCCTGTCTATCATTTCAATATGAATTTGTTAAAAGATTTATCTAGTAGCTCAGAATACACTGAACAACACTTGAGTTTCTTGTTTTTACAGTTCAGAATAAATCACAAACCGTTTTTCACCCACATCTGAGACAAGATGGAGAATTATATTTTACTGATGGGAAAAGTTAAGGCATGAGGAAATACACCAGTTTAGCCAAGGTCATTAGCAGGAGCACTGACATTTAGCCCAATTCATTTAGCCATGGATCACACTGTCTTTCATGCCAAATACTCTCCTCTTCAAGGGAGCTTTTCCAAAGGTATTCCAGAAACAACATTACCAGTCAACATCCTAGATAAGAAATCCCTCAATTTCTAAATTTGGGAGGAAACAATCATCTATCTCAGTTGATCTGTAGGAAAACAACATAATTGTACGTGATTTGTTTAAGACTGTTAGAAAAAGAAGACAGCAAAAAGATAACTAACATAAAGGCAAATCTTAAGTGCTTGCTGTACATTAGACATGTTTCCTATATTTATATGGCACAACTCAGTCTCACTACAATGTGTTGAGCAGGTACTACAATTAACTTCATTTTATAGTTGAATAAATTGATACACAAAGAAGTGAGCTATCTTACTTTGCCCAGTAAAACATCTAAAAAGAAATACAAACGTATGGTGTTTGAAATTTGAGTCACTACCCTCGTCCACTGTAGTTTCCAATCCTAGTTCTCAAAGATGCTTATTTTAAAAGCATTATGGAAAAAAGTGATATTTACCTACATAATCATAGAAAAGCAAAGATTTATTAGTTAATTTAAAGGTGATCAAATTTAAAAATTTAATATCTACATATCTAAAGAAAAACTTTTTTTTCCTTTTTAATACATGTCTGCTACTAAAATTCCTATTTTCTCTCTTTTCTGTTTCTTTCTGATCTTACTGACCTGTTTCACATACGCTGCAACGAAGAAAAAAAAAAAGTGATTTGGAAGAATCATCAAGCCAATCACAATGATTATGTACCTAGGAGAGCATTTTTAAAAGTTTACATCAGAAATGAATGAGTTCTTTAAACAGGAAGTGCTAATTATCCATTTTTAAAGTTGTCCCCAAATATCTGTGGAATACAAGTAAATCTATCCCTATAACACAGCTTAGTTCATAGCTAAATATGAGAAAACTGGTCACTTTTCCAAAAATTGCTTCATATGAATCCATGTCCTCAGAATGTATCTGCTTTGTTTTGACATCACAAGGACAATATCCAGAAAAATGATCAGAAAAGAATGAGTAAATTGAAAACATATATATAAATACTTAGAAAGAGGTTAACATTAATTCTGAATAGAAATGTATATGTCTTTGACAAAATTATGAACTTAGAGTTTTTCTTAACTCATGTCATACATACATAGGTTTGTGTGAGGATATTATTCAAGTGTATTTATTTTGTTGCAGACATTTTCCTACCTGAGCCAAATTCCCACTGACTATAAGGTTATACTTTTTTTTAAGATTTATTTCTTTATTTATTTATGCAAGCACTGGGTACCGTCAGAAGCACGGGAGGGTGAGAGAATTCAACAGAGCCAGAGCAGGGCACAGAACAGGCAGACCGACGAAATACACTGCTGAGGGGAGCAGCGGGCAGCAGGAGAAGTCTGCGCGCCATGTGGGACCTTCACCTGGGTGGCCGGGGATCGAACCGGTGCTACAGAGGCTGCAGGCAGCTTTGCAACCCAGCGCTCAACCGCTGTGCCACCAGAGGAGGCCCTAAAGATATACTTTTTAATTAAAAAGCTCCATCTTTATTGGTCTGTGCAGGGGTTGGGAAACCTAGTTGGAGTAAAATAGAAATGTTAATGATTTACAAATTCACAAGCAGCATTTTCCTGTTTGTTTGCAGTTTTATATAGGATTTCTTGTCAGAATATAGGAGAAAAAGAAAAACTTGCTTTCTTGTCTTTTCATAAATATCCGTTGTTGGATCAGTCCTGTCTGACCTCTCCAGTTCCTGGAAGTAAAACATTTGAATTGAAATGTGGACTCTAGGGGCCTCCCTGGTGGTGCAGGAGGTTGAGCGCTGCACTGTGAAGCTGTCCATAGCCTCTGCAGTGCTGGTTCGATCCCCGGCTGCTCCCTGGCCGCCGGGCAAGGGTACCAGATAGCGAGCAGACCTCTCCCGCTGCCCGCTGCTCCCCTCAGCTGTGTACTTTGTCAGTCTGCCTGTTCTGCTCCCTGCTCTGTCTGGTGAATCCTCTCACCCTCCCATGCCTCTGGCCTGTAACCCGGTTCTTGTATAAAAATAAATCTACTAAAAAAAAAAAAAAGACAAAAAAAGAAATGTGGACTCTAGAATAGTGACAGAATTCTAATTAAAGTCTATAAATTTCCTCCATTTGCAATTGTCCCTATTTGGTTATAGAGAATGAAAGAAAGTGACCTGATATTCATGGTAAAGTAACTTTTCTTAAAACAATCACTTTGAGAGGATAAGTGATTGAATGGATAGAAATGTCTGTCTTGCTATTAATCAGGAAGTATTGTTGAGAGGTGGAGCTTAGTCTCTGGACTTTGGAAAGTGGTACTAAATGTGCTTTCCTAGGCATGCATTTCCCTTTTATCCTGACTTAAATCCTTAAATTTCATTAATGATGAGTCTGTAACAAGTCTTAACAGGCATTTCAATCTTTTTAAACCTTAACCACAATAAGAAAGTCAGACACTGAAGTTTATATATCACATCAGTGTGATAATAGTGTGTTTTATAGAATAAGAAAACAGAAAAGCTTTAAAACTTCAGGCAGTAGCTATTGTTCTGTCCAAACAAGATAAACCCGTGTTTTGATTAAAAATAAAACTTCAGTTTTAACATGAGTCACAAATACAATAAATTGAGCACATTACCATTTGATTTTACTTTAACTGGTGTCTTCTTAAATATAGACAATGCAACACATAAATAAATAAATTAATATAAGCTTGATAAGGCCATTTTCCTGAAAGAAGAAAACCATGGATAGTTGAAGACATGTAGCCAATACTGACCTTAAGATAAAAGAGATGAAAATTTAAAGAATCTTTAAAGACCTTTCTGTTTGTCTTGAGGTGGTTTCACTCTCTTGTGTATGCTGCATCTTACGTCATTTAAATTGTTTCTGCTTAAAGGACTAGAAATGAAAATTTAAGTAAAAGGTTGTTTTGCAGAATAAACAGGATAATCAGGATAATCCAGGTCTCTTCATAAGTAATAGAGTTGTCTTGCTGACATGATTTGAATAAATCTCAATTCCCAATTTAGCAGATCTTTTTATCATCTCTTTAATTCTAATTTAGTTATGCAGTAGCAGCTTCAAATTATCTTGAGAATATATAAATATTTAGAGAACATAAATCTAAAGTATGCATTCCATAAGATACCAAATCTATCAAAATTAGTATCAAAATGCAAGGCATATTTTGTTTCTTCCCCTGAAGTTATCTGCCAATCAACTCATTATCATCTCCCAAAAATTTAATATTCTGACTGCATTATCAACCATATTTTCTGTGCTAATCATCAAAATTGATTATAATTTTCTGAGATAAATGCATTTTGTCACATATTCCAAGCACAATGAAACAACTAATAAACTTTATTTAGTAGTTTTCTAGTATATTATAGGGAGCATGTGTGAGACCTTTATTTTTTGTTTCCACTCATCTACTTAAGCATTAGTTTTCTGAAATTTTGCTGAAAAATCTAAACAGTAGCATTAAAGGATTTGGCAACTGAAACTAATTCTAGAAGGGTATAAGCATTTGTTTTAAAATTATATTTGATTGTAATCCCAAAAGCCCCAACTAAGCAAAACAACTCCTAACCTACAGCAGGCAATTTCATCTTACCTGTGCTTGGAATTTCCTTTCATATGATAGTGAAGTGGTTATGCTGTAGTAAAGCAGGATTCATTAACATTTTTATCAATAAAATTGTGAGGTTATTTTTTTTCCTAAATGTTTAGAAACTCTTAGAGGAACTGTGAATAAAAATATTGTTGGAAATTTCAAAAATGTTAAGTCTATTAGCCATACTTGTCTTTACATGTTCTTATGTCTGAACCATATTTGAGTATGCATATTCTTTAATGCCAACATTTAGCCCTTCCCAAATGATCACTTGAACTGTTATTTCATTGGTTTTACAAATTTATCCAAAAAAAATAACAAATGTTGAAGTATTTCCTAGAATAAGAGTAAAGGAAGTCAAACAATATAAGCCTTTTTTCTTCAGGGAAAGATAACAGTGACCTTGACTTAGAAGGATCATTTTGGCCACCAAAGGAAAGAAAATCAATGCAGCTGATTTTGGTTTGGCTCCACATAATCCAATTTGGATTGTAAGTACAAATATCTGTTCCATCTGAACAGGAATCAATTTCATCTTTGCTCTTTGTGTAGCAAGTGTCATTTTCATCTGTATGTTCATTCATTTATTTAAGAAATCATTTTGAGCTTCTATTGCAAGGAAACAAAAATCATGGCATTATATATTAGTCAATCCTCAAGGAGCTTACACTATAATAGAAAGGATGAAATATATTCTGAAGTAATAATAGTGAATGGCAATATAGTATAACCACTTTAAGGGAGATGTCTGTAAAGTAATAAGTTGGTGAAAGATAATTCATAGCTGGGAGAATCGTAGAAATCTTCAAGAAGGAGATATGCACTTGAGGCCCTCTAGAATCATCTATGAATATTAATTGGAAAAATCTTGGTGGGGAGGGTCTTTGCCAGATATAGTATAACTATATAGAAATGTAGTTAGATAAGCTATAAGCATACTTAGGTTTTAGTCAATTAAGTCAAGTTATAATTTGAGAAAAGACATGGAAGATAAGTCCAGATAGGTAAAGTTACTACAGAAGAAGTGGGGATTGGAAGATAGTAATAGTCCTTGCCAATATTTTCTACTCTTTTCTTCTTTACTAGACCATAATTATTGGTCAGTTCAAGTAAACCTCCAGAGGCACAGTTTTTAAACAACTCTATCAACAGATTGTTTCATTGAATAAGCAAATCAATTTGTTGTTTTAGTATTTTGTATGCAGTGGTTTATAAAAAGAATTAATGTAAGCTTTCAAGTTGATTGAAACCATGAGGCAGTTTAGGCAAACTAAATCAGGGTCAATAATTATTAAATGAGACAATTTAATATAAATATAATAAAATATGATATTAATTAATATATAACATAAAATGGTAGTTAGATCTAGAGTATGTTTGCCTCCAGTTATTTAGAGTGAACACATATACATATATGAACACATATGCAAATATCATATTTGCAAAAGCATCGATAATTTACCTCATTGTCCAGTAGATGAACACTAAGGAAAATTTCAAATGTCTAGAGTAGGCTTGAATGAAATTTGAATCCAGTGCATGGCATAAAAAAATTATATGGTTACAATAGCAATGGTATCTATTAGGAGGTTAAGCTATCCAACAATTTTGATATGATGATCACTCAATTTTTACTTTTCAATTTTTTCGAGTGTGCTTCTCCTGGGACAAAAGGAAACTTGATCTCATTGTTCCCAATGACAACAACAACAACGACAACAACAACAACACAATGATATTCCTAGTTAGAAGTCCTGCACACTTAGTAATTGGGAGGAAATGTAGAGGGGGACCATTACAGTTCATCACAAGTTTTTTCCTTTCCAAAGGAAAAACAGTAAATTCTTGTTTCAGTCTGGATCAGTTTGTAGTAATACCTTTAAGATAAACCATCCCCCCCAAAACAAACAAACAAACAAACAAACAAACTGGGATTGAAAATGCTTTTAGGGACAGAAGATGAGCCTTAATTTTTCATCTATAAAATAGTAATAACTGTTTATTTCACAGATTTTATTAACTCTCATACAATATGATACAGAAGAAGTTACTTTATAAGCTTATAATTCCTTACCATTCCTCTAATGGGTACTATTAAAAAAAGTTATTTCCCCCCAAAAAAAGTTATTTCCAAGAGCTAACTCCTGGAAACTTGTGAAATGTAACCTAATTTTGAAGAAAAAACATCTTTGTAACTAAGATCAGTAACTTGAGATAACACTGAATTTAGAGTGGATCCTAAGTTCAATGATAGGTCTCCTGAAAACAGAAAAGTTTGAGACACAGATGAGACACTGATATGAAAATGGAAGCAGAAATTGGAGGGATGGGTCTATAAGCCAAGGAATGGTAGAGTGCCAGCTGACTCTAGAAACAGGGAGAGAAACTGGTATCCATTTCCTGCATTTCCTCCAGAAGATTCATCCTGCTAACATCTTGATTTCAAGCTGTTGAAGGAATGATTTCCTGTTGTTTTAAGGCACCAAGTTTCTGTCAATTGATATAGCAACTGAAAGAAATGAATACAGTACCAGATGCAGCCACTGATATTGATTGGTTTTAATGAACATGGCTACTGGATTTCAATTTGATCCTTGATTCATTCTCTCCCTCTCCCACTTCCTTCACCCTCTTGCCTCAAGAGGTTTTCTCCCTATCCCCACCCTAAATGAGAAGATTCTTCACTGAAACACTTTGACCATTTTGAGATCACTGTAACTTTTCATTAACATTCCATTTTTTCAAAATGCTTCAATATATGCATGACTCTTACCTCTTTTAGAATGAGTTTTATTTAACTCTTGTGTGTCTCACCTAACATTCTCAAGCCCTCTTCCTGACATTTGTGTCTCAGTATAATTTATATTGCTCTCATTCCTTCCCATATATACTACTTCCTTTCCCAATTTGCTTCCAGATTGAACTTCTCTGTAATCCCTGCCATTTTTTTTCTCAAATATTCAGAGTGAGGAACCTTGTTTTTATACCCCATTCTTCCTATGTATAGTAGAGTCAAGCATTAATATATCTGCTTTACATTGGACTGAAAATGTCTGCTTTACATTGGATTCCATTATGTCTTTTTTATTCTAGTCTACCTCCATCATATGAGCTACCTGGTAACTATATCATTTATGTATCACTGTAAGGACATCCCAGTTACTCAGACAGTCACCCTGTTTGCAGCTTCCCCTCCATCTGATCATGCACTGAGTAAAATAATTTCATCCTTAGTCACTTTCTCAAACAAACTATGTGAATCTTTTATCACTATCTTCAGTATAAATTGGTGGTCTTTTCTTAAATCCACCATCCAGTTTACTCCTCTGACCAGTACATTCTCTGAATGAATGTATTTGCAGTCCATATTTCAATCTTTACTAACATAGTTGTCTTAGTTTCTAAGGCATGCTTTGACTTTTATTAACATTTCCAAATTCCATATTTCACACTGAGTTCAAGTCTAATATTTTTCAGGCATATTGTGTTTGTCCAATTAAAAGGACTTTAAACATCTTTCTTTAAAAGTATGACCTGTATGTAATGCTTTTTAAAAACAAATGCAATAATTTTCTATGTATCCTTAATCAAAGGACAAAAGCTTAGAGTAAAATTTTAATATATTTCCCAGGGAGTTTTGTTATATTTCTTTATTAATTTACCTTGAAATTTCTCCATTGCTAAATGACAGAACGAATGTACTTCTTTTCTAAAAATGTTTTTTATATGGAAATATCTATTTCACGTGGTGTACTCCATTATACCCCAGAGATAATTTTTTCAGTGGCTTCTGTAAAGCCGTTTTAAAAAGGACCCATGACACTGGCCTGTGCAGTAACAGAATCAGGTAATTACTACCCCTTGTTAGCACTTACCTTGGCTACTTTTTATAACCATTCTCTCCTTATCCCTTTGACTATCCTCTTTTTCTCAACCTCAGAGCCCTTGGGATATTTATCTATGTCCACTCTTTGCTTATTTATGTTATTGAGGTTGCTGAGTCACATGACAGATCCATGTTTAGTCTTTTGAGAAATCTCCACACTGTTTTCCACAGGGTGTCTGAAAGTATTTTACATTATTAAATTGTCTGTGATGTAAATGTCCAGAATTTGTTTTTATTGTTCTTACCTTTTTGCATGTAATTGTCTCAAATTCCTTCCATTTTCTTGAAAATGTCTGTATTTCATCCTTATGGCTACATAATATCCCATTGGTGAGCATATGCCACATCTTCTTGATCTGATCATCCACCGATGTACAATTAGACTGATTTCATGTCTTAGCTATTGTAAATAACACTGCTCTGAATATTGTGGAACATATAGGGTTTTTTGTTGATGTTGATGATGATGACGGTTCCATATTGTGTGGATATATGCCCAAGAGATCATGAGGTATTTCCATTTTTAGTTTTTTAACCAAAGGTAAATGTTAAAATTTATCTGATAATTTAAGGTAATTCCAGATTGCTTTACATAATGATTGCACCAATTTACATTCCTACCAACAGTGTATTGTAGTTATTCTCTTTATTCTGTATCCTCTTCAACACTTGTTGTTGGAGATTGTTTTCATATGTGCCATTCTCATGCTTATGAGATGGTATCTCCTTGTAGTTTTAATATGTATCTCTCTTAATAGGAGTGACCGCTTTTCATATATTTGTTCTTCTAGATATACTCTGGTGAATTATGAACACATTTCTACTTCTCATTTATATCAATTTGTTTTTTTTTTGTTTTTTATTGTTGACTTGTATGTTTATTTAAACATACCCTGGATATTAATCCCTTATCAGTTATAGTGTAAATATTTTCTCTCATTCAATAGAATGTCTATTTAATCATCTTTTATTTTCTGTAACTGTATAGAATTATTTTAACTTGAAGTAATCCCTCTTGTTTAAGTTTGTTAATTCTCTTGCCATAGGGCTTGGATCACCAAAAATATCTTTATTGTTGTTATTATGGAACAAATGGCCAATTTTTCTTCTATGTATTTTATTTTATTGTAGCATATTTTATATCAAAATCTTTAATATATTTTGAATGTACCTTTGTGTATGGTGTTAGCAAGTAACCTAACTTCATTCTTTTATGTTTGGTTTTCCAATTTTCCAAGCACCATTTGTTAGTGTCTTCCCCCCCTACTTTATGGCCATAGCTGGTTTATCATATATTAGGTGCTGGTATAAACATGTACTTATTTCTGGGATTTTGATCATATCTCTTTTATTTACATCTGCATTATTTTGAGATGTTTATACTACTTTGCTTTACTTTGACTTTGTTTTTGCATTTAATGTTTTTATAAATATATTGGAATGTGTTTCGGCTTATTAGAAAAATGTATCTCTAAGATGGCCACAACAAACCCTTTTCATACTATATTTAAGTGTATTTGTTTGCTGAATGCTTAGTAGATGATATTTTCACAATGTCGTTCTTTGACTATATTTTGTATTTAGTTAATGGAAATACTGATGTATGTATGTGTATATATGTTTATGAGAGAGAAGAAAAACACATAATGCAAAGAAAGCAGGGAAAGAAAAGCAGGTCTGTGTCTACTAACATTAATTATAATAAAATGTTTGATAAATAATGCCAGAAAGACTACTCTGCTTTCTTCCTTGGCTCTGACACACTCCAATTTCCCATGCAAAAGCAGTTCTGTCTAACTGTTTGGCAGATTGTTTGAGCTGGAATTAAATGTGCACAGCTGGCACCATCTGCTGCAAATTCTTTAATTCTTGTTATCTCTTAAACAGCTTTTGGTTTTGTTTTATTCATAATTCATTTATGTGGTATGAGAAAGACCTGTTGGGGTCTTAATAATGCTTAATGGATGTATTACTGGTTCCCAGATTGGTTAGCCATAACAGACTCTGGTTTATCAATACTGAGTACCTATCTAGCTTTATTGATGACCAGACTGTTTTTTTGAACTAAAACCAAGGTCATTTCTCTTTAGCCAATTAGAAAGTTTCTTAATGTGATGCATTATAATAATCATATTTCAAGCATTTCTTCTTGTATGACTTTAATTTCTTTTCTTACCTATTTTTACAATCGACAACTAGAACTTTTGAATCACAATCTCCCAGCCACAGAGCAAATCAGAAACCTAAAAGTTATGTTATGCCTCATTCCACTCTTTCCCTCATCTCTTTCCTATTCTATTTTCTTAAAATCTCTAAAATCATTGTCTTCCCATGAATCTTATCACTACAGACTTTGTATAGGCCCTCAACACTTCATGCCCCCAACTCAATTCAATGCATCTTTCTTGAGGACTTAGTTATCTTTCTGAAATGTAATTCTGATCATTATACTCTCCTAGGTAAAATTCTTCAATGTCTCTAAACTTCTTTCAACATATAGTAGAAACATTTGTGCATTGCTACCAGTAACGGTCCTCTCTCTTCCTAACATATTCTTCCTGGCTTTTGTTCCCATTTTGCCTGGAAAACTTCAGAACAGACTTTAAACCAAAGCTTCAAGTGGCTTTTTTCTTTTTCTTTTTTTGCATGAAGTATTTGTATTGATACACTTCCCAAAGTTATTCCAGGAAACATACTTACATAATCAAGGTTTATAAATATTGTTATTGTCAAAATATTCATGTCCCTCCCCCCCCCACACTCCAAGAAATAAATAATTTGCCATTAGTTCCTCAGATGTTCTTGGCTGACATTTAGGTACTTAAAAATAAATAGATAAAAATTATTGTGGTTCTTATTTTCCTTGGTTTTCATTCTCCTGGTTTGAAAAAAAAATGATGAGTAATTCTGTTCAAACATTATCATACTTTATTATCATTTTAATCTATCTTGTCTTTGTGTGAATGCTTGTGGTTCTAATGGACAGAATGTCTTTTTCCTCTCAAACTGAAATTTTAGTTCAGTGTCTGCAATAGTAGACATTGTTAATTTACTAAATGAATGAGGGAATAACTAGATCTGTAGTAAAACTGACAGGAAAGAACTGAATTCATAATGAGTAAATAAAGGTCCACATATACATAAGGCAAAAAAGTTATTTTTATTTAGTTTTTATATATATATACACACACACACACAAACACTAAAGAAAATATTTTTCTTCAGTTTATAATGAAAATATTCTCAGGTTGACTCTTAACTATGAAATATTTTAGACACCTTACTTAGTTCCATGGAAATATTGGGTAGTCAAGGTAACTATTTGGGCTGTTTGTGTCTAAATTTAGTTTAGTATTGACTGAACTCATGCTGATTGGTACTCTTTTACTTGCTACACTGCATAGAAGCAAGTGGTTGGATTTTTCTTTACACTGACAAATGTCTGATCTGGCATAGATGAGAAATATTATCTCAGGGTATCCAGATTAAATACAGGAGAAAAAAAATATGGGGAGTTTTGGACAAAGCAATGAGTTGTCTGAGTGTCTATTCAAAGTATTTTAAGAAAATAGGAGAATATACGCTGGAAAATATTGTACGTTTTCTGGTGTTGTGAAAGTGTATTGAAAACGTCCTTACTTCGGGGATGCTTGATGGTCTTTCTGCAAAACAATAGAGTTTTTGCATTATCATTGTCTTCTGGAAGATCATGATCATGATTTTGTTTTATTCTGATAATGTTGAAAGGTTTTCTCTCTGAAGCAGCAATTGGATTTCTCTGTGCCATCAATAGGTGAATTTTTTAATTTGGTGCTCATTATCATGATCTCATGGCCTACTATATCAAAAGGGATGGATGCAAGGACTGTATTATTTTCATCCTCCTTTACAGTAGAGTTTAAACAAGGAACCTGAATATTACATGTCAGGGAGCACGTAGATAGAGACCCCCACCCAGGTCTACCCAAGCAAGCTTCTGGGTGCCAGGGACTATATAATAAATGGAAAATCAGGTTAAAAATATTAAACTTGGGCCTCCCTGGTGGCACAGGAAGTTAAGTTGCAGCACTACAAAGCTATCCACAGCTACTGCAGCATGAGTTTTGATCTTTGGCCAGGGAGCTGATCCACATGGCTCAGCAGACCTCTACTGTCTCAAGGGCTGCTCCCCTCAGCCGTGTATTGAATTCAGTCAGTCTGCCTGTTCTGCTCCCCACTCTGTCTCTGGTGAATCCTCTCACCCCCAACCTCTGGTCAGTACCCCAGCTCTTGTATGCATAATTAAATAAAATAAATCTTTAAAAAATATTAAACTTAAGAAAAGCACACCTACCTTTATAATTAATATAGCTGCATATATATTAAAAAGTGAATTTTTCCTCAATACATATTATAAAATTGGGTCCTGACATACTGTCATAATACCTGGAAATCACACTAATGAACTAACACACAGAGAGACCCTAGGAGTTCTAGAGAAAGAAGGGGCAAGGGAAAGATTGTGCTGTTAACTAGTTAATAAGTAAATTAAGCTGCTGCTCAGATAAACAGTTTTGCATCAATTATTTCACTATTCTTGCATAACCTTGAAGCAGAGGAATCCTGAAATTGAGTTTTCATAGACAAAGCATAACTGAATGTTTAATACACCTTTAAGCTTTTATTTCCTTTCTTCTTTGCAGAACAAACTAATTTTTATAGCAGAAGATGTATGTAATCAGAAGCTATTGTTATTTACTTCATTTGGAAATACACCAGTTTATTTATTCAAAAATTAATGAATGTAAAATACCAAAAGTACATTGACTTCTAAAGATTGAATTTAAATGTGTAGTTGGATAGCTCAGTCAATTCCTAATATTTTTATATATTATATATGCATTTTTGATGCAAAAGTTTTTTCAATTTTATTCATGTACCATGTTCATAATACACTTATTTTTTCCAAATACTTATAACCCTGTGAAAAAACTTCTTGAATCACAGAATTTTCCCAATATTTAAGATTATAATTATTAAAGTACTTTAAATAGAAATTGCTCCAAAACAGCACAATTTTATATATTTAAGAAATTGTTTTGTTGATTCAAACAGTAGGTGTTAACACTAATTTCTATATTGTGGAATATAGGTCTCTGATAGGATTCTTTTGCTTTGGTTGGCAAGAAGATTGAATTCAAATTGCAGTTCAATTCTCATAACACGTTAGGGGCTTCTGACTTGTTTATTTTTCATTTTCATTTTGTTCCTGGTTTTGATCTGATGTTATTGGACATTATTCAGAAATTCTCCTCTGAGTGCATATCCATCCTATGTGACCAACATACACTAAATAACTTTTGAGAGACTAATATTTTTTTTTCCTTTTGTTTTTTGCTTGTAAAACATCATCTCAACTTCTCTTTTTCTGGTTATCATATTTATTTCCTTTCTAGTTATTGCCTCATTCTCCTTGACTTCAGCCTTTATAGGACTGTCAGTGACTGAATGTCTCTTGCCTTACGTGCGCACATGACCTGGCTTTGTTCTTTGTGATTTACTTTAGATTATTTGAATCTTAAACAGTGTCGCAAAGACAGAAACATGATTAGAAGTGATTAAGTATAAAGGTGGAAGCCAAATACTACTGTAAATTGCTTTTTACTACATGGAGCAGTTCCTCACTTTATTAACTCGATTTTTTTATCTTTAAATATTGGAGCAAAGAAAGTTTGTTCAATAAATGGTGCTGGGAAAACTGGGTCGCTACATGCAAAAGAATGAAGCTTGACCACTACCTCACACCATACACAAAAATCAACTCAAAATGGATTAAAGAACTAGACATAAGACCTGAAACCATAAAATACATAGAAGGAAATATAGGCGAAACACTACGGGATTTGCACATCAAAGACATCTTTACAGACACATCACCCAAAGCAGTGATAGTGAAGACAAAGATAAACAGCTGGGACTACATCAAATTAAAGAGCTTCTGCACAGCAAAAGAGACAATAACAAAAACAAAGAGAAACCCCACCAACTGGGAGAACATTTTTGCACCCAACACTAATGATAAAGGACTGATCACAAAAATCTGCAAAGAGCTGATGAGACTCAGCAACAACAAAGAAAATAATCCAGTCAAAAAATGGGCAGAAGAGCTAAAAAGAAACTTCTCTGAAGAGGAAATGCAAATGGCCAACAGACATATGAAAAAATGTTCAACATCACTTGTAATCAGGGAAATGCAAATCAAAACTACCATGAGATACCATCTCACACCAGTGAGAATGGCACATATTAAAAAAACTAGCAACAACAAATGTTGGCGAGGGTGTGGAGAAAAAGGAACTCTTCTGCACTGTTGGTGGGAGTGCAAAATGGTCCAACCACTGTGGAAAGCTGTGTGGAGATTTCTGGACCTACTAAACATAGAGCTTCCATATGATCCAGCAATTCCACTCCTAGGTATTTACCCAAAGGACACAGAAACATCAATTCCAAAGACCACCTGCACCCCTATGTTTATAGCAGCACTGTTTACAATAAATAGCTAAGCTTTGGAAACAACCCAAATGCCCAAAAATAGATGACTGGATCAAGAAGATGTGGTACATATATACCATGGAATATTACTCAACATTCAAAAAAGATAAACACATGCAATTTGCAGCAACATGGATGGCGCTGGAAGGGATCATGCTCAGCGAAATAAGCCAAAAAGAAAAAGAAAAATACCAGATGGTCTCACTCATAGCAGGAATCTAGAAAACTTAAATAAGGGACCAGGAAAATGAATAACTATAAGAAAGTGAAAATCAAAATCAACAAAAAACTATGAACCAGGGACACTTTTAGGGGGGCGGGGGCGGGAGGGGAGGGATTGGGGTCAGAATGGGGGGGCTGCAATTGTATGGGGAATATAACAATAAAATTTATAAAAAAAAAAAGAAAGTGAAAATCAAAATCAACAAAAAACTATGAACCAGAGACACTTTTTTGGGGGGTGGGGGGCGGGAGGGGAAGGATTGGTGTCAGAATGGGGCGTTTGCAATTGTATGGGGGAATATAAAAATAAAATTTAATATTAAAAATTAATTAATTAATTAATTAACTAATTAATTAAAAAATAAAAAAATAAAAAGATTGAGGACCCCAATATATCTATATCTCTGTAATGAATTCTCACTTTGCATTTACTAGCAAGAATTGATTTATATTGCTTGGCTCTAAAATAATAACAGTCCTGCTATGCATACCAGGTTGAGAAGGCAAAATTATTTCCAAAAATTTGAGCTGTTTGCTGCTTGAGGCTGACTGAGATTCTTTCACCTTCATTGAAGCCCTTTGTTAAGTTAGATATTTCCCCAGAGGTCTTAAATAAATGAACATTTGGGACTCAATGAAGTCATTTTTCTTTTCTAAAGATGTATAGTGTTTGCTCAATATAAAATCAATTACCCCATATAAGCCTTATAATAACTGGTTATTACTGATCACACTATTATAACCACAACCCAATTTCTATTGTTTTTTGCCAATATAACATTGTCACCTTCTATTGGTTTGGATGTGGTACACATCTTCCAGCTCCTAGTCCCAGAAATTTGTAGATCTGGTGATGACAGAGGAAGCCAAGTGTTCTTCAGTATATTGGCCCAAGTGCCTGAAGATGTGGTTGGGTAGAAATTCTGTAAATTCTGATTCTACCATATAAGTCCTAGCCCTGATCATCATTACTCCCTACCCCTCTGGGTAGGAATTTTGCTTTTCTATCTGCTTTAGAAATTTTTATGTCATTAAAATAATTTCTTACTTTTCTCATAAAATAATTTTTGAAATAAAGTGGATAGTATTTACACACATGTGCTCGTGTGCATCTTACATTAAGTAAATACAAGTAAATTTGATAGTTGGGGCCATTTATATGATTATTGTCATTTTAGAAATTCACTTTGCTGGCACATGGTAACTTCTCATTTCTGTTCCTTCAATTTGTCTATTTGCCTGCAAATCTATTTAAAGAGTGTCTCTACCACCTTCTTATTTGTTTAATTTAATTATGCAGAAGCTTGGAAACCACAAAGCTAAATTTTGTATACTTAATATAATAAATAATAGCGTTTCAGAGAAAAAATGAGAGTCACTACTGTGAGTAAAAAGTATGAGTTTTGAAGTATAATTTATAGTACTATTTCACTACTTCCATTTGTATCTGAGGCGAGTGCCTCACTCACCTTACCCTAATCTAGACCTTACTTTTCTGTCTTCCCTCCTCTCCACACGCCCCCCTCTCATCTCTGATTTCTAAAGGGAACATTTCCATTATATATCATTTGGCTGCTATGCTTGTGTCCAGTATTAATGGACATTGTAAGAATACTGAGGCAGATCTTTTTTCTCAGGGTCAATTCTGGGAGAACATGATCCAAAATAGTGAATAAGCATAATTTATCATTTATCACAGGTTGTGGGATTTTAGCCATTATTCTTTCTATGACACTAGATTTTGCCTTCTTAAATAATTCTTTTGCTCTTTAAGTTTGCCTTAAATGCATACACCTGGTTAAGTCTTATAAGAAATACATTCATCTATTTTTGCCATTTACATTAATCATGTTTGCTTTCCATTGAACTCACTCCTTGTAGGTTTTTTTTTTTTTTGTCTTCATGAACACTATTAGCTATAAACAACTGAATGCATGATTATTTTATAGTCCTTTGTTTGTATTTCTAAAGCACTTATCTCACTATAAGTAAACATTTGCTGTTCTATAATCCTGACCACCTTAGGCAATATTAGAAACAAACAAGCAAACATTTGCTGTTTGTCAAATTAGGGCACTTTATTTCAATGTACAAATCAAAGTATATTAAAAAGATAAATTCATTTTCACTACCTACCTAGATAAAAGTAAAACCTACCATGGCACATCAAGAGGTAATGAAGTCCAGATTTTCTCATTCAATAAGAACAAAAAAATTGAAAGTAAAATGGTGTAAGTAATTTAAATTTTGTGGCCACATGACACCAAATAATCTGTGTAAGTGAATTTTAAATCTTTCATTTGCCTAAAATACCATGCTGTTGTATACTTTAATGTAAGAAGACCCATAAACGTTTTCTATAATTCACTCCACACACAAATGAGAGAACTGCAATTTGTAGGGGTCCAGCAGAAAGCTGAAGGACACAGCTTGCAGGGATGACAAAGTTCAGGGTGCTTCATCACACCCACTGAGGGAGTTTTGATATTTGGATATGGAATTATGGGGTTTATCATATGCTGAACATGTGTAGCCAGGAAATGTTTGATGGAAGTTGTCTGAGTCTCTTGTTTACATAATTAACTAGGATTTTTGATGATTTCTTACCCTTGAAATGTTAACTTACTGGCTCTCTTCCAAATGATTCTGTTGTCTTTATGTATTAATCTAATACTGAGCTGATACTGCTTAATCAGTTAATCTACTTATTTACTCATTTATTTACTCATTTAATAAAGGTTTATTTCATGACTTCTCTGCGTTGGACATTGTACTATTAACTGAGAGATCAACAAATAAATAAAGTTAGGCAACATTACTGCATTTAGGGAATCTATAATTCTGAAATAGAGAAATACCCAGATTCTAATAGATCATTAACATTGTTATAGGAGACTATAGATTCCAGTGCAGCATATTCAAGAGCATTTTACTCACTTTTTCAAAGTCAGAACAATACCACTAATCTAAAATTTAAAATACTACTCAATTTTAGCCATGCCACGTTGGACAGATGAATGGGGTTAGGGGCAGGGGTAACAGATGAAAATAAAAATTCTGCTAGATTAGAGCATAGTATATAAGGAAGGGAGGAAAAATGGAAATCTCTAGGATTTTTTTCTTGACATAGTGGTGTCACTTGTAGTATTGATTCAGATAACCTCACAATTTTTTAAATTTTATTTTTAATTATTAGATTGTTGCAATAACTTCCTAATTAATCTCCTTAAATTTGATTTACCAACATGATTGTGAATATTGGCAAATACAGATTTGAGTTGAAAGTCCACACATTTGGATGGAAAAGTAAAGGGTAAGGAGGATAATGTAGAGAGATAATAAGATTAAACACCTTTTTATGTTAAAGAAAAAGTGTAATATCCTGAGATAAAATAAGTGGAGAAGTTAAAATGGTCAAATTAGATGAAGTAGTGTAATGAGTGATGACAGTGTTTAAGATGTGGCTATGGATACTGCTGGTTGACTTGGACAAAAACTAAAAGCTTTTCCTAGAGGTAAAGCAGTTACAAATTGAGAAACTAGAGTGTTGGAAGGAACATCCACAAAAACGTTGAGTCATCCAGAAAAATGAAGAACCAGCAGTAGAGAAGATGGTTTTACTTTTTAAAGAGGAAAGGAAGATTACAGTTGATAGTAATTTAACAAATGGGGTTACAAAAGGGGATATGTGCAGTTGATGCACACTGTCCACAGAATAGCAGAGATTTTTTATAGGAACTGAGAGGAGTAATGAATGTTCTGGAAAATATATTGAAGTTAGAAGATATGATCATGCTATCTACATTTTGTTACTGAAGTGTCATCTATGAGGAAGCCCTTAAATCAAAAAATTTTCTTAGACTAATCATCATCTACTTTCATAATTTAATTATATGATTATAGTACATCCAGATCTAAATATAAGAGGGTTTAAAAAATATTGGTTCATGGGCCTGCCTGGTGGCGCAGGGGGTTGAGCGCAGCGCTATGAAGCTGTCTGTGGCCTTTGTGGTGCGAATTCGATCCTCCGCTGGCCGCGAGCAACCCACATGGTGCAGCAGACCTCTCCTGTCTCCCCCACTACTCCCCTCAGCAGTGTATTTTGGTACATCTGCCTGTTCTGCTCTCCGCTCTCTCTGGTGAATCTTCTCACCCCCCCATGACTCTGGCCTGGACCCACTTCTAATAAAAGAAAAAAAATGTTTCATTCAGCAAGTAGGATTAATGAATAACACTTAATAAGATGTAGAAGTGCCTTAATTGCCCATATGTAGAGAAATACAAAATTACATAATTCTTAAGTTTTTACAAGGGGTGTGTTGAATAATATAATTAAATAATATAATAGACAACATTGTTATCTAATTATCCAATGTTAAACAAACATAATTGTCTGTTCTGTTCAAGGAAATAAATGCATTGGGGTTGTTAATAGAAATAGAGTGTACTAAGTCACCCCTTTGAGGAGGAAAATGCAGTGACTACGACATGGGTGCTCTAGACTAAGTGATTTTATCAGGCACATAATTTAATTATTTACTTTTATTTTTTAAAGATTTATTTATTTATTTATACAAGAACTGGGGCATAGGCCAGTGGTGTGGGAGGGTGAGAGAATTCACGAGAGACAGAGTGGGGAACAGAACAGGCAGATTGACAGAAATACACTGCTGAGGGGAGCAGTGGGTGAGACAGGAGAGGTCTGCTGCACCATGTGAGTAGTTCCCTGGCTTGGGGATTGAACTCGTGCTGCAGAGGCTGTGGACAGCTTCCTAGGTTGTGTCTTAACCCCTTGCACCACCAGGGAGGCCCAGCTACATAATTTAAATGTTAATTCTTCATGCTCAGAGTGCTGGTGTTGAAGGTGGACTCTTTGGGAGTGATTACGTCACGAATTCAGAGCCTCATATAAAAATTACCACAGGGAGATATCCATTCCCCTTTTGCTATGTGAAATTAGTGCTAAAAGCCATCAGTCCATGAACCAGCTCTCACCAGACACCAAATCTTAGCATCTTGATTTTGGATTTCTCAGTCTCTAAGAACTGTGGGGAATAAATTTCTGTGGTCTATAAGTCACCTAATCTATGCTATTTTTGTTAGAGCATCATGAAGGACTAAGTCAATGGATAAATGGACAAGTAAAGGAGGACAGATGAGACTGTGTTTTTTTTTTTTATCTTTCTATGTTATCACCACAAATATAAGGCTTGTAAAAGAACAGTTGGAATAAAATATGCTATTGACAATATATGAATATCAGAAGAAGTAATTACAAAGATTTTACATCACTATTTCTTGGATGGGGAAATATGGAGTGAAGAGAATGGATATCAACATACAGACAAGCAATAAAACGTGTTGGTGCTCCTGGTGGGGATGTAAATCGGTGCAGTCACAATGAAAAACAGTATGAACATTCCTCAAAAAAATTAAAAATGTATCTAACATGTGATTCAGTAATCACACTCTGGGTATATATCAGAGGAAATAAAAACAGGAATTAAAGTAATATCTACACACCCAAGTTTATTGCAACATTATTCATAATAACCAAGATAGGGAAACAACGTAAGTGTCCATCAATGAATGAAGATAAAGTAAAAACATACCATGGAGGAGGGGGCGGAGCAACATGGCGGCGAGGAGACGCTGCGAGTAAGATCTCCCATTAAAAAAAGTTAATAGGGAGGAAAAGCGGCAGGTCCCAGTGAGAACTGGGACACGGAAGATAAACGGACTACTCCAGCAAACTGCCCGAAGAAGAAAGTTGCCATAAAAGAGGACGAGAAGGGAGGGAAGCGCAGAACCCTGCTCCCCTCCCCCGCCCACAAAGTCGGCACTCTCCGACCGGCAGAAAGGAGGGAAACAACAAACCAAAACGGCCAACAAGAAAAACGGACGCAGCAAGTGGGACTGTGAGTGGAAAGGAACTATTGCAGCCACCACACCCCGTGAACGGGAGAGGCGAACCCTGCAGGATCCGCCGCGGAGGTGAGCTCCAGGCGCCATTAAAGAGAGCCACGCCCCCCAGGAGGAGGCCAGCACCAGCACACAGCCCCGGCCTCCCGGTAAGGTTGCGTGCGGAAAGCGGAGCGGATCCGGACCGGATCGCAGCTGCCCAGGTCCCCGCGCCTGCGACCTAGGCTTGCGGGGAGATGGCGGAGGCCCTCCCTGAGTGAGCAGGAACAAGGCGCCCAGGCAGGGGAGCGGGATTCAAAAGGCGCCATTCCCTCGCCACTGATCTGGGCTACAGCCCGCGTCCTGGAACTGAGGGATTTGGAACTGAGACCCGGGGCACGAAATTAGGGGGAGACAGCGGAGGCCCTCCCTGAGTGAGCAGGAACAAGGCGCCCAGGCAAGGGAGCTGGACTCAAAAGGCGCCATTCCCGCGCCACTGATCTGGGCTACAGCCCGCATCCTGGAACTGAGGGCTTTGGAACTGAGACCCGGGCACGAAATTAGGGGGAGACAGCGGAGGCCCATCCTGAGTGAGCAGGAACAAGGCGCCCAGGCAGGGGAGCAGGATTCAAAAGGCGCCATTCCCGCCCCACTGATCTGGGCTACAGCCCGCGTCCTGGAACTGAGGGCTTTGGAACAGAGACCCGGGGCACGAAATTAGGGGCGTGGGTTCCCCACGACGGTGGGGCACAAGGCAGACACAGCACCCCAAAGCCGTTGAGGTGTACCCTACCATCCCCGCTCTGCTCCCTGTCCCACGGGGTGGAAAATCAGCTCCCCAAGGGCTCTAGGAGAGATCTCTGGCACCACCTAGCGACTTGAAGCCAGCAGAGGCTCCTGAAGGAGCTAGTGGCCAGCTGGGGAGTTTGCCCACACCGGGCCCCTTCCGAACAAGTAGTCTGAGCCCACAGGGAGAGCGAGCACCCACAGCCGGGGCAGACCAGGTGCGCAGAAGAGTGTGCCTGAGACCAGACACGCAGGGAGTGTGTCCCACATCACCATTTTAGAACAGGGACATTTCTTCAGTAAAGACTACCTGCAGAAGGCTTCCTCAGGAGCCAGAGGTGAGCGGGGGAAGTTCGCCCACGCCAGACCCCCTCTGGCCTGCAGTCCAAGCCCAGAGGGGAGCAGGAACCCACCGCCGGGGCAGACCAGGCGCACAGGGGAGTGTGTCCCTACATCGGCATTTTAGAACAGGGACCTTTCTCCAGTAAAGACTGCTTGAAACTGACAGATGACTCCTGGAAGAACCAGAGGGGAACAGAGAAGCCCACCCAAGATGCCGGCCAGTCCCAACTACACAGTGTCCCAACGCATATGGCAAATTAGAAAACAGACAGTAGGGAAGAGAAGAACCACACGCAACCTAGCAACTCTCCAGAGAAAAAGCACACCACAAAAAGAAAGCCAGCCCCCAGATTGCAAAGACAATAACTTGGAAGAATTTCTGAGCCTTCCAGAAAGAGAATTTAAAATTGCCATGATTAAAAAACTAACAGAAGTCATAAAGGAAAACAATGATAAGGGAAAAATAATCAACGATCAGAAGAATGCAATTGAGTCCCTAGAGAGGGAAAACAATGGTCAGAAGAAAGAAATTGAGTCCCTAAAGAGGGAAGTAAAAGAAATGCAGGAGATCAAAGAATTAATGGAAGAACTAAAGAATTCTGGGAAAAGCAATGAAAGCAGAATAGATGAAATGGAAGAACGAATAAGTAATCTTGAAGACATAGAAATAAAAAGAACCAAAACAGAAAAGGAAAGAGAAGTACGAAGGAAAAAGAACGAAGAAAGACTTCGGGAACTATCTGACTCCATGAGGAAAGGAAATATAAGAGTTATAGGAATACCAGAAGGAGAGGAGAGAGATGTAGGAACAGAGAAAATATTCAAAGAGATAATTGAAGAGAACTTCCCAAATGTGAAGAAGGAGCTGAAAATTGATATACAAGAAGCAAGAAGAACACCAAACTTCCACGACGAAAGGAAAAATACAGCAAGACACATAATAGTAAAGCTCCCAAGAATCCAGGACAAGGAAAAAATAATGAAGCTGGCAAGAGGGAAGAAACAGATAACATTCAAAGGAAAACCAATCAGGCTGACATCAGACTTCTCCGAAGAAACACTACGGGCAAGGAGAGAGTGGAGGGACATAGTCAACAGACTCCAAGAAAACAGATGCCAACCAAGAATACTCTATCCCGCAAAGCTCTCCTTCCTCTTTGAAGAAAGAATATGGACCTTTCCAGACAAACAGAAACTCCGGAATTTCATTGCAACTAAACCCCCACTCCAAAAAATACTACAAGGAGTCCTAAAGCCAGAACCTCAGAGGGACGAATAACAATGAAAGAAGGCCAAAAAAAAAAGTTATTAAAAGAATAAATAAATAAAATCAAAGGAAAGACAAACACAATGGCAAATACAGATGTTAACATATCAATAATAACTCTGAATGTAAATGGACTAAACTCTTCAATAAAAAGACACAGAGTTGCAGCCTGGATTAAGAAACAAAACCCAACCTTTTGCTGTCTCCAGGAAACACATTTAGCTACAAAAGATAAAAATAGGCTCAAAGTTAAAGGATGGAAAACAATCCTACAAGCAAATGGACCAAAAAAGAAAGCAGGAACAGCTATACTTATATCAGATAAAACAGATTTCAAACTCAAAAAGATAAAAAGAGACCCCAAGGGTCACTACATTATGATCAAGGGGACAATACTTCAAGAAGAAATAACACTCATTAACATATACTCACCAAACGAAGGAGCACCAAAATATATCAGACAACTGTTGTCCTCTCTGAAAACAGACATCAGAGAAAACACATACGTAGTGGGAGACTTCAACACACCACTATCAACAATGGATAGATCAACAAGACAAAAAATAAGTAAAGAAACTAAAGCTCTAAATAAGGACCTAGAGCAATTGGGCTTAACAGACATCTATAGAACACTAAACCCCAAAAAAACGGAGTACACATTTTTCTCAAGCGCACACGGATCATTCTCCAGGATCGATCACATACTGGGGCACAAGACAAACATCAACAGATACACCAAGATTGAAATCATATCAACCATCTTTTCTGACCATGAAGGCATCAAACTAGAAATAAACCATAAAAAGAAGGCAAGGAACTTTCCTACCTCATGGAGATTAAAAACCACACTACTGGAAGACCATTGGACTAATGAGGAGATCAAAGAAGAAATTAAAAAATTTTTTGAATTGAACGACAAGGAGGACACCAATATCCTAAATGTATGGGATGCAGCAAAAGCAGTAATAAGAGGAAAATATATAGCAATAGAAGCTCACATCAAGAAACAAGAAAGAACGCAAAGAAACAACCTAATCTCGAAGCTCAAAGATCTAGAAAAAGAACAACAAAAAAACCCCAAAACCAGTAGAAGAAAAGAAATAATAAAAACCAAAGCAGAAATAAATGAAATTGAAACTAAAAAAACAATCCAAAAGATCAATGAAACCAAGAGCTGGTTCTTTGAAAAAATCAATAAAATAGACAAACCCCTAGCCAGGCTCACAAAGGAAAAAAGGGAGAAAGCACAAATAAACAGGATCATCAATGAAAGAGGAGAAATCACAACGGACACAGCAGAAATCAAAAGAATAATCAGTAACTACTATGAACAGTTATATGGAAACAAGTTCAACAATCTAGAGGAGATGGACAAATTCCTACAACTCTACAATCACCCAAAGCTAGATAAAGAAGAAATAGAACACCTAAACAGACCAATTACAATTAGCGAAATTGAAATGGTAATAAAAAACCTCCCCAAAAACAAAAGCCCAGGACCTGATGGATTTACAAATGAATTCTACCAAACATTCAGAGACGAATTAGTGCCTATCCTTCACAAACTCTTCCAAAAAATTGAGAAGGAAGGGACAATACCAAACACGTTTTATGAAGCCAACATTACACTAATACCAAAACCGAACAAGGACAACACAAAAAAGGAAAACTACAGGCCAATCTCCCTAATGAACACTGATGCAAAAATCCTCAATAAAATTTTAGCTATCAGAATCCAACAATGTATCCATAAGATAATTCACCACGACCAAGTTGGATTCATTCCAGGGGCACAAGGATGGTTTAACATCCGAAAATCAATCAACGTTATCCAACACATCAACAAAAAGAAATATAAAAACCATATGATAATATCAATAGATGCTGAGAAAGCTTTCGACAAAGTGCAACACCCATTCATGATAAAAGCCCTTGAAATTCTTGGGATACAAGGAACATACCTCAACATCATAAAGGCCATCTATGACAAGCCAACAGCCAGTATCATTCTCAATGGTGAAAAGCTGAAAGCAATTCCATTAAGATCTGGAACAAGACAAGGATGTCCACTCTCACCATTGCTTTTCAATATAATACTGGAAGTCCTAGCCAGGGCAATAAGACAAGAGAAAGACATCCAAGGAATCCAAATAGGAAAAGAAGAAGTCAAACTATCACTATTTGCAGACGATATGATATTATATATAGAGAACCCCAAAAACTCCACAGAAAAGCTAATTCAACTCATCAATCAGTTCAGTAAAGTGGCAGGATACAAAATCAACACGCAAAAGTCAGTAGCCTTCCTATACACAAACAATAAATCTGAAGAAGAAGAAATCAAAAAGACCATCCCTTTTGTTATTGAAACAAAAAAAATCAAATATTTGGGAATAAATCTAACAAAAGAGGTAAAGGACCTATACAAAGAAAACTATAAAACACTGTTAAAAGAAATAGAAGAAGACACAAAGAAATGGAGAGACATCCCCTGCTCATGGATTGGAAGAATAAACATTATTAAAATGGCCATCCTTCCAAAAGCAATATACAGATTCAATGCTATTCCAATCAAAATTTCAATGTCATTCTTCAAAGAAATAGAACAATTATTGATGAAATTCATATGGAATCACAAAAAACCCCGAATAGCCAAAGCTCTCCTGAAAAAAAAAGAAGGGAATGGAGGCATCAGACTCCCAGACTTCAAACTATACTACAAAGCCATAATCATCAAAACTGCATGGTATTGGAACAAGAACAGACATACAGACCAATGGAATCGAATAGAAAATCCAGAAATAAACCCACAGATTTATGGTCAACTAATCTTTGACAAAGGAGCAAAGAATATGCATTGGAGCAAAGAAAGTTTGTTCAATAAATGGTGCTGGGAAAACTGGGTCGCTACATGCAAAAGAATGAACCTTGACCACCACCTCACACCATACACAAAAATCAACTCAAAATGGATTAAAGAACTAGACATAAGACCTGAAACCATAAAATATATAGAAGGAAATATAGGCGAAACACTACGTGATTTGCACATCAAAGACATCTTTACAGACACATCACCCAAAGCAGTGATAGTGAAGGCAAAGATAAACAGCTGGGACTACATCAAATTAAAGAGCTTCTGCACAGCAAAAGAGACAATAACAAAAACAAAGAGAAACCCCACCAACTGGGAGAACATTTTTGCACCCAACACTAATGATAAAGGACTGATCACAAAAATCTGCAAAGAGCTGATGAGACTCAACAACAACAAAGAAAATAATCCAGTCAAAAAATGGGCAGAAGAGCTTAAAAGAAACTTCTCTGAAGAGGAAATGCAAATGGCCAACAGGCATATGAAAAAATGTTCAACATCACTTGTCATCAGGGAAATGCAAATCAAAACTACCATGAGATACCATCTTACACCAGTGAGAATGGCACATATTAAAAAAACTAGCGACAACAAATGTTGGCGAGGGTGTGGAGAAAAAGGAACTCTTCTGCACTGTTGGTGGGAGTGCAAACTGGTCCAACCACTGTGGAAAGCTGTGTGGAGATTTCTGGACCTACTAAACATAGAGCTTCCATAGGATCCAGCAATTCCACTCCTAGGTATTTACCCAAAGGACACAGAAACATCAATTCCAAAGAACACCTGCACCCCTATGTTTATAGCAGCACTGTTTACAATAGCTAAGCTTTGGAAACAACCCAAATGCCCAAAAATAGATGACTGGATCAAGAAGATGTGGTACATATATACCATGGAATATTACTCAGCATTCAAAAAAGATAAACACATGCAATTTGCAGCAACATGGATGGCGCTGGAAGGGATCATGCTCAGCGAAATAAGCCAAAAAGAAAAAGAAAAATACCGGATGGTCTCACTCATAGCAGGAATCTAGAAAACTTAAATAAGGGACCAGGAAAATGAATAACTATAAGATAGTGAAAATCAAAATCAACAAAAAACTATGAACCAGAGACACTTTTAGGGGGGCGGGAGGGGAGGGATTGGGGTCAGAATGGGGGGGCTGCAATTGTATGGGGAATATAACAATAAAATTTATTTAAAAAAAAAAATAAATTTAAATGCATCTGGGTGTATAGGCGAAGGAAATTCTGTGGGGACTACATCTGGGGAGGTGGAGGGAAGCAAATATTGTTTAAAAATAAACAGTAATATAAAAATATATAAATAAAAAGATAAATAAATAAATAAATAATAAAAATGCATTTAAATGCATCACAAAAAAAAAAAAAAAAAACATACCATGGAAAATTTTTCAGCCGCGAGAAAGAAGGAAATCTTTCTATTTGTGAGTACATGGTTGGAACTTGTGGGCATTATGCTAATTGAAATAAAATCAGAGAAAGTGTAAAGCAAATAATATTATTTATATCTGGAATCTAAAAAAAATACAAAAGTCAAATTCATAGTAACAGGGTACAAAAATGACTAAGAGGTGATAAAAGGTTACCAATATTTAGCTAAAGATGAGATAGGTCTGAGGGTCTAATGTGTAACATAGTGACTATAATTGATAACACTCTTTTCTCTTTTGAAATTTGCTAAGAAAGTAGAATTAAAATGTTCTCACTAAAAAAAAAAAGAGAGATAAATATGTGAGATGATCATGTGTTAGTTAACTTAATAAGGTTGTTCTACCTGCTAAGTTCGACTGTGTGGCCACAGGAAATTGTGTTGCTATAGAAAGCCCGTTCCCATTTTGTGGCATTTGGTGGACATTGCAAGTATTTTAATTATCCTCTTCATAGCAGAGTGCTGGAATTCTGCAGCGTTTTCAAGATCTTGCCAAGAGGGATAATATTCTTAGCCACTTATATTCTATTGTTCCTTCCCAATGCCAGTTATAGACACTCTGGGTATTTGTCTCACACTGGGAATTTCTTTGAAATAAGAGCAGGGTGCCTATCTAAGAGCTAAAAATCTAGTTGAAACTCTTCAGTACCCTCAAATGCAGAGCTGGGATGATAGACTTCAGGTCTTCATGGACAAGACCTGATTAGGAACCACCTGTATTTCTTTTGATTTTACCCCTCTCTAAATCAGACTAGCTTGATTCTTCATCTAGTCTCTTTTTTTCTAAATTATTTCCCTAAGGAATATGTTTTTAAACTTAAAAACAAGAATAGATCTAAATGTTTTGCTGTATCATTTCTGCTCCAGGATAATGGATACTGAAGATTGAGCAACTTATAAAACATGGATGGGGAAAGTAGGATAGTGAGGAAGAAGGAAGGACAATGCTAATCAGGCAAAAATGCAATATGGGATAATCACTCAAAACATTATCCTTTTAAATATAAAGTAAGCTATGGTTGTATCTGATAGGTTCACTGTAAGTTCTTTGCTGCAAGCATTTTGGCTGAAAGCATTTTCATCACAAACATTTGTACTGCAAAACTAATTGGCCATAATGCAATTTGCTTGCTAAAAAGATAAGCATCACAAAAAATTAGAGTGTGACAATTTAAAGGACTTAATGAAACACTTTTTTTTTCTTTTTCACTAACATTTTTTTCCTTCATTAAGTAAGGTATTGGTTTACAAATACTAAGAGCCATATTTGTAACTGAGCACTATTTTGTATTGTGACACCCTTCTAAACTGTTGTTTGATGGATGAGGGAGGCTGCCATTTCTCATTTTTATATGTAACATATGTAACTGGCATACATATCTGGACAAGGTTTAAATGTTCTATCACGTGTCTAGTCTTTATGTTTCACCAAATCATCTAAGTCAGATTCTGTGTCAAACACCACAATTCTGTCTACATCATGTTCTCCACTGTCAAATTACAAAAAGGTGTCACCATTTCCAAGAAATTATCTGAAGGCAACCATTTCTTTTGGAGGGATTGGAGGTGCTGAATTACCTCCTCTTGCCTCTAACTTCTGTTATTGAGTGATAAATTTGCTAAGGGTAGTATTAGAGATGTTGTTTTTTCTAAATTTGCAGAAGATTTGATTGATTAATGCTCTCAAAACTGTGGTGACTTACTAGGTTCCATTTTATATTTGCCATAGCCCTGGAAACTTTTAGTTTTGACCCACTAGAGGGATAACTGTGTTCACTGCAGGATTTACAAACTGATAAGCTATTATCACTTTTCCAGTAAGGTTTTTTTGTTTGTTTTTTGTTTTGTTTTGTTTTGTTTTTTGAGAATAGTAAAGGAGGATTTATTGAAATACTGTGCAAGAAAACAGGGAATGACATGGGAGAAGTATACACTTGTAGGATTTGGAGTTCCCTTTTATAACCTGTTGTCATGGGCTTTTTTTTTTTAATGATGGGGGAGTTGGTCTCTGTCACTTGCTGTCTGCTGGGACATCAAGTTTTGAGGACCTTCTTCATAGGAGGTGTCCTGTCTGGTTCTGTTCACCCTGCTTCTGCCTTCCTCAGAATTCTCAGCTCCCTATTGGATAAGTGGACCCATGGTCAGGTTCCATGGCAATTCTATCAGTTTCCCTTTCTTATCCATTTTGTGTCTTCCAGGATTGTTCAGCTGAGCAAAGTGCAGAGACTAAATTTTAACTCTCTTAAATGATACCCTGATATTTCCCCCTTTCCTGAGAGGACAATGACCAATCTTTGGACATGGGTTTAAGATCTAGCTTTTGTAGCTGCTTCAAGATTTGAGGGAATAACACTGGCCCTTCCTACCTTATTATCATCTCAGGAAAGTGGGCAATGAGATGCAAAAGGGAACAAGATGGCCTCACTTTGGGCTTTTAGACTGGGGTCAGTTTTAATTTCTATGTGTTGTTTTGAGAGGCTACAGGCGGTGCCAGTTGGACAAAATGGGCCGCCCAAGCATCGAGGTCCAAGTATTCTGCATCTGTTTGGCCCCTACCCTCTATGATCAGAAGTTGTAGTTTGATGATCTGTAAATGAGAGGAAGATTAAAAAAAAAAAAGTCTTACAAGACCAAATGGTTGGATTTTTTTTTTTTAATATTTATTTATTTATACAAGCACTGGGTACAGTCAGAAGTGCAGGAGGGTGAGAGAATTCACCAGAGCCAGAGCGGGGAACAGAACAGGCAGACCGATGAAATACACTGCTGAGGGGAGCAGTAGGTAAAACAGGAGAGGTCTGTTGCGCCATGTGGGACCCTCGCTGGTGGCTGGGGGTGCTGCAGAGGCTGCCGGCGGCTTCACAGCCCAGCACTCAGCCTCTGCGCCACCAGGGGAGGCCCAAATGGTTGGAATTTTGCAGAAGAGTTTTTAGTCCTTTTGGACTTGTTGCTTGAGGGGATATTGTAGTTTCATCCAGAAGATATGGTTGCCCTATAATTGCAACCTAACAGGAGTGGCAGAAATAGCTCAGCTTGGGAGTGTAGTTTCCCATACATGTGAAGAGTTGTAGCCAGAATGGAGAATCTGTGAGTTTTGAGGTTTCTATGTAGTATTCCTATTGCCTGCATTGACAGCTAATCGGGTCAATAGAGATTGTGGGGATTTTGCTAATTGGAGACTGGCTTGGCATTTGGTCATGATGTTCCATCCTCCCAGAGGAATGGGCAGGAAGGCAAGGCTAAAAATGATAAGTAAACATATAGCCTTGTCGTGAGCCAGATAGCAGCAATGTAGTGTCCTGGCTCATTTAGCCATCAATACCAGTGAGAACAGCTGACTGGTAGGTCAGTCCAGAGAATAGGAAGAAGACAGTGTAAGTGGCCCCAGAAACACCAAGACAGTGATCTCTTTGTCATTTCTACAGTCACCTGAAGCTCATCCATAGACATAGAGTAAATGTCTCATTATAAGCATTACCAAAACCTTTCAAGGACAAGACTAGGGTCGTTGTTTAAGACAAGTGGAGAAAAGTCAGACTGTTCCCCAAAGTCTTTGTTTTTGCTAGTTCTCACTGAGACCATTTCTAAGACCTAAGAACACTTTATTCATTGACCATGAAAATGGGAGAGGAGATAAAGATTTTATTTTGCAGTTTGCCTGTTTCAACACTCTTATCAGAAATCAGAGATTCAGAATTTAGCTCGCAGACAGCAGCCTTTGCTCTGTTATTCTGTTTATTTGTTTGTTTGTTTGTTTGTTTTACCAAAATCATTTTTAACAAGAAACTAAAAATTTTATAGGTTCAATAACAATTTGAATTTTTTTTTTTTGTTTTTATTTTTAAACAGAGTCTCTAAGTGGCCTTTTTAAGACTAGGAAATTGGATTTTCCAGCCATGGTAAAGACTAGAACAGTATTTCAAGATAGACATACAGAGTCAGATCTGCTCATAGCTGAAGGGGCACAGACATATCAATGATCTCAGCACTGGACCAAAGGTCCAGGCAGCTGCTTGCTGAGAACAAAAGCAGCTCCCACACCAGCCAGCTGCAGTGGCTCCCTCACTTCAGTCATCAACATTCCACCTTTAGTTTCAGCCAAGACAAAAGAGGTCTAGCAGGAGAATGCCGTTATAGCTGAGGATGCTGTTTACAGGCCAGATTTCTTGGTACTCAAGTTGGTACGAGGGCCAGGAGATATTGCAAAGAAAGATTAGATGCTATTTCTTTAGATTCTGAGGATTGAATTTGCTCCAGTTTTTAAGAATGCACCCCAAGGACCAGTTTCCTGGAGCTGAGATAGTTTGTTCTATGATCTCTGCAGCAACAAAGTACTCATAAGAACTGTGCAACGATGAAGCAGGTGTGTGCCCACAGCTCCGTCAGAGGCGCTCAGTGGTGGTGGAACTGAATGGATAACCCTACCGTCAGGGGATGGCCATCCTGGAACGTAGGGGTCTGACCCTATGGCAGAGCTGGAAAAACCTTCCAACTAGGATCACACTGTCACAGCACGGGGGGTAAAAGAATTCACTTGAGACAGAGTGGAGAAAAGACAAGGTAGATCTCTTGAAATACAGGAGGTGAGATGGTAGAGGTCTGTGCCCCAGTAAATTTTATAGTCACATTTTCTATCAAGTCCTTATATGCAGTTGATCTCATTCACTATTTTAAGGACTGTTAACTAGCAGAAGGAGGGGCACCTCAGGACCCCCAAAATTTTGCATTCTCTAAATACATCCACCACGTAAAGACAAAACATACTCTTAGTGTCTAAGACTACCAGTAGAGAAAAAAAAATAATGAAGTTAGTGTACAATTGAGAAAAGAGAAAAGAAACAATACAGTTTCCATATGAAGCACTCAAAGTTACCCATCCCCTCAGGGTAAAGCCCAGCCAAAGAGGATTGGCCGAAAGTGGGGCCACTGAAGCCTAAAAGCTTGCCACAACCCTACAGCACATTTTGGGACCTCCCTCGTGGCCTAGGGGCTAAGGCTTAGCACTACTACCATATCTGCCTATTTTGATCCCCAGCCCGGAAGTTAACCCATGCATGGTGCAGCAGACCTCTCCTGTGTTGCCTGATGCTCCCCTCAGCAGTGTGTTTCAGTAGATCCACCTGTTCTGCTCCCCACTCTGACTCTGATCAATCCTCTCCCCCTGCAACACCACTGGCCTACATCCCAGTTCTTTCTATGCAAAAATAAATAAAAATAAAAATTTTAAAAACATTAAAAAATAAAAGATTGACTAATTAGAATTATAAGCTACCATTTTATTTATATTAATCTATGTTTTTAAATGGAAGAAACATTGCATCATATCATTATATAAGTTTCAGGTGATTTTTTTGAGAAGCAACATGTATATTTTTACTATATTAAAATTTTGAGTCAGGCTTTCTACTAACTGCTTTTCATAATATAGCTTACATTTCAAAAGAATTGATTTAAAGCAGACATGTGATATTTCACCTGAGAGTCAGAAGCTAAGCCATTTGTTTAAGACCCCCCAACCAGTGAGTAGAAAGGTGACTTTTGAAACCAGGTTTTTTCTCTCCCAGTCAGGTAACATAATCCATGTTGACCTGTACAATTAATTGCATTAACTATTCATTAGAAATCCCCTAATTTCTCTTTATGTGTAAATGCCATTGATTTTGAAAGACTTGTTTAACATTCCCTAAATGGAATGAAAAAAGAAGAAAGCAAACCTGTCTCTAGTTATTTCTATATAAAATTTAGCTGCCACTTTCCTGGATAATTTGCTGTTTTGCTATTGCACAAGAATCTATCCATTTTTTTCAGATATATTTTTATTTCTATAATAGTTAGATAAATAAATATATTTTCTCTGCTTTAATTTTTTTCACCACAATATGACAACTACTTAAAGACAAGTTAATTGTGAGAACCAGATTTCAAGAGTTTATCAAAGGCATTTCTTTGTTCTTCAAAATGACAGTGAATTCCAACAAGATAGTTTATTTTATGACATAACTATTCTTCAGCAACCCTTAAAAATTAGGCCCTATGATAGATAAACACTCACTTAAGTAATGAGGAGAAATTAAAGAGAATAAAAATATATATTATATCTAAATCCCTGGGAAAATAAATCAAATAAGAAATCTTTTATCTTTGGTACATATAGTGAAATCAACTCATGGGAAATAACATTAAAAGCAGCATTAAAAATAATGTAAAACCATTTTAAGTGAAACATAATTCTCTCTAAAAATGACAAGTTGACAGCTTAAAGAGCCTCAAGCTTCATCCTGCCAATGTTCATTTCTCTTCTTTTTCATTTGAAGATGCTTCTAAAAGATCGGCACCATCAAAGTATTCCTGGCAATGCTAAGCACATCAAGAGGATAAAAAGTTTCCCTCATTTCCAAAATATGGTTGGGTATAGGATGGCGATTCTTTTATTTATCTTTAAAGATACACAAATAGGGCCTCCCCTGGTGGCGCAGTGGTTGAGCACTGGTCTGCGAAGCTACCCGCAGCCTCTGCAGTGCCGGTTCGATCCCTGACAGACCTCTCCTGCCGCACCCGCTGCTCCCCTCAGCAGTGTATTTCGTCAGTCTGCCTGTTCTGTTGCCCGCTCTGGCTTTGGTGAATTCTCTCACCCTCTCGCGCTTCTGACTGTACCCAGTGCTTGCATAAATAAATAAATAAATGAATAAATAAATAAAAATAATAATAATAAAAAAAGATACACAAATAGTCATCTAAATACCGATGTCATTAGAAGACATATTCTAATTTTTTGGATGTGCCACTACATTTTCATATCCTTTAAAGAAGTTGTCTGTTCCCTCAGTAGACATTGGCATTTGACAACAGTTTATATAATTTTTCCTTTGACTCTGCAAAATATTAAATAATATAATATCAAACTATACTGGCAGTCCCCAAATAAAATGTTATTATCATCATTTTAACATGTTTCTAATTTCATTAATAGAATGTTCAGACCTTCAAAACATACTCTTAACTAAGGTTGTTATTTAATATTTGAGGAAAAGGTAAGTTATTTTGATAACTTATATTTTAATATTAGGATTAAATGGAACTAGAAATGTTAATTAACACATAATTATTTTCTATACTTATAATATTTAGCATAAAATTTGTATTGAATTATATAACTTGAAAGCTGAATTAGTTAAGTCATGTTGGCCCAACTTGATTTTTAAATAGATTCCATAGACAAATTTACTTGTTTTTTTCAATAGGGTCATATTTGCAGTTTTTATCCAATCTTGTCAAATGTCTCAGAATAACATTTTACAAGTGCACAGATCTAATATTTATTTATTTTTATTCTTTTTTTTATTTTACTAAGAATTTGTAAATAAGCCAACTAAAGTATACTTACCAATTTTGTGATTTTTCAGTATATTTCCATCATTCTGTTTTATCAAATTTTCATTACTGTCTTTGTTATTATTATTAGAAAATGTAAATGCTTTGTTTTATTTTCATATTTTCTCTAAATAATGAAGGAAACATAAATATAAGAAATTCCACGTTACAAGTTGATTATCTGATAGAATTTAATAAGTTTTGATGGACTGAGCTGCAATGTTTTGTTATATTTTATATTGCTGCTTCAATTCCTGTTTTAGGCAATCTTTTTTATGAATGCTTTTCAAGTTTTAGGAGTTTAGAATTTCATTTCATTTGATAGTTTGTGCTATCAATTGAAATACCTCAGAAAATTTAATTAATTAAATTGAATATATATATCATGACCTCATGTTAGGTAGATGATTTTATTAGGGCTGACATTATAAAGTACTATAGACTGGATAGCCTGAGCAACAGAAATTTATTTTCTTATAATTCTAGTCTCAGATCAATATATCAACACTGTTGGTCTCTTGAGGCTTTTCTTGTTGATTCTTCAACGGGTCTCTTCTTTTGTATTTTCACCTAGTTTTCCCTCCTAAACATTCTCTGTCCAAATTCTCTCATCTTACAAGAAAACAACCTATATTATACATTTTAATTTAGTGTCTTTTGGTGATGTGGGTGATATTGGACTTCATCCTGTATAATACACTTTCTTTTGAGGAGTAATATTAGTGGTATTATTTTTTTCTGATTAGTCCCCTAACTGTTAAATGAACATTAATATTGATATTTCATTCTTAGAATCTGAAAACAGAATCAGTGCCATTCTTCTTTCAATACTGAGGGGAATGAATATATTTTGTTTACTTAAAAATCCAGGTGACGGACCTTCCTGGTGGTGCAAGTGTTAAAGACAGCACTATCAAGCTACTGCCAGCCACTACAGCATGAGTTGGATCCCTGGCAGGGAGCTAAACCACATGGCACAGCAGACCTCTTCTGTCTCACCTGCTGCTCCCCTCAGCAGTGTATTGCAGTCAATCTGCCTGTTCTGTTCCCCACTCTGTCTCTGGTGAATCCTCTCACCCCCGCACCTCTGGCTTACACCCCAGTTCTTGTTTGCATAGATAAATAAATCTTCAAAAAAAAAAATCCAAGTGGCCATAAAAAAAAGGCAAAGTACACTTGTTTGGGAGTAGCAGAAAATTGTAATTCCAAGAACAGATTCAGGTTAGAAGCTCAAAACCTGTCCTGAGACAGGGTAAAGGTAAGGGGTAGGAGGTTAATTCATATAGCGAGAAGGCTGAGGTAATGGTCATGTGGAGGAGTCACAAGGTGAAATATTCAACAGAAGGTCAAGAAAGTAGGTAAAGTTTCACTTTTATCAGCCTTTTTAAACAGGCCATTGGACTTTCTGGTTTCTTGGCATGTTGGCAGTTTGGCCTGTCCACAGACAACAATTCATCTAATATGATTTACTTAGGCTCCATTTAAAGTTGCCTTAGTAATGTCAGCTTTCACAATGTATACAATAAAATAATTTTGTCATATTTAATCCTTCTCATTAATATAATATGATCATGGATAAATTGAATTAGTACTTTTTTGCAACATATTAAAAATAAGCTATAATCTTAAAGATTCTCATAGATTCATCTTTTTATAACCATAGTTATTTTAATATACCATTAAAATAAACATTTTAAATTATTAATTACATTAACATGTACTTTGGAAGTGTATCTAACTGAAATATTAGTTTCTGTATTAAATTTAAGTCAATTTGTGAACATATTTTTCTCTGTATACTCTTTCATTATCATTTTGCTCTATAGGAAAATTATTTAATAATTTTACTCTTTCCTAGCAAAAATAATCATGCCAAAACTTAAAATTTATCTGACATCTGAAAAGGTTCGTTTTAGCATTAGTGTCTAAATAATTGTGCTAAAATGAACTGTTGTTTACCATGCCCTCTTTTTTCATTTGTAGTTATGTTCACTGCACTTTCTCCATAGATGCTGTGATTAAGAGAATACTGATAAATTTATTCAAGAATTTTTGTTAAGGGCCTCCCTGGTGGTTCAAGGGTTTAAGCACTGCACTATGAAGTAATCCACAGCCTCTGCAGCACGAGTTGGATCCCCAGCCAGGGAGAAACTCACATGGCATAGCAGACCTCTCCTGCCTTGCACGCTTCTCCCCTCAGTGTATTTCAGTCAATCTGCCTGTTCTGTTCCCCACTCTGTCTCTGGTGCATCCTCTCACCCTCTGCATGTCTGGCCTGCACCCCAGCTCTTGAATGCACAAATAAATAAATCTTAAAAAAATGAATTTTTGTTTAAATCTCAGTGCAATATTTTATAGTATTGGAATTTGTACAATCTAAAGTCTCTTGTTTGGTTCTTTTAATAAAAAGAAAGCAAATTCCTAAAACTTGAACTCTAAGAGTAGGAAACCTAGTTTTCTAGTGTATAAATCTAGAGAGCTAACCAAAAAGTTTGCTAATAGAAGTTCCTGGAGAAAGACCTAATAATCCCTATCAAATTCTGAGAAGAACCATTATCCCTACATGTCTTTAATAGCAGTATGACTATTAGTGATTTTTAATCCTTGCAAAATTATTACAGTCAATGAATTCTTTGGCTGTGGTTCATTCTTAGTGAACTTAAAAAAAAACTCTCTTCCAGGTTTGCCATGATTTTTAATAGACTTTTTTTTTTTCCTGACACATACAAACACACATATTGATACATACACACTCACAAAACCACATCGATATTTAAAACTCAATATTGTTTGGTCAAGAAGCTTTGGAAACCTTAAATTAAACTGTGTTAAAGCACTTTCTTCCTACCCTATCATTTTTTTTTAATTTAAATTTTATTTTTTATATTCCCCATACAATTACAACCCCCTTATTTTGACTCCAAGCCCTCCTTTCTCCATCATTCTTTATGGTCCATATTCATTGTGAAATGAATGAAAGTTCCATAATACGCAATACTTCCAGAACTCTGTGTACCCTAGAATACTATAACCTATCAGAGACATTAACAGTGTCTGAAAAGTGTTTTGTGAACTAGTAAAGTAGCTTGTTTAAAAAACTGACCTATTCCATTTTTTAAATAAATTTTTAATTTTAGAGCAGTTTTAAATTTACAGAAAATGCAGTTTTGAGAGTTTCTACATTATTTAAGATATTACATGAATATGGCATATTTATTCCAATTAATGAACCAATATTGATGCATTATTAGTAACTAAAGTACATAGTTCATTCATATTTGCTTAGTTTTTACCAAATGTATGTCCAGTTCCTATTCAGTATTCCATCAAGGATACCACAGTACATTTAGTCATCTAGTCTCCTCTCATCTATGACAATTACACAGACTTCTTTGTTTCTAATGATCTTGAGAGTTCTTATGAGTATTAATCTGATGTTTTGTAGAATGTCTCTTAATTAACATTTATCAATGTTTTCCTTGTGACTACAGGAAATGGGTTTTTGGGAGAAAGAACACAGATAAGTTAAATATAAATTGTCATTTTCACGTATCACAAATATATATAAAAGCACAACTTATTTTTTTAAGATTTATTTATTTTTGTGCATACAGGAACTGGGGTATGGGCCAGAAGTGCAGAGAGTGAGATGACTTACCAGAGAGAGTATGGAGCAGAACAGGTAGATGGACTGAAATGCACTGCTAAGGGGAGAAGTGGGTGAAGTAGGAGAGGTCTGCTGCACCATGTGTGTTAGCTCCCTGGACGGGGGTTTGAACTCACGTTGCAATGTCTGGCGATAGCTTGATAGTGCTATGTCTTTAAACCCTGCACCATCAGGGAGGCCCCAACACAACTTATTTTTGATGATAAACTTGATAACATGTTTCTGCACTTCAAAGTTATTTTTTTTGTTCTGTCTATGCTGTATATTTTGGAAAGAATCAATCACTATGTGCAGCCCCTAATTAAATAATGGAGAGTTAATATACCATCTCCTTGACACTGGGATTGACCTAAATCATTTGATATTCTCTTATGTATTAGATTTGTCTATTCTTCCTTTCTTATTTATGTATTCTTTTTTTATTATTATTTATGTATTCTTAACCCATTCAATCATTTATTTATATCAGTTGGGCTCATGGATATTTACATTATACTTTGGGTTATTAATGTAATACTACTTTATTTTGTTATTAAAACATTTTTCAGGTTTGAGAAAAATTAAGTAGCTCTTTAAATTGGCTCCTGTATCTCTTTGGCATACCTTCTTCATTATATATTCACATCAATAATCCAATACTTTTCAATTTTTTATTTACACAATTTTTAAACATGCATTTTATAACCATTTTATTTTTCCCACTTACCTGATGTATTATCCTACAGATTGCTGCTATTAAAAAAATGTTTAAATTATAGGTTGATTCTTCATATGAAGAGTCTTCTGTTTTGTTATCAATGCTTGACTATAAGACCAAGCATTGTAGAAGTAATTCGAAAGTCAAGATCATATTATCTATATGAGTTCAGTAAATACAACATAAATCCTATCATTTCTTAAAACAGTCCTAAACACTTTCTAAATATATAATATTTAATACCACAGTCATAATCCCATAGAGTAAATAAGCAACAGTCACAAAAAGAAGGGACAATACAGATAAATAAAAGCATTCAAAGTTGAGTTAAAATTTCTTCAACTCCTTTTTTCTTTTTCATACTCACTCATGTCATTACCCAGCTTTTATCACGGATAACCTTAAAATTGAACTCAAATTTCTAAAAACCTTGAAATATAAATACTTTATTGTCTTTACCGAACTAAAAAACAGAATGCCGGAAAACACAACTAAATATCTAGGATCATCAAAGTTAAGCTGTACCACAAAATTTAATTAGAATAATGACTGCCACCTAATTCTTGCAATATTGTTTCACAAGATCCAATTCTTAAAGGACACTAATAAATGTGTCTCATGTTTATTTTATATTTAGATATCTCTCATTGCTTTTAAATGCAGCTGTATTTCACACTGAAGACCCATTTCAAGAGGAACTTAGAAATCAAGATAAAATTTCCTTGGATAGCATTTTGCATGAATTAGGTGTGCCATACCTATATGTTTTGATTCTGTGTTAGGTGGAAGCCAGTTGCAGACTTCAACAGAGAAGAAACGTAAAGCTACTGGCTGCATTAATAGAGATATGTAGTTATGGTGTTGTCAAATTTCAAGAAGTCATCAGTAATCTTATTTTTCTGTGGTGTAGCCAGGGTAACGGTGTAGTTGCCATCACTATATGCTGACAAAGTTGGTCATGATTTAGCTGCTTTATATTCACTATCCCTTTGTTGCTTATAATGCCAGAGTTTTAATTTTTCTTGTCAAGTTAGTATCTGCATTCACACAGGAGACTCTATACTAGAAAGCATTTGTTTAATTAGTATCCACATTCACGTTGGGGCCTTTCTTTACCAGTGTAACTGTGATTGCATTAAATGTATGAGTTCAATGGATGGAAGTTCTGCCTGAATTGGCTTAGAAAAAGTCTCAGTTGATCTCTTATTTTAAGAGTTCAGCATTTGTAGAAGCCTGAATCTTCTTTCACTATTCTCACTCTTGGTTTCTTCTTTTCACCTGGGGTCTACTGAATAACACTTAACTTTTTTGTTAGCTCCCAATTATTTTATCTTTTTTGGAGGCATTTCATCCAAATTGAATCAACTTGCATTGAATGAAAGTGTATGTGTGTGTGTGTATTTCTCTGTACAAAAAAAAAAATGATCTATACAAACCTTTCCTAAGATTCCCCCACAAAAATAGTAAAATTATAACTTTCCCCATAGTTTTTAAAATCTGTAAAAACAACAATAATTTTTCTCTTAAGACTTGTCACCTGGAAGATGATTAATATCCAATGCAAATCCTTCCTTAGGCCACATCTCTTCTCACCATCACTTCCCTTTTTTTATTCTGTTATCTTCAGTCTAGCAAATTCATTTTTGCCTCACCAGAATGATTGCAAAAAATAAACATCAACATATTCACAAGATAATATTAATTCACTATACTAGGAATCTTGGATAGAGCAAAGTTTGTCTGCTTACATTTATTAAATACAGATTTAAGTGATACATCCCTAGCTTCAAAAAAAAAAAAAGTTTGTGTGTTTTTCAATACTCATGGGCCCTTTCTGTTGGGGGGAAGAGATGCAAACTGTCCTGAAGTGTATGAAGTGATTTGGAACAATAATGAAATGCTGTGCTAAGCAATGCCACCATTGAATTCCCCATCAGATCTTATACATAGAATCACCATATTTTAATCAGAAGTTTCAAAAAGAAGCAACTGTTGCCTTACTGTTACCAATTAAAGTTTTGTCTCTCAAATAACTTTTTAATTTGTACTTGGAGGCCACCGGTTCTAAAGAGAAAATTATTTCTGATACCCAGTCTTCTGAATACCCTTATTTGTAACCCAATTAGCTCACACAAATCACATGCTCAAAGGTCACTGCTCTCATTTCAGCCTGTCTAGAAAAGAAGTGAGATTAGCTTGCACATCTTAAAACAGTTACTCACAATTAAAAGAAAGACCAATTTTTTTTTTATTTTTATATTCCCCATACAATTGTACCCCCCTTGCTTTGACCCCAATCCCTCCTTTCTCCGCCCCCTCCTCTATAGTGTGTCTCTGGTTCATTGTTGTTTGTTGATTTTGATTTTTTCATTCTTATAATTATTCTTTTTCCTGGTAAGACCAAGATTTTAACCTATTTTGTTTCTTTCCTGTGATACCACTCCCTCATCTTTTTTTTTTTTTTTTTCCTTCCTGCAGTTGGACTGCAGCAATATGTGCAAAACACTTTTCAGCTCCTTTTTGTCCTTTGCCCTATACCTAATACCTCAGCAGTTTGCAAATGCATGCTTGTAAAGGAGATGCCTGCCAGGCTAGGTCCTGCAAGCCCATGGGACCTCAGCCATTCACTGCAACACCATTGCAGCTGCTTTCATTCCCGCCATGGAGACCACAGTTTTAGTATTTGCTTCTTTGCCAGAAAGACACCTAGCTAGCTAGTCTGGTGGTTTCCTGCTTCTTTTTCTTTTGTAAAACCTCAGGTGCCTCTCTTTTTGAGTTAGTAGAAGCTGCAAGGAAATTACAAGTTTTGTTTACTTCAGATTCTAGTGTTTTGTTTGTTTTTGCTTCATTTTAACCAGTTGACCAAAGAGCCAAAGAGCCTGGACTCCAGAGGGAAGAGAACAGACTGCCACACTGCTCTTTCTGGTTCCCCAGCTATACAGCTTTTGTTGTATGTTGCCAAGAATAATTAAAAGAATAAACATATCCTTTTAGTTACTTTATATCTCCCCAAGTGGCACATCAATGGGTGATGCTTTGTATTAAACTTACTTTAAGCATGGATCTGCAGGAATTCCTTTATGAGAACAGTGTCAGCAAGATGGCCAAAGGCTGAGTCAATGACCCAGGTTCTTTGATACACACAAAATTGCTGCTCAAAGCCAGGAAAACAATAACAGTCTTTGTCAAATGGCAAGCAATTCTGACTCTCAAATCCCAACAGCAGTACCCCATGCCACCTCTGCACATAATGAATAGACCATCACTCGTTTTGCGAAGTAATTCTCAGCAGTTTTTTCCAACAGGGGCTGAAAAGGTTTCCAGACTCTAGTGACATTTGTGCTTGCCAACTGAAAGCACCATAACTGCCAACAAGTCAAGTATTTCCCTTAGTGTTTACTGTGGGACTAGGTGAATCAAAGGTCATTTTCCCAGGTGTATCATTTCCTTGTTATCCAAAGCTTTATGCTCAGTTGAAGTCAATTCCTGTAGGTAAATGGTTCCAATTTCTAACTACTATTGAAAAGAAGTTACAGCAATGATTATATTCATAATACCATTGATTGCTTTTAGAAGATCGTTACCCAAATAAAAATGATTACTGCTAAGTAATACAACACACAAATGTTACCAATTACTATATCTGGCTTGTTGTGAAATGGGAGCTGGAGATTATTCTCTGAAATTGGATGGTCCACAGAAACAATTGTGAGGTTTCTCTCTAATCAAGTTAGTATTATGCACACTGAGAAAGGGTCAAACCAAATGGGTCTCTGGGAAAACCAGCATCTATAATATAAACTATAGTGTGGACCTCTAGGTTTTCAGGTAATTATAAATCAAATGCTAGATTGGATCTAAATGGTCCTTTTTAATTGAATCTAGTGATCTTAAGGGCAAGTCAAGCTATATCCTTAAGTATCTTTGAAGATTTACCATTTTTTTTTTTAAAAAAAAGAGATATAATTTATTTATGCATACAAGAGCTGGGATATAGGCCAGACACGTGGTGGGTGGTGGTAAGAGGGTTCATCAAAAACAGAGTGGGGAGGGCCTCCCCTGGTGGCGTAGTGGTTGAATGTTTGGCTGCGAGGCTGCCTGCAGCCTCTGCAGTGCAGGTTCGTTCCCCGGCCTCCGGCGAGGGTCCCACAAAAAAAAAAAAAACAGAGTGGGGAGCAGAATAGGCAGATCCACTGAAATGCACTGCTGAGGGGAACAGTGGGCAAGACAGGAGAGGTCTGCTATACCATGTGGCCGTCTGGGTGTCAAACTTGTGCTGCTGTGGCTGTGGATAGCTTCATAGCACTGAGACTTAACTCCTTGCGCCACCAAGGAGGCCCAGATTTATGTTTTGAAAGTTGGAGTGTTCCTTATCATTGATAAACCATGGTACTAGCCCTTCCTTACTATACTGTTGGAATATCAATCCCAATTCCAAAAAAAAAAAAAAAAGATTGATTTTTAACCTTGTCTTCCTTCAATCACATATAGAGAATAGCTCTACACCAAAACAATTTCCTCATATTGTCTGCTTTCAATATACTGTGTTTTATGTAAAATTAAATAACTAGATTGGTCACTTGAGACACTTATATATTCCCTAAGAAATCTTCTCTCATTTTTATTTGATGTCATGCCCTAATATCAAGAATTATTATTGAAATAGCCAAATGTACATTCCTAATGTGTTTGTTGAAAACTGAAAATCATTCATTAAAGTTTTCCTTTTCAAAAGCTCTTAAAATTTAGGAGCAGAAAAACTGAGCATGTTTTTCTCATTATCCATAATGAACATATTATGATCATTTATATCATTTTTCTTGTTCTAACTTTCAGAAAATGTGTCTTATTTTTGGAAACCTGTATGCCTAAAGTATCAATGGACATTTATTCTGGGATAGTTACAAGTATCTTTTGTTATGTAACAATCAACAACCATTTTCTTTGTTCTCAAACCTATGGGTTGACAAGGTAGTTCTTCATTGACCTTGACTAAGCTTAGTCATGACAAGGCCACAACATGATTATATTCATCTCTGCAGAGTATCCATTTCAAGGCACTTGAGGATTTATTATATAGTGTATCTGTAGATTTACTTTTGGACAAATGTTCTGATGGTTTTGATGTTATTGGTCAATTAGGCAATTGGTAATTTGAGAAATAGTGGATCAGTTGCTGAGAGGGAAAAACAGTATTAAGCAATTCATTTATCCAGCATCTTCACAGATTCACCTTTGAGGTTCCAATGGAGTAAGTAAGCAGTATTAGCATGGGGATATCTCATATTTCCCTTCTTGAATATATATCTGTCTGGTACAGCGTATCTGAGGATTTTTACCTCTCACAATTTGGGGTTTCATTACAAGTATTGTTTCTTTTGTTCTCCTTGAGTATGTTTGATGATAGACTAGTTTGTCTTACTCAATGTTTGGTTCTAATTTATTGTGTATAGCATCTCTTGATTTTTTTAAATAATTTTTTGAAGATTTATTTATTTATACAAGAACGGGGGTACAGTCAGATTCGCAGAGGGTGAAAGGATTCACCAGAGACAGAGCAGGGAGCAGAACAGGCAGACAGACTGAAAGCACTGCTGAGGGGAGCAGCAGGCGAGACAGGAGAGGTCTGCTGTGCCCTGTGTGTTTCTCCCTGACCGGCCGGTAATCAACTCCCCACTGCAGAGTCGCGGACAGCTTCACAGCACAGCGCTCAACCCGCTGAGCCACTGAGGAGGCCCAAATATTTTTTTTTTCTTTCTTGATTTAATCCATATTTAGAAAGCTTGGATAGATTTAAACTATTTTAAGGATTTTGTTATTTCCTTTTTAGGACCATACTCTACACATGCGCACACACACACACACACACACACATATGTGTGTGTATAATATATATATATATATATATATTTCCTTTTAAAAAGATGCTAATTTGTACTGATTGATTTTTCTCACTGATGTCAGTCTTCAATTTAAAAAAAAAAATCAATCTTAAGTAAATTTCCTTTTCATTGCTCTTGATCTCCAAACTTATCAGGGGTGTGTGTGTGTGTGTGTGTGTGTGTGTGTGTGTGTGTCCAATGGTAAATGTTCCAAAATTTACTTCTTTAAAACTTACACCTGGAGTAATTTAGACTTTTGATTTGTTAAGAAAAGAAAATGGTGAGAAGAAAATTCAGTATAGTTTAAAATGCCTTATTCACATATGTTGGAATTTTTAAAGTTCTACTAATCAGAGGTAACCATTCATTGGCATGCTAATTTGCATCAACAGTGCATTTTATTTTTTAACATCTTTCTTCTTTAATCCTGTTTTCTCTTAATAAGAAAACTAAATACCTGAATAGCAAGTCTATAGGCAGGTGCTCATGCATACACACGTATTCTCTGTGGAAAGGATGAGAATGAATTCCCTTTTTGATTAAGATGTAAGAGCCTGGGATATTTTTCTTTTAAAAAATACAGATTAGAAGTTTGATCACTGGAGAGTAACTTGGAAATAAACTTGCCTACTGATCACATTTTATGGATGAGCTAATACATTGTTTGGTAGTTGATTTATTAATTATTTCCTTCATTGATTTCTTTAATATTTGTCAATTCCCCACCCATTGCCATAAGTGAATCAGACAAAACTTTTTGTTCTCCAGGAGTTTAAAATTCAGTAGCAAAGACAAAATGTATTACCTGCTATATAGAATTGTGTTCAGTTCTATGAAGAGATATGAATTGGTGCCTTAAGACCCATACAGTATTATCCAGGAGGGGTGGGGAAAGTAAAGGATGAAAAGGAATTAGCTTTGTACATGGAAGGATGAAGTCACTTCAGGGAAAATGAAAAAAAAAATGTATGCCAGATTTGGGTGGTAAGAAAAATGAACATATTTCAGAACTTTTAGAAGTTGGGTATAGCTGGAGTGTAGAGAATATGAATGAGCTAGGGAAGGCAATTATGGCTAAAAACATGAGGGAGATTTTATGGTGTTAATTGTATCCTTACTGAAGGAGTGTCACTAAAGTCTCTCAATCAAGAATATGAAATAATTATTTCTGGATTTTTAAAAGTTAATTTATGCTGTAGGATGAAAGCTTCAGAAACAGGGATGGGGTATCCTAATTAAATAACTATTATAATTAGCAAAAGAGCAAGAAGGATTGGAAAGAAGTTAGGGCAAGTATGAGTGGAGAGATAGAGTCTCTAACAAATTTAGGAGGAAAATTGATAGCATTAGGATAGAGTAGATAAGGAAGAAGAAAACTCTCATTTTATTTGGCTTAATGAGATGGATGTTTACAGAAGAGAAGAAATAATGATTGAAAAAAGTTGAAAAATAAGGTGAGAAAATCAGTTTGGACACATTGTATTTACATTACTATGTAATGGCCCATAGTGAAAATCTAGTAGGCAGAAACATTCATCTGAACTTCAGAAAAAAGTCTTAACGCTAGAATTAGAACTTACCCAGACAAGCAGTTGTGACAGAACTCAGCACTGCTTTCCTCATTTTATCTTTCTCTGATAGCATATAATTCCTTCCCTAATTGATGGTCCTCATTGACGCTTTTCTTTACCATAGCAATAATCATTTTTTATAATCATCTTGCTCTTTGAACATCCATTTACTTGCATTAAATCGGTATGTTTGTTGTTTGTTCATTTTGATGATAGAAACAGTTTGTGTAATAGGGTTAACACAGTCTGTCTACTGGGAGACAGATAGAAGAAACCCAATAGCGGTAAGTTCAATTCCCTCCTTCTAGACCCCGCCCTAACCCCCTTCCTGCCACCCCCCCACGACCTACCCCTTCCAGTCCTTCTGCCTTTTTGCTTCATTCCTTTCTCCTGCTATTCCTGCCTCCTTCCTCTTTTCCTGTTTTCCTTTCCCCTCTTCTTGTATTATTTTGTTGTTCTTGCAGATATTTACTGAGATTTTTACCCCATAAAGCAGTCAATATTGCAATGTTGAGTGTGGCGAGTATGCTCTAGTGAGAGAAAGAAGAGCTATCAATGGTTAAAAATGCATATTTATTCTATGTAGTTAGAAGTTCTATGAAGGAAATGAAAATAGAATGACTTTTCATGTAGTGTTTACTGCTATGTACAAGGTTTCTTTTCAAGATTCTAGCACTTAGTAAACATTTAATAAATATGTACTGAATGAGTGAAAAATAAATTCACTGAGAGATGAAGAACGATTAAATACTAGAACCTATTTCTTCTGACACAGTTCAGCTAAGTTCCAGTAAAGTCTGTTATATATCAATAGCAAAAGAAAATCTTACTTTTTGTACTTTAGATTCAAGGCTAACTTGAAAAGTTATATGAGTGCTGTGAATGCAATAATTTATTGAAATTGCTCTTAAAATTTCAGATCAAATTTTACTTTTTATATAATATCTATATATCTCACACCATCCCTGTCACGTAAATCACATTGAGATGATTTCTAAAGTGTTCTGTGCAAGTAACTACCTCTCATTTAACCCTGATATACTTTCTTCATGTAACTTCTACTTGAAATGTTCTTAATCATTAATTATTTTTTTTAATTTTATCTCCACTAGAATGCAAACTTCAAAAGAACAGGAACTTTATACCTCTACAGTTCTTGGATGCATCTAGATTTCTAAATAAATTATAGTTGTATGAATAAATAATTATGAATTATAATTTAAAATTCTCTATAAATGTTTTAGAATCTTCACAATTAAAAATGACAAGACCAAATCTTATCTGTGCTACATTATTTTACTCCAGAGTACTCCTTGAAGTTTTCAAAGTTCTGATTTCTCTCAAGGAGGTAAACTTATGCCATTTGACAACCTTCTGGTGTTGTACTGTTACAGTGCCAGATTCAGGGATAATTTTCAAATTCCTTTATGGGCATTTTTATTTATACATAAATATTTTATTTTGTCAAGGTCTCATTTTGGTATCTGACTGAATACTGTAGTCACATCTTTAGCTTGAAACCTAGAATTAATATTTAATATTCCTCAGACAGTATTTCCTCACAATAAATATATATGCATGATCCAACTCTTTTTCCTTTGCTTTATGCCTTTAAAACAGAGCATCTAGGTCTTGCATTTTTATTTTCACAGTATAATGTTTTCAACAGCATTTTTCTTTTCCCAAACTCTTACATTAGCAGAACCTTTCAACTAAAGACTCTTACTCAGAATTCTCTCAAAGTTCTTTAGGTTCTACATCATGTATTTTGCTCAGTTCTGAGTCCTTGACTTCTTTTAAAAACAGGTTAAAAAATGTCTTGGTTAGATACATATTGAAATCTAGACATTTTCCACTTTTGTGAGTTTTCAGACTTTTTTGTTCAAGATAAAATAATTCACTTCTCACCATATTTTTATGGCCTATTTATAAAGATTATTGATCACAGTTTTGTGAGCCTTGGATTTTAAGCAATCACAGTGAGTTCTTAGTTGTATGATGAGTGTATGCCTATTCCGCTTGGGTCAGCTTTGAGAGCTGTGGGTTTGGTGTAAATTAGAAAGGCCAGCCAAGGGTCTGGATAAAATTGCAAAGTTTATTTTATCATCACAGTTTTAATCATTTGTGAATATTATATTAAGTTTTCTTCTTTAATAATTAATTCCAAATTCTCTTTCCCAATCCACCAATAAAAATTTCCCAAATTACTTTGTGCTCTTCATGTTATGCCTTCTAACTAATATAGTTCCTCCATAGAATATTTTTCAGAGAAACGATTTCCTAATAACAACTAATAGTAGTCATATTCCTTGGCAGCCTATTTCATGCATTAATTCTAGTGACAAAAATCAAAGCATGATATCACAATCTCTTTCTCTTTTTAATATTTTCTCATATCAGATCATAGAAAATGTTGGGACATATTCCCCTAGTCATCTCATGATTTACTAGAGCAGATTTTTTTTTTTACTTTATGATGATTTCAGCAACTGACAATGAAACAATGGAAATTTGTTTAATATCTAATTTTTGTCACTCTGCATGGCAGATTGTTGCAAGAATAAGGCATAAGTAAGACAGAGGCAGCATGTATCGCCCCCTTCCCATCTTTGTTTCCCTCTCAAGCATCTTGGCAATATGAATGCAACCCTCTAGTAAACCTAACAATGCACTGACAAGAGAAATCAGACCACATAAATTGATAAGGCAGCACTAACTAGCATAAGCTTAAAAGTAAGACTTTGAGTTGAAGTCTGGGCCATGTGGATTTAAGCTGTTGGAACTTAGTGATTTGTTTCTCTATTCAAGATGACACCTGGGGAATGGATAGGTATTGGCAGCATCTCCCATTTTTCTCTATCCCACCATTAAGAGTGATCAAATGAAGCAACCATTTCTACTAGAATGATAAAAATTATCAGAATTAGTAAAAAGATATTCATTAGGCATGGAGTGTAAATAATACACATCAGCAAACTAACTGCCTGCACTTCTATTATTGCATCCTGGCTCCCAAGACATGGTCTTTCCTTTTGGATGCCTGGATAGTAACAGATGTTCCAGTGAGAAGATGCTACTTCTTAGACCACAAAGTGGATGCTGACAAGTTCCCACTTCACTTACTTCCTCCTAGCAACCTGGGGAAACAATTATGTCCTCAAAGCATCTTGATCAAGTGGTTTGAATATTTTTTTTAAAGATTTATATACTTATGCATACAAGAGCTGGGGGACAGACCAGAGGTGTGGGGGGTGAGAGGATTCACCAGAGACAGAGTGGGGAACAGAACACACAGATTAACTGAAGAACAGTGCTGAGGGGAGCAGCAGGAGAGACAGGAGAGGTCTGCTGTGCCATGTGGGTTGCTCCCTGGCTGGCCAGGGGATCAAACTCATGCTGCAGTGGCTGCGAACAGCTTCATAGGTTACGTCTTAACCCCTTGTGCCACCAGGGAGGTCCCAGCAGTTTGAATATTTTGATAGACAAAAACCTAATCACAACAGTCTCCAGCAATTTATAGCATAACTTATTTTACTCACAATGATTTATCCCAGTATGTATCCTATAGTGTTCTCCCTCTGGACACCCAGGGTTCTGATTTGTAGGGAAAAACTTGATTGTGGATCATTTTTGTGTCAGTGTTACAATGCCTTGCCTTCCATATTAATTATTATGTAAATTGATTTCATTGCCTTATCATTCTTCCCACAAATGGTATATATTTCAATAAAAAAATTCTCTGCAGCTTTGTCCTTTTGTTACACTAATACAATTATACCCAGAATAGAAGAAATTAGGTTCCTATGGTTTGATCTGATAATTTAACATCATCTATAGCACTGCTGCTCTAAAAATGTATATTTCTGAAATAGGAAAACTAATTTCATCCCCTGAATCACCATATCAAGAGTTGGACCTTTTATGCAAAGGTGCAACTTCAGAGATGCTAGGTCATAGAGTGTGTGTATGTGTGTGTGTGTGTTACTTTGTATTTATTGCTAAGGTTCTACATAGAAATTAAAAGTCTACATCTTGTAGAACTGTGCCTATAGTTTAATAAAGTTAATCATGAGATATACTAAACATTTTTATTTTTAATCTACTGCTACTCTTTATTTTCATGATGTCTCTGCTGTGGGGAATGCTGACTTAATTTTTGAAAGATAAGTGGCTGTGTACTAATGTCTGGTAGAAACAGCAATATAGGCTGCCTCACTAAATTTTAAGTACCAAAATGAATTTTCAGATGCTCAAATAGCTAAAAATTTAGCTATCGTATTAAATACAGATCTTCAAACTCAACAAAGAGAAAATTAAGAGCCATAGGTCCTTCAGACTACTTATTTTAATTCTTAGTAACTTTATTTCAGTTGCCTCGTGTCAAATTGTTGAAGGTAACTTTTAAAAAGTTCTATAAAATTATTTGTTTAGATAGATGCATTTTAATATATTGTGATTTTCTTATTGAACAATGAATTGTTTGTTTTCATAATAGGAGTCTATTCCATTCATAATGGCACCTAAATGAATTTCTTTCAATAAATGACTGACTTTTCAAAAAAAAAAGGTTATTAAGAGAATTTTATAATTTCTTAACACTTAGCAGAAACACTGTGTGTGTTAACTTGAAGTACATGCATAATATGCATGCCTTATTATTTCTTTGGATTTGAAACAAGAATGTGAATGCAATTCTGGCTCAATAAACAACTTCACAAATAAAGAGAGACTTTGATATTCAATTTGCTATAGGATTCATTAACAAAACTGCAATATAAAACTAAAGTTAAAATTGAAAGCAATCATGAAAATGCTTCCAGGTATAATATATTGGAGACACAGTAACACATTTCAGTGATGATATCAAAGGCCATAAAACTGTTCTAATCTGCTTAAATAGTACCATCTCTAACAACTAAATGATGGAAATAATTGATACCTTATTATAAATAAAGCATTTTCAGCATGAAATCATGTAACTCTTATGTCAAATTATGCAAAAATTCCCTCAATATTAAATACACAAAATCATCATTAAACTTTTGCCATTTTAATCTAACCTTTATACACCATTAGTAGTATGGTTAATCAAGTCAATCAAAAGAGAATTACCAAGGAAGGCACTGGTATTTGAGGGCTTAATGAAGGTTTTAAAAGGAATAAGTGATAGAGATTTTTTTTAAGATTTATTTATTCATACAAGAAACAGGGTACAGGACAGAGGTGCAGGAGGTGAGATGATTCCCCAGAGACAGAGTGGGGAACAGAATAAGCAGACTGACTGAAATACACTGCTGAGGGTAGCAGTGGGAGAGACAGGAGAGGTTTGCTGAACCATGTGGGTAGCTCCCTGGCTGGCCAGGGATAGAACTTGTGCTTCAGAGGCTGCATATAGCTTCACAGTGCTGTGCTTAACCCCTTGTGCCACCAGGGAGGCCCCTGAGAGAGATTTTTGTTATCAATTAATCTGCAATTCTATATTTTCTTTTATTTGTAGCCAATGTGAAAATTTCTGAATAAAATGGCTGTGCTTCATCTCTATTATAGTATATTAAATTATGATTAATTGGGCCTCCCCGGTGGCGCAGCGGTTGAGCGTTGGGTTGCGAAGCTGCCCGCGGCCTCTGCGGCACCAGTTCGATCCCCGGCTGCTTCCCGGCCACCGGAGGAGGGTCCTACATGGTGCGCAGACCTCTCCTGCCGCCCGCTGCTCCCCTCAGCTGTGTCCTTCGGTCCTTCTGCCTGCTCTGCTCCCCGCTCTGGCTCTGGTGAATTCTCTCACCCTCCCGCGCTTCTGACTGTACCCAGTGCATGTATAAACAAAACAAACAAACGAACAAAACAAAATAAATAAAACATGCCTCTATAAAAAAAAATAAAAATAAAAATAAAAATAAATAATTTTTTTTTTTTTAAGAATTAAGTCATTTTATTATTTCTTTTTTTTTTTTAAAGATTTATTTATTTATTTATACAAGCACTGGGTACAGTCAGAAGCACGGGAGGGTGAGAGAATTCACCAGAGTCAGAGCAGGGAACAGAACAGGCAGAAGGACCGAAGTACACTGCTGAGGGGAGCAGTGGGCGGCAGGAGAGGTCTGTGCGCCATGCGGGATCCTCCTCCGGTCGCCGGGGAGCAGCCGGGGATCGAACCGGCGCTGCAGAGGTTGCGGGCAGCTTCGCAACCCAGCGCTCAACCACTGCGCCACCGGGGAGGCCCAAAAATAAAAAAAAAAAAATTATGATTAATTTATTATCTGTTTGATATACTTGTTGCTATGGTGTTATAAACTGCAAATGGTTCAAACAAACTGCCTACACCCACTCCCCACTCACCTCTTAATCTGTTGCATCAGTTTGCTGACTTTGGTAAAATATACTTGGAATTGTAATTCTATTTTATTTTTTAATTGAATCAATATTTGCTTACATTATAGTTAGTATTTTGCAAGTATGGGGTGTCCCCCTGTAGTTATAGATAACTTACTGTACCTGATACCAAATCAAATCATCCATCATCAGAGTTCATTGTGCTCCCCTCTCTCTTTGTTTTTACCCCTCCCTCTCTGGATGCTTCAGTTCTATGTTCAGCTTTCAAGGGTTTATTTTAAGCTTGTATTTATCTGACCTTTTGTTTGTTTTCTCTATATTCCACATGTAAGTGATACCATCTGATATTTATCTTTTGTCTTCTGACTTATTTCACTTAGCATAATCCCTTCCAGCTCCATGCATGTTATCATAAATGGCATAAGTTTGTCTTTTTTTTAATCTCTGAGTAATATTCCATTGCATACATATATACCACACCTTCTTTTATTTTTTTAAAGATTTACGTATTTATGCATATAAGAACTGGGGTGTAGACCAGAGGTGAGGAGGGTGAGACGATTTACCAGAGAGAGTGGGGAATAGAACAGGCAGATCTACTGAAATATACTGCTGAGTGGAGCAGTGGGTGAGACAGGTGAGGACTGCTGCACCATGTGGTTTGCTCCCTGGCCAGTGGAGCGGGAACGCTGCTGGGGATGGAACTTGGCTTTCCACCAGGGATAGAACTCATGCTGCAGTGGCTGACACACAGTATCACTTGATAGCACAGTGTCTTTAACCCCTGCACCACCAGGAAGGCCCTATACCATATCTTTTTGACCAATTCATCTGTTTGGGGGCATTTAGTGTTTCCATAATTTGAATTCTGATACCATCAATCTTCTTTTCCTTCAAAAAAAAAAAAGTAGATAAATCCCCTCTCCTGGTGGTGCAGTGGTTAAGCGCTGGCCTGTAAAGCTGCCTGCAGCCTCTGCAGCACCAGTTTTATCCCCGGCCACTAGCAAGGGTTCCACATGGAGCAACAGATCTCTCCTGCAGCGCCCACTGCTCCCCTCTGCAGTGTATTTCTTGAGTCTGCCTGTTCTGTTCCCCGCTCTGGCTCTAGTGAATTCTCTCACTCTCCCGTGCTTCTGACTGCACCCAGTGCTTGTATAAATAAATAAATAATCTTTAAAAAAAATCCCTATAAGATTCCCTAAGAAAACAAGGGAAAATCACAAATATATGGGATCAAAATATGAAAGTGGAGCAATTACAACAGATGCTGAAGAAATATAGAGGATAATCCCAAAATACTATGAGCACTTATATGCTAACAAATTCAAGAACCTAGAAGAGATAGATAAATTCTTAGAATTTTACACTCATCTGAGACTGAATAGGGAAGAAAAAAAAAATCCAGAATAAATCAATCACAAGCAAAGAGACTTAAACAGTAATCAAAACTCTTCCAAACTAAAATTTTGGGACCAGATGGCTTTACAAATAAGTTCTGCCAAACCTTCAAAGATGAAGTAATACATATCCTGTTCAAATTGTTCCAAAAATTTGAAAAAAAAAAAAAGAATACTTTCAATCAAATTTTATGAGGCCAACATTACTCTAATACCAAAACCAAACAAAGACAACACAAAAAAAGAAAACTACCTACCAATTTTCCTAATGAACATAGATGCAAAAATCCTTAATAAAACCCACACAAACTGAATCTAATGATGCATTCAAAAGATCATATATCAAGACCAAGTGGGATTCATTCATACCAGGGATACAGTTTGTTCAACATCCGGATGTCAATCAATGTCATTCATCACATCAACAAAAATAAAGATAAAAACTATTTGATCATATCAATAGATAATGAGAAAGCATTAGATAAAATTCAACATCCACTTATAATGAAACCCTTGAAAAACTTTGGATAAATGGAACATAACTTAACATAATAAAAGTTATACACAACAAACCCACAGCTAGTATCATTCTCAATAGTGATTTACAATCACACACAAAAAATACCTAGCAGTAAACCCAACAAAGGAGGCAAAGACCTATATAAAACAAAACAAAACAAAACAAAACAAAACAAAACAAAACAAAAAAAAAACAATCTATAAGACTTTGCTTAAAAAAAATAGAAGACAAAAAGAAATGGAAAGATATTTCTTCCTCCTCCTGGATTAGAAGAATCTACATTGTCAAAATGGCCATCCTATCCAATGCAATACACAAATCCAAAGCAATACTAATAAAAATGGAAATGGTGTTCTTCAAAGAACTGGAACAAACATTACTAAATTCATGTGGAATCACAAAAGATCCTAACAGTCAAAGAAATCCTTGCAAAGATTAGGATTTCATTAACCCCAACATATATTTTATTAAATGATATTAGCATAGAATGGGTGTGAAATTAAAAAAAAAAAGTTGTAGCTTATAAAGATTCTTGGAAAGCAACACTTATTTACAATTTGATGCAAAAAAAATGAGAAACAGGAATATTTTTGGATCTTAAGGGACTTGGAGATTGATGAAAATGTTTGAATGAAAATCATTAGACAGATTCTCTTTCATAGCTATAAACTTGCAAATTCATTCCAGATATAAAAAAATTGCATTAATATTGCATTTGACTTATATTAAAACCATATTGACTTCCTTATGTTGACAGGAGAAAAATTTAAAAGATGATGTGATGTTTCTATGGCTGATAACTTCTGTTCATTATCATTTTCAATATCTCAATTTTTATTTATCTAAATACTATCTTCTTTCCATTTCTATTTTTACTGTTATTGATCCTGACTGACTGAGGCAAGTTGGCTCTATTATCTTGCTACCATTCCAAAATTCTAAAGGAATAAAGTACCTTACCTTGTTTTTCTAAATTATATTTCTAATCACGTTTGTCTTATAATGCTTCTTGTTCTTGTTGCTTTGCCTTTCCATCCCTCACCCTCCAGCCCCAAATCCCCCTCCATGTTGCCTCTGGTTGAAATAATTTCTCTTTTCACTTCTGCACCTTTTCAAGTCCACTTGATAAAAACAAGTCCTGCACAAGTGTGCCCTTTTCTGAAAGGATCATTGTCATTATGCTACTGGTGTGCTTTGCATTTGTGTCTCTTAAATCTCCCATCCAACTATGTTGAATAATGATTTGTTTATCTGTCTAAATCCCCTACTACATGGAGGCAGAAGTAGGATGATTTCATTTCTCACAGTACAGTGCACTCAGCAGACGTTCAGGGATATTTTTAAATGAGTGCAAAAAAGAGTAAGTATATTGCTAAAAATTGGGTTTTTTAAAGAATTGAGGATGAAAAACATTCAACCAGAGAAATCAGCAGTTTGTACTCTATTGGCTGTGTATTGAAGTGAAATGCATGAACTTTGGTGGAAGAAAAACAGCTTCATGGTAGTAAAACACAACTTGAGGGCCTCCCCAGTGACACAGCAGTTGAGTGCTGGGTTGCGAAGCTTTCCCGCAGCCTCTGCAGCACCAGTTCGATCCCCGGCTGTTCCCCTCAGCAGTGTACTTCGGTCCTTCTGCCTGCTCTGCTCCCTGCTCTGGCTTTGGTGAATTCTCTCACCCTCCCACGCTTCTGACTGTACCCAGTGCTTGTATAAATAATAAATAAATAAATCTTAAAAAAAAAAAAAAAACACAACTTGAAATCTGACAAAAATTTGTTTTGAAGAGTCCTATCTTCTGGTTATTCTGTGGCCATATTCTCAACATGATCTCAAGAGAGAAAGTCACACAGATTGACTCTTTTATGTCTGATTGAGACTGTTCACCTATACACTATAACTATAGTTCCCAACCTGCTGGGGAAGAGCAACCAAATCATACCTAAAATTCTATCCTGAATATATAAGTTGATTAAAAGTCAGGCAGGGATAACTTTCAAACTTTCAAAGGATTCTGTGATCAATTTAAAGTAGCATGCATGAGAAGGGATTCACTTAGAAAGTTGTCATTATAGAGAATTATTAAAAATAATTTATTGAATGTCTACTGCACACAAATCAAATTAAAATTGTCTGCTCTGGGTCATCTGATGGACAAACTTCCTTGTTTCCAAACACTTTAACATTTAATGAAGTTTAGAATCTTAATATTTTCTCATTATTGCTTCTGATTTTTTTCCTTTCCTGTTTTATTTCTGATTATAGGTGGAGGGATAAAAGTGATAGCATGGATTAAGTTTTTGCTTGTTTTGTTTTTCAGTATTTTAAACAATGGATAATTCACTGGGAATATGCTGGGACAATTCTGCTAACATTTATCCTGCATGAACTTAATTCTCCCACAATCTCAATTACAGCACTATTTATTGAATGTCTACTCCACACAAATCACTGTGTTAAATTATGAATTATTGTGTTGTTTTAGGCAAAAGTTGTAGAAAACACAAATCTCTCCTTTTGTAACTCAAATATGTACTGGTTTACAGCAAACAGCTGTATTACTGATTGTTGAAATTTGCAGTCTATAGAGAATCAGTTATATAAGAAGACAATTTTCATCTTAGAGCAATTATAAAACTCAGAATCATATATAAGTGACATCAACCAGTATTGGTCTTAATCCTGACTTATTTCACATAGCATAATCTTCTCTAGTTCCATCCATGTTATTGCACATGGCAAGAGTTTGTCTTTTTCTTTTTTTTATTGCTGAGTATACATACCACATCTTCCTAATCCATTCATCTGTCTTAGGGCATTTAGGTTGTTTCCATAACTTGGCTATCATAAATAGTGCCACAATGAACACAGAAGTAAATATATATACCTTCTCTAATGTTTTTGCATTCTTCAAGTAGATAACTAGAAGTGAAATTACTGGATCATATAGTAGATCCACTAATAATATTTTGAGAAATTTCCATGCCATTTTCTATAGAATACTGTCCCACATTTTACTGCTAGTATTAGCTATGTGCTTTTCTTATGATATGCCCTGTATTGCATGCCTATAGGTTATCCCTTCAAAATCGTGTGGCAGAAACAATGCTTCACCCAGTAGGAGTGTCATTATTAAGAGGAGACTTAAAATGCAGATTTCAAATATATTTTGAAGTTAAATATATAAAATTCTATAGAAATGGACTATTCAAATATGTTCAGACATGGGTATTAGGATACCACTTTTAAAATCCTTAATTCTGTTTACTTTTTTCAGCTTTGCAAATATTTGCCTCATTCAACACAAATGGTAAAAATATACTCAGACTTTCACAGATAAACAAAGCTAGGCATGGATTATGGTGTTTTACTGCTCCCATAGCCACAAGTTTAGAGGAACCATCAAACATAGGAAACAGATCATTTTCCCCCTTAGGTTTGACAATTAATTGGAGTTAACTATCATTGATGGTGTTGTTTTACCCCTAAGCATTAAAAATAATATAAATTTATACTTTACAGATGAGGCGTTAGGAGGAAAGAGTTATAAATGTAAAAGAGTTATATTATTTTGTACATGCAAAAGGAATGAGTGCCTGTTTGTTGGCAGGCGTGCCTGGTTCTGGAAAGGTCCATGCAGTTGGGAAAATGGGGAGATTCATGCTTGAAATAAATAGTAAAACTGGGTCAAGCTTTCACTTATCAACAAAACAATAATTGTAAAAGTTCAGTTTCCACTATTCTGTTTCTCCCATTTTCTGGCTATTTTGGCCTACTACCAATTCCTTGAAATTCTTAGAACTTTTGAGATTTTCTAAAATACTTTACTTTTGTAAAGGAGAGTTGCATCTGTAAAGTATCTTATGGTTATTTTGTCAATAAGACTCCACATATTTTCATCTTTATATTCCAAATACAATACCATGATATACTTATCATTTAGAAGATGAAACGTAAATGTTTTCTAGGGAAAATAAATTGTGTATTAATGTCATTTATGAAAGTGTATTAGATTTCCATGGGTACCTTATCTTATTTGTGAGTATGTGTGATGCTTGAAATGTATGCTGTATGTAAATTTAAATTGGAAATAATGTAGGTAATCTTTATACCATTTCTGGTATTGCAAAAATCATCCCACTTTAAAATCACCCATTAGATTTTGACTCCCTCTCCCTTTTTATACTCAAAAAAGATTATCTAAGAACTCATCAAATTTATTTAACCAAGTTTCCAGAGAGTAAGAAATGTAATAAATAGGTAAATTTATTTACCGTAATTCTGTCTAACTGTTGGGTTGTGAATTTTTATTTTATAGAAATACTTTAATGCAAATTTTACTATTTAATATGTATGCATTTTTCAGACTTTGAAATTTTTATTCACAAAATTCTTTGTGTTGGCCCATCATAATATTTCCAGCTCTTGCTAGAGTGTTTCACTTACTATCTATGTATGAATTCCCCACTATGTAGCACTCAATTCATGCCAAAAATCTAATGCTTTAAAATCATTGCATTAAGATATACAGGCAAAATCTACTTCTTGTCATTTTAAGCATATATATAAATATATATATTTTACAATTTTTGTCATACAATTGGAAATAACGTCTGAAAAATTTCACTAAAAGTTTAAAGGGAAGAAATACAATGGAAAGAAGCAGAGAGAATAATAGTATGTCAATAAATTGCTCACACCAATTACCAGAAGCAACAGTGATGAAAACAGTAATAGTGCCAATTGCATAGTAAAAAGGAAAAGCATGAGAAGGTCAAGAACGCAGCTTGCTTCCATTCTTGGCTGGTAATTTTCCATTAGTCTCCCACACACATCATTGCCTTCAGTGTATTTAGAAGCTGGGTTATTCAAGATATTGTAGTTGGTAACATGTTCTGGAAAAGACTTTGCAGTGCTTTGGATTAGGCAATTGATTGCCCTGTGACTGGTGGGGCAAACTTTCTTTTTTTTTTTTTTTTTTTTAATTTTTTTTTTTTATAGAGGCATGTTTTATTTATTGTTTGTTTGTTTTGTTTATACATGCACTGGGTACAGTCAGAAGCACGGGAGGGTGAGAGAATTCACCAGAGCCAGAGTGGGGAGCAGAGCAGGCAGAAGGACCGAAGTACACTGCTGAGGGGAGCAGCGGGCGGCAGGAGAGGTCTGCGCGCCATGTGGGACCCTCCTCCGGTGGCCGGGGAGCAGCCGGGGATCGAACCGGCGCCGCAGAGGCCGGGGGCAGCTTCGCAACCCAGCGCTCAACCGCTGCGCCACCGGGGAGGCCCAGGTGGGGCAAACTTTCTGATCTTACTCACCCATTCCTTTGACAAACATTTGCGTGCCTTCTCTGTGCTGCTGACATGACATAAACCACAGTTTTTGTCAGGGTCACTCATGCATAGAGGGGACTAGTTTTACTCTTTTCCTTTATGTTGCCTTTATAGCCAACACCAATTTTAATGAGGTTACTTTCTGGTCGGAGGAAGAGATTCTCTGTTTCAACCAATTTATTAGTCTAAAGGAATTTAAACCTTGACATCATCAAATTTGTTTTTGTTGGAAAAGTGCTATTTTGTTTGCCTGTTCGTTTACATAGTATTTCAGGTATATTCTATAGCTTGAGATGAAGAAATCTTAATTTGGATTAGAGTCTGAATAGGTTTGAAATTATATCTGGGTTTAAAAATTACTTTTTGTTTGCTTTTCCCCTTTATGGGACTTGGGACATTTTTATTTTGCTCTTGTCTGGGTATGATATATTTCTATGCAAAAATTGTTCTCTCACTCTCTTTCCCTTCTTTCTATTTCTCCCCAGAACTTTTTAAATGCTCAACAAAGTGGGACTGATAGATAATTTGAACATATATTATTTTGATCTCTTAAAATATACTGATGCAGCTGAAAAAGTGTGAAAATTAGGAGGAAAATAGAGAAAAAAATCTCTAAGTTTTAAAAAAATTCAAGTAGGTCACTGGTAGAGCCAAAACTGTTTCTTTTTTTTTTTTTCTCCAACACTGAACCTGCAAAGTCATGTCAAGTACAGCAGATTTGGAATGTCAGCACCCTGATTAACCCAGGTTGTCTGAATTGTAATCTCTTGAAAGTGACTTTTCCCTTTCTGTTGAGGTTCTGCTTTCTTCTTTATAGATAAAATGTTTCAAGTCTGATGTGACCTGACTAATTTTTCTCTAGCAGTGCACATATTCAGGTCAACTACAGGTACTACAGAAATGTCTGGATTTATGCAGAGTGTAAAGTACCATTCCTCTCAAAGACATATCCCTGTCCATCTATGCTACTTCTTTAAAAGACTAGGATTTCTCATAGTTTCTCTAACCTTGAAAGCATTGAAAGTCATAGGCAGAGAGCTGCTGATCAATACATGGTGTACAAATAATGTGAGGTATGTGAATTAGCTTTGAAAAATACCAAAGAAATTCAGCGCTAATGTTTCTGTTTGAAACTCTGCTTCTGTCATCTACCCTAAGTTGTTATAACCATTTGGTGACTAATTTTCACCAACTTCAATAGGAATTGTTATATTCATTAATTATAAGTTCAGATGAATCAAAGAAATTTGAAATGCATTTTTAAAAATATAAAAATTTCAGAGAACTTTCTATATAGAGTTCTACATATTCTGAAATTTCTGAATATGTACCTATGATGGGTTTTTAAAAAAGATTTATTTATGCATACAAGAACTGGGGTACAGGCCAGAGGTGTGGGGGGGTGAGAGGATTCACCAGAGACAGAGTGGGGATGAGAACAGGCAGATTGAATGAAATACACTGCTGAGGGGAGCAGCAGGAAAGTCAGGAGAGGTCTGCGACACCATGTGGATAGCTCCCTGGTTGGGGATAGAACTTGTGCTGCAGTGGTTGCTGACTGCTTCATAGGTTGCTTCCCAAACTCTTGCGCCACCAGGGAGGCCCTGTTCCTACATATTTTTCTGTTGTTTTTAATGTTGAGAATACTTACCTGTTTTTATCTCAGGAATTAGTAGTATGAAATTAAGAAAAAAAGTATATTAACCACAAATTCTAATACTGCTCAAGGATTTTTGCAAGTTATCTCAGTAAAATGTGTTGTTGGTAATTCCCATATTTAACTCTATTTAAGTTACCCAAATTGCTGTTATTAAAATGTTCTATTCTAAGAGACAGTAATCTGGGAAACAATTCAACTTGTTTAAATCTCTAAATCAACCCTACCTCAGCAGTTCTCAATTTATCCTGCAAAAAGAAAAAAAAAAAAAAAGAAGAAGAAGAAGTAATGGACTGAACTGAAGCATGAGTGATGTAGGTTAGATAGGAAGAAGAATTTCCTGACAATAGGATTTTAAAACCTTGGAATGAATCACAGAAGAAAGTTATACAATTTCTCCTCAGTTGAAGTCTTAAATAAATATATATAGTTTCTAATTTTCACTGATGGGTCTAGGGTTTTCTTTGTTGAATTAATATGTACTTGAATATGCCCTTTAAGAGCTACAGGATCTAAAATTTTCATAAATTCATGTTTTGCATTTAAGAAAAATAAATTCGCCCTGTTAAATCCTAAAATTGTTATCATGTATGATTGAATAGGAATTACTGATATTGCAAGGTAACAGTGTTAAGCTGGAAGAATTTCATGCTATTTCTGATATATTTACTCTATTTGGGTAACTGCTTTCAATTTTCAAAAGAAATATCTAAATATTAACATGAATAATGAATTTTGTAAATGTTCATGGGAAAAGCATATCATTTGTATTTTTTTGTCTCAAGTATAATTTACAGAAGAGAGAAATGCTCTGTTGTGATATCTCACAACTATATACAAGGCATAAATATTTTATAGGATTCTATTTAGTAGTTAATTTATATCTTAACTGGAATTTTAAATAACTGCAATAAAAATCATGTAATTAAGATATTTCTTGTACTGGAATATATTTATAGAGAATTGGCACTCTTCTGAGATCAAAAATTTTAACTAAATAGTGTGCTACACATAATCTCTAGTGCCCATGTAAACTCCATAATGCTTTGATTATGTGAAAGTATTGATAGAGTCAGGGACTATGTAAAGAGAGTTGGAAATTTCTAACCCTACCACTTTGGTCCCCTCAGTTAATATACTGCTTTACAGTATATAAATATTCATTTATGTCTTAAACATATAAATAAAGAGACAAATTCTAAAGTTATTAATTTCCAATTCATTACAGGATGCCACATACCTGAGTTTATTGTTTATGTAATTTAGAAATCACAGAACTTAGCATTTCTTAATCGAATTGTGGATTGCTAATAATCCAGTATGATACTTCTTTTTTCCTTCAGGATGTTCAGATAATTAGAATATTTATTATTTTTATTACTTGATGAGGATCTAAAGTGCCCTAACAGGTATAATAAATTCATTGATGTATCATTTAAAAATAGGGCACCTAGAGACTGCTTTCCATCTTTGTATTTTTTCCATATTTTTCAATGTTAAGGAATATAGCCACAGACTAATTAAAAATGGTGTATTGTCTTTATTATTTAGGTTTGAGGTGGGATGGGAGGATGGAACACACACACACTCTTCTGTAAATAAAGTAGTATGAGTGCTTATAACACAAACTGATTTCTTAGAAACCTTAAATTCATTTCATTTTATTTTTATAAGCTTCCAAATTAATTATTTGCATTCCATAGCTTTTTAAACTTAGTTTTTCTATTTCAAAAATATGCTTTTTAAGAGAAACAATGTTATAGATGATGTTAAATTATCAGATCAAACCATAAGAAACTAATTACTTCAATTCTGGCTATATTTGTATTATTGTAACAAAATGACAAAGCTGCAGAGAATTTTTTATTGAAATATATACCACTGTGAGAAGAATGACGAGGCAATGAAATTAACTTAAATAATAATTAATGTGGAAAGCATTTTAATAATGACACAAAAATGAACCATGATCTGAAAAATAGGTGGTAACCAAGTTGTCCCTTTCAAACCAGAAACCAGGTCTAGAAGTGGAACACTATAGGGTACTTACTGAAATAAACCATCGTGTGTAAAATAAGGTATGTTCTAAATTGCTGGAGACTGGCACCATTATGTTTTCATCAGAGATAGTGTTTCATTTTCCTGTTGTATTTAGACTCACCCACCCTCCTTTTTTTGGTGTATGTGAGTTTACTTTTTACTACATTGCCCTCCCATCAGACAGATAAAATAACTTATTGGGAATTGAGAGAACATACATTTATCAAGAGTTGGGACCACTTGTTATTATTGTCTGACTCTTCAGAGGAACCAACAAAAGTTTATTATACTTCATCAGAAAACTGGAATATTCTAAATCCATCACAATTAAAATGGAAGCTTGAACATATCACTAAACCTTTCTTTTGATAACCCATATATAAGCCAGAAACAGGCTTAAATGAACTGTTTGTTTTAATGGATTTTTTTTTTTTTTTTTTTGGTGGGACCCTCGCCAGTGGCTGGGATTGAACTGCTGCTGCAAAGCGCTCAACCGCTGTGCCACCAGAGGAGGCCCTGTTTTAATGGAATTTGAGCAACTGAAATCATCATGACTGCTGCAGTACCTTGTTTGACAGTGAGGTTCCCCAGAAAAACTTGCTAGGGTTGGGGGAAAAGGAGAGAGAGAGAGAGAGAGAGAGAGAGAGAGAGAGAGAGAGAGAGAGAGAGAAATGAAGGAAAAAAGGAAGGAAAGAAAGGAGGAAAGAGGAAATGTTGTTCTCTTGTTTAGAGTGCTAATTTAAATGTCGACATTCGAGTTTTAATTTTCAACTCTAGAGGTATTGCACAGATGCCTCAAAGATTTTTGAGAGAGGATAAAGATGCATGGTTCCAATGTTTCATGTGAACTTTGTTAATGCCTAATGTTATACAGTGTCTAGGAGTTCTTACTATTATAAAACTGCATGTGTAATCAACTTGTAGGAATTCTTTTCTGTAACCTCAGTATGAGTCCTTTGTCATATATATTTGACAAATATTTTTCCCTGTCTGTGGTTTGCCTGTTAATTTTCTTATTGTTGTCATTTGATAAGCATCAACTTTAAAACTTGGTGAAGACAAATTAATTCATTTATCTGTTATGTTCAGTAAAATGAAAATTAAAACATAGTCACATATGCTATCACTTATTAGGATGACTATGAACAAAAAAGAAATAGATAACAAGTATTTTTGAAGATGTAGAAAATTGGAAACTTTGTATATTGTTAGTGTGTATTGCTAGTTTAAGATTCTTAAAAAAATGCAACCATCATATGATCAAGCAATTTATGGGTATTTATCCAAAATAATTAAAATTTAAATCTTTAAAAAATATTTACTTCTATTATTCATTGCAGCATTATTCACAATAGTTTATATGTAAAAACAAATTAAATGTCTACCCATGGATAAATGGATAAAGATAATGAGGTATACACATACAACAGAATATTTACCAGCCTTAAATAAGAAGGAAATGCTGGTATATGTGACAACATGGATAACCCTTCAGAATATATCCTAAGTGAAATAAATCCATCATAATAGGGCCAATGTTGTATGATTCCACTTCTGTGAGGTCTCTAAAATAGTCAAACTCACAGAATTAGAGTGGTAGTGATGAGGCTGGAAGAAAGGAAATGTGAAAGTTAGTATTCCACAAGTGTAAAGTTTCGTTTATGCAAGATGAATAAGCTCTTCAGACCTACTTTACAACATTTTGCCCACAATTAACAAATGTGTATCAACTTACTTAAAAGTTTGTTAAGAGGGTAGATCTGTTAAATGTTCATATCACAATTTACAAAATTATGGCACAATATATAGAAGGTTAGAAAAAACTAAAGAAACTCAAACCCTAGAAATCTGACTATAAAATTGAGGGTAATCTTAGATTATCCTCCATATAGATGCATGCATATATATGTGTGTATATGTATATATAGATGTCTATATATCCATGTATAAGTAAGGGTAACCTCCCTCCCCCCAGAAGAGAGGGAGAAGGTGAAGGGAGAAGATCTGTAACCAGAGCCTGCAGCCAAAGACTGTTACAGGTTGTGCCCCCTGGAGGAGTTTGGTGGTGAGAATAGATAGCCTCAGGGAAAATACTATCTGGAGAATCTGGTAAGAAATATAAGGGACTGCAGAAGAAGGCCCCAAGATTTGGTGTTTGGGGGTCAGCATTTGAGTATTTGGTGTATGGAATTTATTGTTTTCAGATCTTCAGTGATTCCAGAGTCAGCGATTTTGGCCCCTACTGCACCCATCTTCCAGAAGGCTGGTGTGGACCTCTGAAGGACATGGAGAGGACTTCAGCAGCCAGTCTCAATGAGGAAAAATTTGGAGGCTTTGCAAGTAGCCAAACTACTGAAACCGTTCCTGGTGCTGCTGCTATGACAGCCTAGCAGAGAAGGTGAAGACCCAGAGCAGGCTCCTTGCTGAGCTTATGAGTTTGGTGCTTTGCCCATTTGTTCAGCCACTGTGGCTGCCATTTTGAGTTTTGATTGTCTGGTGCTGTGCTGGGGCATCTTTGGCAGCTCTGGGAGCTTCTTTTGTGTCTTCTGTTGTCTTCTTGAATTTGAACCTGGTCTATAGTCTGGCTGCCACGTGTTCCAGGCCTCAGTGGCAGGAAGATGGCATCATGGGTGTGTGGCCTATTCAGGAGAGGAACTCTGCATCCTCAGTGATGGAAAGATGCCATCTTAGATGCCTTTTTGTTTAGGACTTGAAAACACTGGGCACTGCTTTGCGTAAGGCAAATGGCTATTTTTGGCCTCGGTAACTCTTTGATTTTCCCTGGTTTGTTAAATAAATCCCATTGCTGTTGTTCACTGAGCCTGAGTAGTCTTGCAATTGTGTGTGTGGGTAAAGAACTCATACAGTGACCAGTAAATTATTTGGGCAGTGTCTTGGCCAGTTTTAATGCCCCTTGCTGCCCTGTATCAGGTCCCTCTGACTATGGTAGAGAAACATTAGTATCTTAGAGGTGGGTGTGATATAGTATTATATATCTGAAGAGGTGTGAATCTGTACTTCTGAATCATATACAGTGTTGTATACCAGTATTAGCTCAATAAAATTATAAGTATAGTCAATAGAATTATGCTATAATTTGAGAGATCTATTTTTTCAAAGATAAATTTTATAATCAAAATTAAAAAGAAATCTAAATATATATGAATAAAAGTCTAGAATACTAATTTGGTTACATTCATGTTATCAGATAATGTGTAGTTATTTCAAAATGAACCATTTATTTGAAAAAAAGTCCTAGTAATAAACATCAAGAGTTAGTAAAATATACTTTATATTATCCAATATATTTTGGGTAGTATATATATATAAAAGATTTGCATATATAAATAAAAGTATATCTGTATCTTCTAAAAGATGTAAATGTTTATATATGTATATGTATGTACTCATTCCTATAATTCATTTATAACATAGTTAAAAAGTAATGTCTCCATATATGCATGGGTTTATTTTTGAACTGTACTCTGTTTTATTATTTTGATTATTTTATCCCAATGCCACCAAGTTTTTATGATTGCACTCAGATAACACAGCCATAGTTTAAAACTTGGCTATATCACTTATTAGCTGTGAGATACTCAGAAATTTATTAAGCTTTCCAAATCCTTGGTTTCATCCCTTATAAAAAAGGAATAATCATTATAAATTTAACAGTGAATTACTATGGAAATAAAAGATGTATAACTGGTAACAAGCACTCACTGTACTAGCTGTCATATGCTAAGTGCTCATTAACATCTCTGAGTGCCACAATAGTAATAATATTTATAATAACTATTGCATCATTAAATTAATTATATATTAACTTAATAATATTATCAATTGTAGTCATCTTTACAGAGGACATGGTGGCTAAATCACTTCCTAGGAATTCAGATTAAAATAGGCACAAGATGGAATACTGCTACAAATTCAAGACTGAATTCAGGGAACGAGAGAAACTAAGAACCACAAGAGCAGCAGATTTTACCTAATCCTTTTATGTGCAAGTGACCATCAAAGTATAGTTCTTTCAACTGCATAGGCAGGCTAGTCAGTACATTTTAAGAAACACATACTCTCCTTTCATTGTCACAGAAAGTTAATCCTTATTGTCTTGATGATAGATGGCAGTAAGATAAAAAAAAAAAAAAAAAAAAAAAAAACTGGATCACATAAAGGCCAAAGAAGAGGGCATGAAATGTTTAAAATGAGTGGAGAGCAGATTTACTGACATACACTGCTAAGGGGAGCAGCAGGCTAGGCAGGAGATGTCTGCTGCCCATATGTAGGTTAGCTCCCAGGTTGGTGATCAAACTGATAGTATTACCACTGAGACTTAATCCCTATGCCACTAGGGAGGCCCACTAAATTTTTCTCTTACAGTGTTTTCTAAGTTTTGTAGCTCTGTGTTTTCAATTTATGTGTATGATCCACTCTGAGTCAATTAGTATTAGTGATAGTATAAGACCTGTGTCTGTATTTAGTTTCTTATTTTTTATTTAAATATCTAGTTATTCTGATATTACTTAAGTTGCAAAATCTCTCCGTTGAATTACTTTGTTCTTCAGTTAAAGATCAGGTGGCTATATTTTGTATGTCTGTTTCTGGGTTCACAGTTCTGTTCCATTGATCTATTAGTCTATTTTTATACTAATACTATGTTGTCTTGATTTAGAGACTTTATAGGAAGTCTCTAAATTTCACAGAGTTAATCTCTAGAAGAATGATATTTTTCTGTATTTATAAGTTAATGGTACTGACCACTTTTCAATGACCCAGGAGACTCATTTTATTTTTCCAGGCATATTGACTGATAATTGATACAATGAATAAATAATAGGTTTTGAATAGAAATCTGACCCTGTTGCTTTCTAAAATCTAGCCCTTTCTGCTTTGTAAACTTAACCTAGATGCTATTTTGTTTCACCTGTGAAATGGATAATACCTTCCTTACAGTATAATTTCAAGGATTAGAGATAATGTGAAACACTAGACCAAGCTCAACACATGCGAAGCATGGCTATTATAATTATCCATATCACATGTTCCATTATATGTGTGAAAAATAATGAAATTAAATGAATTTGAATTCTTGTTTGCAAATGCCTAAATGGTGCAGTCCAGATACGTTAAAAAGTTACTTCCCAAAAATTGTAACTCAACAAAGTTACTCTCTCTTAATTTTTTTTTTCTGTCAATAAAGGAAACGAGATCATATGTCAGTATAACAGAACTGGCAGATCATGGGAGGAAAACATTAAGTATAGATATCAGAATCAATAGTTGTAATTGTAGAGGCATTATGCCAATTTTCCCAAGTTTAAAATACAGTATCTAGCTAGTTACATAATAGAAATTAATGATAATTTTTAACAAATAAAAAATAAGCATGGAATAATGTCTTTCTTCATATTGAGGATCAGATTGAGTGACTCTTTGATATTAAAAAAAAAGTCAATAAAAGAGTTTTTGTACAATGGTATCAATAGCTACTAGTTACAGAGGTTAATATTAAGTTCCATCCATGTAGAAGTTAAAGATTAGAGAACTTGGGGCTCACATTTATTTCCACGCACCTTTCATCAATGAGAACGGTTCACAGCTCTGGATATACCTTGGAAACACTGGGGATAAGGGACAGGGGAGCTTTTAAAAACATGACTTTCAGGCACCCAATCAAACCAATTAAAATCAGAATCTCTGAGAGTGGGACCTAAGAATGCTCTAGTAGCATGCTAACAAATATTAGCAATAGTTTTAGTACTAATAGAACTAGTAGTTCTGGCATAACCAGACAATTCTGAAAGCTTTATTTCATTGTCATGTATGGGTGAAATGGATTTTCACACTACAATTCTAGTATTTGATTGAAAAACATCATTTTAAGAAATGTAGAAAACAGGGCCTGGTGGCGCAGGCGGTTGAACGCAGCACTGTGAAGCTGTCCACAGCCTCTGCAGTCCTTGTTCGATACCCGCCGGCCGTGGAGATACCCACATGATGGGACAGACCTCTCCTGTCTCGCCTGCTGCTCCCCTCAGCAGTGTATTTCAGTCTGCCTGTTTTGTTCCCTGCTCTGACTCTGGTGAATCCTCTCACCCTCCCACACATCTGACCTGTACCCCAGTTCTTGTATAAATAAATAAATCTTAAAAAAAAAAAAAAGAAATGTAGAAAACATAAATTGGACTGGGAATCTACAATTTGTAGATCTTGCATTGTTTCATATTCTTACTTCAAAGAAAATATCTTATGAAATGTATTGGAAATTATGCGGTTATTGTCTGGGAGAAATTTGAGTAGTGCTGTCATTTTTTAAAGAAATTTCTTATTCCCTATTCTTCAAGATTTATAAGTTGTTAGGCTACGTTAGCACAAATGCAAGGATGCTCTACAGTGTAAAAATCCTTAACCTTCAGGTTCAGGGTCCCTAGAGCTCCAACTTTGTATACACTGAAAATGCACATATTATTAACCAAGGCACATATTCTTCAGAATGGCAATCACAATATTTGTTTTTATTAGGTAAAAAAATAGGCCCCAATGGTTTGAAATCATGTAAGATACTCTAAACTAAGTGAGCCAAAACTAAGAAGGAAAAGAAGTCATTAATAAATACTAAAGTTACATGTGGAAAAAAAAATCTAGAGATGAGGGTGAAAAATATTTTTTTCCCTAAATTTGAGTGGCCTTGAAATGTGCTTTTTCGAAAGCAAATTATTTTTATCATTTGAATTACAAATGAAGTTTTGACAAAATTGGACTGATGGAGGCAATTATTATTATATTGTCAAGGCTGATAAAATTGCTTGATTTCATACCAAAGGGTAAAGTACTAGCTGGTGAGTGCAACTAGCTGGTGAGTGCAATCTTGTACCTATCCTAAAATACATATAGGTTGAAAAGTGAGGAGCTTGCTGTTACTCTCCTGGGTTCTATTGTATTACCAACAGATGTCTTCAAGAAATTAAAATATTTGGAAAACATTTAGAAACATGTTGATAGAAATCCAATATATATTACCATATGTAATACACAGTAAGACATTAATATTCACGAGACTGATACTGATGCAGCTACTGATGGAAGGAATTCAATAAATTTAGATTTAGTGTATTGCAAAGCTGTGTCCTTTCATGCTGAAGCTTTGCTTCTGAGAAATGATGTTCTAATTATGTTTTTTAAAGATTTATTTCTACTTTAAGCTTTTTTACAAGTCTATCCCCAAACATGACTATCACTTTTCCTAAATGTCAAAAATTTGCATAAAGAAAGCATGAAGAGTTGAAAATATGCTAACAAAATTATTTTTTTAAATGCCATAGGAAGAGCTCACTTATATAATTCCTGTGAGAAATCATAACATTATACAAATTTGAATGATTAAGGCGGTAGCAATATACCTTTATTCCCTTACCAAAAAGGAAATTTTTAAAGGAATTTTTTTGGAAATTTAGAGAAGATAATGAAAACCCAGCAGAATACCAAAAGGTAAAACTGGGCAAAAAAGTAGAATTATCATAGTTGTTTGTGTGGTTTTTTTTTTTTTAATTTTTGTAACTGTAAACAATGTAAGGATTTATTCTTTATGGCCAATGAAAAGAATGCATATTACAATGTATAAAATCACACCTCATGGATAGAAATAGTACACTCATGATGCTTTGCAAAATTAGAGCCTTGGTGTACACTTGGAAGGAGATTCAAGATCAATGTATACATTCACATTGCAAAATAAACAAAAAAAAAAAAATTGTACTTCCATTGGAGAACAAATTAGAGCCAAAATGTCCCATGGTAATATTTATGACATATTTTACTGTAGTTTATATTACTTGAATAATTTGAAAGGTAATATAAAAATAAAATATATATCAAAAAAGAAAACTTATGGGATGTCATAAAGTTTTTCAACAAGAAAACCAGGAAAAGAATGTCATCATTTGTGTCTGCAACTACTTTGAAGGCCCAGATTTAAATTCAAGTTTTAAGTTTATTTATTTATTTAGCATAGGCCACAGTATGCACCTGTCTCAGTTTTTTTCAATAAGTAAAAGGCAGTTTCTAAAATTTTAGATTGGAAGTTGAAATGATGTTATAAGTGGATGCTGCACAATCAGAAATAAAAATATATTCTCAATTTTTAATTTATAAAAATTTAATAAAATATTTAAAAAATTTAAAAATAATAATAAAAAAGTTTTATAAAATAAAATTTGGCTATACCAAAAATTACATACCTGGAAGTTTTTCTTAGCACCCAGTTTGTTCAGCGTTAGAACACCAGGCTTCCTTGTATGTATGTGTTTATTTTTTAAATTTATTTACAAAATAAAACAATTTTCCTGAAATTTTAACTTAGGCCAAAATGCAAAAGAGTAATATTTTTAACTATAGGTCTCCCACTTCATAACAGTGAAGTACTAAGAACTTCCATATGCTCCTCAAAGGTGAGCATTATTGGAAATGAAACGTGGATGAAATGAGGGCTGTGTTTTCACAGAGCTCCTGATCAACTAGGATTATAAGTATCTACTGAGCTAAGAATCCAATTATCCTACTTTCTAAACCCATGCTCTTTTTCAGCTGAAATATTGAGAGCACATTTGATTTCCAATTTCCATTATAATGTGTCAGGTAAAACACTTGTATTTTTTGCAAGCCATAAATGCTGTAGACAGGCCATGTGAGGATAATACAAAATGGAAACTTGGACAGTTTTACTCTTGGAATATTTTATTTGGTCTCATATTTGCACAGTTTTCCCTATCCTTTATAACTTTGGAAGCCCTTTCCAAACAAAGTATTCTCTCAATTCCACTGATAATTAAAAAAAATAAAGTTGTTCTTTTATTGCATGATATATGCTAAAACACTTATTTTATGTCAGAAACAATGTCAGTTACTATTTTAGGTGGTTAAATATTACACTATACACTCTCTTTCATACAACCTTTAATTATATTTGAGACACATTTTATTGCCTTCCCAACAGCCATTTTTTATTTTTAAACATATCTCCAGTAGTATTTCTACAGTGAAGTACCTAGCCCAAGGGCTGAATTATTTTAAGTTTAGTCTTATTGCCCTATTCCAATCATTGTTCCAAGAATAGGCATATGACATAGTTCTGGCCAAGGAGACGTAGAACTATCTGCTTAAAACTTATGGGCAACATTTTCTTCCCTGATAAAAGAGAGGGGATTAGGAATGCCACCTTTTTCTTTTTCTTTTTTTTTTTTTTTTGGTGGATAGTGGCCTGACAGATTGTAATGTTTTCATTGCTACTCTGTATTGAGGCCACGAGAAAATGCAAAGACAGAGTATATTCACTGCTAGCTTTCTTGAAATGTAAACCAAGTGGCCGGTTAAGTTGTGTGTTCTGTTAGCTGCAATCAACAACAATTCTAACAGATACACATTTAACATGTGATAAATATAGTTTAGCTTAAATTATGTATAAAAAATATACTTCACTGACAAACATCCCCAAATTATCTATAATATCATCTGTTTCTTGGTTTAAACACGATTTTTAAAATAGATTGTGAAAAGTATCCTGGCATTACTACATTAAAAAAAAAATGAAGCAAATACTGGAAAACGTTTAATATAATTTTTATTTTAGGTTACTATTTCAAGTCCTTATTCACAAAGTACATTATTATGGGATGCCTTTTATTTAAAATGCATTAAAAAATCTTGTAGATTTTCTCTACCACTAGAATCATATTTATACTGTTTAACATTGGTTGTCACTTTGTAGAAATATTGCCATATTTGCTATAATTCAAAATTATAACTCAATTAGAGAAGTAAAAAGCAAACTTAGTCATGTACATTACTCCTTAATGGTGTATAAAAGCTCCCAAAGGGTATTTCATATTCCTGATAAAAACAAGCAATATCAACACAAAGCATGAACATCCAACTCTTGACAAATGCATTAATCTTTTTCTACCCTCCAGAAAATTTGACCAAACTCTCTGCAACACAGATGATCTTATGAACATTTTTTTTTCTTATAAGTGAATACCACAGACAAAGCAATATAGTCTGTAGGTAGTTTCATAACCGGGAGTCAGATACTTGAATTTGAATTCCTGCTTCGCCATTTCCTAGTCTGTGGTCCTGGGAAAGTACTTAATCTTACTTAGCGTACATTTGTTCCTTCATTTGTAAAATGGGAGAAAATAGTTGTTGCAAAAAATCATTTCAAATATTAAGTAGGTTATTATAATAAGTGCCCAGTACAAAGTATATGCTGTATGCATGCAGGTCTTATTATTCTTCTGTCTGTATTTTCTCTGCAGCCATTTGTCTGTTCTCTAAATTTGAGCAACACTGTTATATTTTGATACAACTAACATCAATATTATGGATGTAATATACATTGTGTGAATAATCTAAATTTCCTCTGAGTGGGTAATATAAGTGGCTATCAATTTTCTGAAAGTCCTTTTTGTTTTTCTTGACTCCTTCAGCCTTCTAAAATAAAATAAAAAAATACTATATTATTCTTAGATATAATCTGCCTTCAGAGCATTTACATAATTTCCCCACTGTGAGGATGTTGTAGAGATTCTATTTATTATATATTTTATATATATATATTATATATTTATTATAAATATATATTTATTATGTATATAAATATATATTGTATATTAATTATATATTATATATTTATTATATATTTTCTTAAACTTTTTAATAAGAACATGAGGATATGTCTATGCAATGCCTCTTCTAATTTTGATGAAGTGCAGTGATCCTGTGTTACTGTAGAAGTCTTTACACCAATTTCAGGAGGCACTACTAAAAACTTCTGTGGTGAATGTCATATGTGAGGTGATATTATAACTTATTGCCTTGGAAATTGTTGAAAGCCCAGCAATTGGAACGATTGATGCAGCTATTCATTGAAGTCATAATATCATTAATCTGCTAAACATATGCATAATTTAAACATCTGAGCAACAAATGATAACTCCTATTAGGAAATATCCATGCAATCATGTCATAATCCATCATATTAAACCAGGCTTCAGCCAATTTCAATTATTTTCACAGTATTCACCAGAATAAATAGAAAATACTGCTAAAAATTTAATTTAATAAATAGAATCAGATCCTTTTAAAGTATGATAGATAATAGAAAATGCAGAGTTGTAAAACATGAAAAGTTCCCACCAAATATGTTACTTTCCTAAATGCCTTTGTATTTTAATGACAATTTCCTTGAAAGTGTGTTTAGAAAATTTCACCTGTTACTGTTAATAGTTATTTTGAGAGTATGAAGAATGTTTTATAACAATTAAACAGTTTTATTTTATAAATTGCACACTAACATCTTTTCAGAATTACTGTTACACTAGTTTTTTAACTACTCTTGTAATATTTTTAGGTGAAATTTTATTTTTTAAAACATGTATTATTTATTATTGAGGTAGAATTGGTTTACAACACTGTATATGCCTTAGGGGTACAGCTCACATCTCTTCCAATGAAAGTTACCGCACCACACCAAAGCATCAATAATCCTCTAGTATAGACTAATGAGCCCTCTGTTCCAATGTTCCCCTTCTACCCTAGCCCCTGGTAGCCTCGGTTCTGCAGTCAGATTTGTAGGGTTTGTCTTGATTTAGTTTTTGTCTGTTCTTCTGTTTAGTTTCTTTAGATTTTGCAAGAGTGGAAATATCTAGTATCAGTCTTTTGAACTTCTGGAGCATAATATTCTCCAGTTCCAAACATGTTGTTGCAAATAGTAAGACTACATCTTTTTTAGAGCTGAATAGATGTTCATTGTGTATATAGACCACGTTTTCTTTATCTACTTATCTGTCTTTGGGACTTAGGATGTTTCCATAACATGTCTGTTGTAAGTAGTGTTGCAGTGAACATAAGAATGCACTCCTTAACTCAAATGTGTTCTGACAGCAAGGGATTTAGGAACATCCTGTGACTCTATTTTCAGTAAGTCTGGACAGTTTCTTCATAATGAGGCACAAAAGGAAAATATTACCTCTAAATTTATCAGATGTTGGGTTTTATAAATATGCTTTTAAAAATAATATATTTGTTTTTATTTTAGGAGTCTGATTCTTCATTTTAAGCTTAAAAGTGTATATAAATGTAAAGTATGGTTGATTTTTTTTAAAAGATAACATCTTTAAGCTCATGTTACAAAAAACTGTTTCCTGTGTCATAAACAAATTGAAATACTAAATCCATGGTACATCCACCTATACAACAAATGTTTGCTGAGTTCTTGGGCTGAACCAGGAACTGTTGTTGTATATAATGCTGAACAATAGCAAGTTCCATACTTCCATAGCTTCCATTCCAGTGTGGAAGACTGATATGAAATAAATAATTTTGGGAACTAATAAATGCTATAAAGCTGCAATATCCAATATGGTAGCCACATGCAAATTCATGAACATTAATTAAAATCACAGATTTAGTTCCTGCATTATACTGATCACATTTAAAATATTCAGTACTTATACATGACCATTGACTACCTTGTAGGAGATAATGAATATAAAATTTTGTCATCATGAAAATTCAATTGACAAATTCTCTACAACTTAGTGAAAAACACAATTAAAATATGGAGTCAGGACAGAAGAGTAGAGATTATATTTTGTTCGGAAGGGGTGATAGGTAGTTCAGCAGATATCTCTTCTCAGGAAGTGACATTTGAGTAAATAATTGATTTGAAAGAGTGAATCCTGTGAGCATTTAGAAGTACTGTCCAGTCAAAAATTTCCCTATATACACTCCTCAGTTATTATAAATTTGTGATTTGCACTTAAAAATAATTAAAATGGTATCATCAACAATTAAAACCAATTCCTAAAAATTCCTTAGAGATATTAAAATAGCATTTTCAAATTAAAAACTGATAGAATTGCAATGTGAACATTTTAGTTTTTCAAGTTAATTTTAATCTTATTATTATTCCAGTTTGGGAATTTTAATACTCATAAAATATGCAGCAGGTCAAATAAAATCTACAAGTCCAAAGGATGTAGTAAACCTAATCAGAATTCCAAGTGGTTACAAATTTCTGATGTTTTTTGTTGTGTAGCTTCATATTTATAGGTTTCATTTCTTTTATTTTACTTAAGAGACTGTAAATATCTTGATTAATTTATGTGAACAAATCCAGATATATTGGGGATCATAAGACCTAATTCCATGAATTATTCCTAGAAGAATTTTGCCAGAAAGAAAGAAAAAGAAATTTAATTAACAACCATATAGCTGAAGAGTCAGAAATAATAATTGTAAGTTAAAAGGAATCAACATAGCCCTTAATTTCAAAGATGGTAGAATAACATACTGCTTTTAAAAACAAAATTTTGTTGGGCCTCCCCGGTGGCGCAGCCGTTGAGCGCTGGGTTGCGAGGCTGCCTGCAGCCTCTGCAGCACCGGTTTGATCCCTGGCCCCAGGGCGACGGTCCCACATGGCGCGCAGACCTCTCCTGCCGCCCGCTGCTCCCCTCAGCAGTGTACTTCGTCAGTCTGCCTGTTCTGCTCCCTGCTCTGACTCTGGTGAATCCTCCTGTGTTTCTGACTATACCCAGTGCTTGTATAAATAAATAAATAAATCTTAAAAAAAAAAAATTCCCTTGCAAACCTTAAAAAAAAAACAAAACACAAAATTTTGGAACTCAGGAAAAAGGAGAGTGTGCAAAGGGATGTTATCAAATGATAACTAATGTGTCCTTAGAGCTGCAACCACTCAGCCCAAATGTTTGATCAACATTTTTCTGAAGTGACTGGTTATTAACTATATTCTCTCTGGTTACTCAAAAAAGTGTTTACTGAAATTGTTACCTTTAATTTTAATTTAGTAAAAATAGTGAATCTTGATGTATATTCATTTTGACATTTTAAAATTTAGTCATATTATTACATTTGAAGTTTATTAAAACTGAATCTCATTTTTATCATCTTTTGATTTTTTTTCTCATAAGCATGAGAAATAGAAACAAAATTTGGCAGAATTTTAAACTCATTAGGGTAAGCCCCTAATTTAGAAGCATTGATTATGACTATGCAACCATTTGCTCTATCCTTTTGGATAGAATAGTACCTCCTTTCTCTTATATTAATATTTTATGAATTTATTTATGTCCTTCTTATATATTCTAATCAAATGACTTACCATAGCTCTGCTTCCATTTTATTTGTAATGTTTTCCAAAAGTTTTAGTTACTTAATAGCTCATCAGATTTATTTTTATGTATCTTAAAGCCCACCAAAATATTTTATATACATGTAAGACTTAAATTAGCAATACCTTTTACATATCATAGGAAATATATCTAGTAAATGCTTATGAGTTTATTTTTAAAATATTTATTTATTTATGCATACAAGAACTGGGGTACAGGCCAGAGGTGTGGGGGTGAGAGGATTCACCAGAGAAAGAACGGGGAACAGAACAGGCAGATTGACTGAAACACACTCTGAGGGGAGCAGCAGGCAAAACACGAAAGGTCTGCTATGCTATGTGGGTAGCTCCCTGGCTGGGGATTGATCTTGTGCTGCAGTGGCTGCAGATAGTTTCATAGTGCTGCATCTTAACCTCTTGTGCCACCAGGGAGGCCACTGCTTAAGAGTTTCTTACTATAAAAGACATTTTAATTCAGCACACACTGTTGAGCAATTACATTGATGTATTACCGAAAGAAAGGATCAACATAATTTCTATTTTCATATTAATGGGAAATTGTAGTGCGATTGGGGAGTCTAGACAAGGTGGTGGCTAGTCAGGTTGTATGGATGAGATGGAAATGACTTTAGTCTTAAAGATGATTAGCTATTCTTGGCAGAATTTAGATGGAAAGTAGATTTTAGACAAGTCGATTGCTTTTAAAGTGAGTTACAAGTTATTGTGTAGGACTCTAATAATCAGAAATAATGTAAACTTATTTAAGATTCCTTCTCTTTTTTGCTATCTAATTGGGAGTTAAAAGAAAATTATTGTTGTTCTTTAGTATTGAACAAAATGCCATGTATTGGATTCTGAATATATTTTTATTAAATGAAAAAAATATTAAGTTGACAAATAAATTGTTTAATAAGAGATAAAGAGATATCATGACCCGTGACTGACAGGTTGTATAAGTCATGTCCATATTAGTATATCAATGCAGATTCATTCTTTTAGAACTGTCATGCAAAATATCACACTCTGGATACTGGGTAAAGAAAAAAAAATTTTTTTTTTTTGTTTTTTAAATAGTATCTCAACTTCAACAGTCACTGTATAAATTTTGTTAGCTCAGAATACATAGCTTATCTGATAAGATGAGAATCATGAAAAAAAAAAAGTAAGACTCTATTTAGTAATTAACCTACAGATAGTTCCATCAAACCCTATTCAGTTTGGTGAATGAATAAATCTTAATGAATGAATATTCTTATATCACTTTTCGGTCAGTTTTGTTTCATTTTCAACAAGTCTGTATCAGATTGATACAAATAAAAAGTCAGATAGATTTACTAGAGTTTTGAAAAGTGGGGTTAGTGGAATTAGTTACCTGATCACCAATTCCATGCTCTGTCCACTACCCCACACTGCCAGTTTCAGTCTCCTTGGAACTGATGCTCTGTATCTGATTCCAAATTTCTTTCTTCCATCTCTAAATCCTGTTTTTCTTGTCTGTCACCACCACCTCCAACAACAACACTTTCCAAATTTCATCCTATTTCTTCTATTTCTCTTTATTTTTGTGTATATACAAATTGCTCAATTTATGGCATAGTTATTTTTTCTCATCTCGAAATTTATTTTAATATCTTATTTCTTTTGTTTTAATGCACTCCCTGGAATGAATTGCTGTTATACTCTGCTTCCAGAAAGTTGACTGCCTTCCTGGAGTTTCCCATTGTCATCTTCAAATTTTGGATCCAGTGCATTCCAATTTTCTATTGTTTAGCTTCCAAACTTTTTATTCAGTGTTAGATGAAGTGAAAGTCTTGTATGGTATTATAATACTATGTCAATATGATTACCATTCCCCATAAAATTCCACTTACCCACATCTTTATGATAATACTCTAGCCTCAACTACAAATTCAGTCATTATTATCATTATAAGCCAGTTCACAGAGTATTCTTTGCTGCTGATACTTTTCTATTTAAAACATTGAGTTCAAGTGTTATCTGTTTTAAATCAACAATTCAATTGAAACTACAGTTCATGCTCCAGCCAGAGAAAAATAACACAGAATTGTCTGTTGAGTTTCCTGGTGTCAAGGTGGTCAATTAGGACAAAGAGTCAAACTGAAAGTAACAATCAAGCTTTTACTCACTTACTGTGACTGTGCAAGTCAGAGGCCAAAAAGTGAGACTCTGGCTCCCCAGTGTTTAAGTTTCCCGCATGGAATGCCACCAGCGAGGGCCAGATGACTGCAGTGCAGAAAGGGAACTGTCTCACTGCTGAGGAGTCCTCTCCCAACAAAAGCTTCTGTTCTCTCCCTCCACATTTTTTTTTTTTAACTAAACTCAAGGGGCAGGCAGAGGACAGGTAAAGAGCGAGGAACAGAAAGTACAGAATTACGGTGTACATAATTGCTGCAGCAGAGTCGGCCCCATAAGGAGACTTCTGAATGGACGTGCCTGGACTGGGATTGCAGATACGTGTATGATCATGGCTGGTTCAGGGGGCCTGAATGCTTGACTATAACTCCCTTTAGAAAAACTCGACTGAGTATGCACCAAACTTCACTTGGGAAGGACAGTTTTAGTTTGCCCTTGAGATGTGCCATGCAGAGACTTGTAATTACCTATATTAGGCCCTAGGAAAAAATATATAGAATTTCAGCTGAGACGACCACATACTAAGAGCTTCTGCACAATGAAAAAACTTGTGTCAAAACAAAAAGCTATCTTACTGAATGGAAAAGATATTAACATGTGATACATCTGGTAAAGGTTACTATCCAAAATATATTGACACATATAACTCAACAATAAAAAGCAAATTAAAAAATGGGCAGAGGATTTGAATAAACACTTCTCCAGAGAAGACATAGAAATGACCAATAAGCACATGAAAAGATGTTCATTATCTCTTAGGAAGAGATCATGTATTTGAGAAGTTGTGGAGAGAAAAGAACCTTTATACATTGTTGGTGGAATGTAAATTGGTATAACTCTTATAGAAAGTATTATGGTGATTCCTCCAAAAATGAAAAATACATTTTTTTTTTATGATCTAGTTATTCAACTTCTGAAAAAGACAAAAACATGAATTTGAAGAGATGTATGCACCCCCTTGTTTGTTGCAGCATGCTTTTTAGAGTAGCCAAGGGCTGGAAACAACCTAAATGTACATCAGGTGATGAAGGGATACAGAAGATATTGTGTACATATAAAATGGAATTTTGTTCAGACATATAAAAAGATGAAATCCTACTATTTTCAACAAAATAGATGGACTTACAGGGAATTGTGCTTAGTGAACTAAGTCAGACAAAAAAGAGAAACACCATATAATTTCACTTCTATGTGGTATGTAGAGAAAATAAATGAACAAATGAATGAAATAAAACAAAAATAAGCTTTGGGCTATAAAACAAATTAATGGCTACGAGAAGGGAAGTGGGAGTGGAGGTGTGTATTCAGGACAAAGGTGACAATCGTTTGGTGAAGTATAGAGTTAGACTTTTAGTTGTTTATTTAACGTACTCATTGATTCTCAAAAATGAACATATGCAACTAATATAATGTTATGTTTCAATGTTACTTCAATAAACATTAAAAAAGCAAAATAAATTAAAGTGAATTTTGAAATCTTCTTCATTTTGCAGTTCTGACTTGTGTTATTCAAATTATCTGAGTGATAGGGTAGGGAAATTTACATCATGTCAGATTAGAGTAATCCTCCAAATAACTTGGCATTTAAATTCCCCTATACCCAATATTGAATTGTTTTAGGAATGCTATCTCTTTGAAGTAGAAATTAATTTTTACAATTTAACCCACCCTCAACCAAATTTAGTAGACCAAGTCTGTGGTCACATGAAATTACAACTTTGGAATAATTTACATCAAATTTTCTTAGTGAATAACTGCTAAATTTCTTTTTTTTTTTTTAAAGATTTCTTTATTTATACAAGCACTGGGTACAGTCAGAAGTGCGGGAGGGTGAGAGAATTCACCAGAGCCAGAGCGGGAAACAGAACAGGCAGACTGACGAAATACACTGCTGAGGGGAGCAGTGGGCGGCAGGAGAGGTCTGCGCACCATGTGGGACCCTCGCCCAGTGGCCAGGGATAGAACTGACACTGCAGAGGCTGCGGGCAACTTTGCAGCCCAGCGGTCAACTACTGTGCCATCAGGGGAGGCCCAACTGCTAAATTTCTTAAGTATTCTTGTCTAATAGAAAATTACTTCCAGTCACTTTGAGGTGATCCATAATTTATAGAATCCCAAAGTGGTATTGGGAATGGTAGAGATGACTTGAATTTACATTGTATACATATTGACTGCTGTTTACATTTTAAAATTATTTTGATCTCAGACATGTTCTCATGAGGGTGTGTGTGTATGTGTGCGCACGCTCATGTGTAATGCAGTGATTCAGTATTCCAGTTTCTTTCTTTCCTTAGGACTATATTGAAAAAAAAAAATACTGCAATCAATGCCATTGTAGGGTTGGTGAATTTCTAATAGGACTTGGATATATTATGTCTTTACACAAATTTCATAACTGTTAACTATTTTCTGGTGCAATGTGGCATTAAGTTGTTTAGCATATATACATCTTTATTACGATGTCATGCTATTAAAAGGTAAATGTAGTCCTCACATTTCCTTGATGCTACTGATAGGTCCCCTAAAAGAAAACAGTTAGTCCAGAATACCTTTTACTTTTTGCCATGAAAACAACTGTTTAATGAGTGTTCAGTTTAGATTAGAACATTTTAGAAGTGTTTTGTTTGTGTCTGTGTGTGTGTGTGTTTTGTTTTGTTTTCCCTCAGGACATTAACAGGAAGCAGAAGCTTCATATGATTCTTGTCTAGAATGGATATTTCTTGAGGAAATAACTGAGTAAATATCAGATGCTCTCAAAAGCCTTGACCCTTGATCTGTAGTTAGGTTCTAACATTTTGTTTATTTCACATTAATTTAAAAAATTCACCTAGACTATTAGTATAGAATTTTCAATGTGCTATATGCTGAACGGTTTCTTCTTTTTATTTACTGATTCATAATTGTTTTTTTAACATACATTAGATGACACATAATTAAGTTGTAAAAATTGTGGAAAAGGTGTTTATGTAGAAAGAAAAATGTATATATATGGAGATATCACATTTTTCATGTAGCCACAATAAATAATTTTGAAAAGATGTCCTGACATCTATTTATATTGCCTGGGACTACCATTCTAAACAGTAAAGTTCACTGTGTGACTATTGTAGTATCAGCAACTGTCTCAAGTTCCTATTTTTTTCATTTGATTTACCTTGGCTCTAATTTATTGAAAATTTTATTTACAGTCTCTCTCTCTCTTTCAATTAAAAAAGACATGGAGAATTGGTTGTAGCGATGGGAAGAACTTTTGCCTGTCTTACTTTTTTCCAGTGAGAGCCTTTTAGATATACCTTGTTTCAAAATTTCGTAATGAATATTTTATTAACTAAATGTATGTGCTCTTGGTAGAATGGCTGGATAATGTATCATTATATTAACTTGTACTTTGCTAGTATCCCTCTGTTGATCTATTATCTATATATCTATTTGTATATCTGTATACTTTCTTCAACTGTGGCCTAAAACTCAATGTAAACAGAATATTTTGTATTGTGTAGGCAATATTTTTAATACAACAAACTAGCTCTTCAGCCCAGGCATTTGTTTTAACAATATCATAACAGATTAAATGAGGCTGGTCATAAACCTGGAAGAGGTTGGTTTTTTTCTACCCATGAAGATTATAAAAGGCTTACTTAGAATTGGGCAATAATAGCAGAATCTGTAAATGGAATGGAATACTCTATCTTGAGATAGGCCTTCTAAAAGGATGGCAGTGGATCCCTGGACAATAAACAGGGATCAAACAGCAGTTTCTCTATCTAGCAGGGAGGAATGTTCCACCCTAAAATGGCCATAAATACTTGGAATATGATTTCAGTAACTACCACAGATGGACTATAGATCAAAACCTTTTCTCTATTTTCCACACATCTCATAAAGCAACAGGGCCTCAGAATTCTTGTGTAACTTTAGGAGGCAGGGAAGATGGCCCCCATTCCAGGTGAAACAGAAAAACTTCCCTACCCTTTCTTGTGGGTTGAAGCTGAGTCAACATTTATCAACTTTAGAATTGATAGACTAATGACAAACTTCTTACATCTAATGCTATTCAGCATATTCTCCCTATTATACAAAATTTTGTCTGACATCCAGCATAAGAACAAGATTAGGTAGACCACATTTGAGCTGTCATCATATAGCAAGGATGATCTATATTGTAGCATCTGAATCATAGGCTTGATTGATCATTTTCATACATGTTCATCAGGAAGAATTGTAAAGTCTACCTTAGCATCCATTAGTGTCTGTTTTACTGGGAAAAAAAATCATTACTTTTTTTAGGTGCTGTATCTCTGATCAGATTCTCCCTATAATTAAAATGCAAAGAGAAGGGAAAAGGTACTTATATGCAAAGACAATGGTAGTAAAATAAGGAAGACAAACTTTATAATATTTAGAAAATATCCTTTCTTAGAACAGGATTTGTTAAACCTCAACATTTTTCTGTTTAAATTTCATCCTTACTAAAGAAAATATAGAGAATACGTGAAGATATGTGAAAATTGTTTAAGGAAAACACTGAAAAGTGTCTAGAAAATTTAAGGTGATCACATGCTATATGTTTCTAATCTAAATAGTCAAATGTCCATCCATTCATTCATTCAGCTGTTGATAATTTGTTGAACGTTCCTTTGACAGGCATCATCCCCCACAGTTGAATTGCTACTTCATGTGTTATAGTAGAGAAATTCAACATTTATTCATTTGATGATACATTGTTTATAATAAGATAACAGGAAGAAAACACAGAGGTTCTTTAGTCCTCCTGAGGTTTATTTTTAACAACTTTTATTGATAATGGCTGTTCAATTTATGTCTTGCTTTATTCACACTACATTTGGATCATGGCCACAAAATTATTTCCCGGGGAGGACTAAGCAAAATGATGGGAAAAACCAGTAGTGTCTGGAACACCTTGGTCTGGTAGGTCAGCAATAAGTGAGCTTTTCTGGCTGCAGAACAACCTCTGGGATTTGGGGAGCAATAGAGAGATTATCACTCTTCCTTTCAACACCTGGCTTTGGGGCAGGGAATTGGCATCATGACAAAGACTATGGGAGCCTGTGGCATAAAAAGTTATTTCAGAACCATCACAGAAAATGCCATGTTGACAAGGACAGTGATGCTGCAAGAGGTGGTAGTGACAGAGTGGAAAAGTAAACAATGCTGACTTTGTTCTTGCCTGAGAAAAAGGCTGCCTGAGAGAGACTGGCCTGGTACACAACTCAGAAAAATTGCCCCAGGAAGCACTGGGCAGGTATAGCTTTGATGACATCCTTGAGGGTGGTACAGTGGCTAGGCTGTGTCAGGCCAGAGAAGCATAAACCACTGCAGATACTGCACCCAGACAGAATCTAGGTACTCTATGGAGATTATAGAGGTTGATGCTAATAACGGGCACTGTGAAACTCATTGCTAAATGTTCTCTAGAACCCCTTAAGTGACAAAAACCAGAATGAGGGAACTGGATTCCAACAGTCAAAAAGGCAACACTAAACAGCATCATTGCAAATTAGATGTTACATACAATCCCCTTCCTTAGGCTGGTGTTTAAAGAGATTCTCTTACATGGGGTGCAATCTGGGCTCCTGGCTGTGAGACCTTAAACATTGCTTATCATTGTCTAGATGCAGTTACTTTGGAGCTGAATTCTGTTTGATTGTGAGCCACATTCATCAGGAGCAACCTCTACCTCCTCAAGTTTGAATCTTTATGGACTTATCAGATCCAAAAAATGGGGGGAGTTTTAGGCTAACTGTGCTTATGGCGTTATAAATCAGGCCATTCTTTACCCTAACACTTATACTAAGTCATCTGGTCCACCTCATTTTCAGTCTTTGGGAAGACACAATGTCAACTCTGTGGATTTAGTAAGAAAAGTTTGTGTTCCCAAAACAGGGCAGGATTTATAGAAAGTCCAAAAATTTGTCACAAAACCAATATTTTTTTTCCTTAGAAACTATGACATTTGGATAAAATACCATATATCCTTCACTCAAAAGTAGACATACATATTTTTACAGAACTATATAGAGGCAGTTTTCAAAATATTTTCATGAGTAAACTGCTTCTCATTTTCATTTTTCCCTAGTTTTTTGCATGTTTAAAATTTTTATTTACTCCAACTCAAAGAATCCTGACAAGGACCTTAATAGTATGATTAGGGCTAGACTCCATTAGCTTCTTCTGATAGTCATCTCTAACATGATGGTTCCATTCTTGATCTTCCTACATTAGGAGAAAAATCTTGAAATGTTATAATTTCTAGCCAATATTCTTTTATATTTCTTCTGTGTATTTCTGCACTTACACTAATCCATAAGACAACTATCTACTTCATAAGAATAGATGGTCACTAACTTGCTTGAAAATAAATAAATTCATTAATGCTTTATGGCCTAATTCAGAATTGACTTTAGAATGTCAGTTCTTACTCACCAAGAAAAAAGAAGAGGACAGGGCGCAGCTTTGTTCTGATTTCTCTATTATCCTCTTAGATTCCTGATAATCTCCCCCTTCCCCAAACTGCCTTGGTTTTCATTCTCATGCACCCTGGAGGGAGGCATAATGCAACTCACAGCTGGAGGGAGACCTTGGCTATTGTAAAGGCCAGTGCTTTAGTACACAGCTATATTATGGGAATCAAACAGCCCATTATGTCAAAATTTTTCTATGTTCTATTTTTCACAGATCTATTTGTTCTGTGCTCTAACAGATCTTTGGAATACAAACTTTACTCAGGTTGAGCATTGTGTAATACCTAAACCAATGCAGAATTTCTTGAAGGTCTGTGGTTTTGGTGTCGTGTTTTTTAAAGCTCTTTTTCCAGCTTACAGTTGCCTTATTTCAGTTCACCAGACAGCAGGTGTTTGGATTCTCTGCTGCTTTTTAGTCTCAGCTCATGTTTTGCCCAGCTGAGTCATTTTTCAGCAGATATTTCTTCTAAGTATGGCTCAGATCATTCCTAGGTCAGCTATTAAATAATAAAGTAAACCTTGAACTCCCAGAACCTGTCACTTAGGTCTCAATCTCTGAGGATTCCTTTGTTGCCTATCAGGTAAGAGAAAACCAAGAGATGTGCATTGAAACCTCAATTCTGTATTAATATACCTTATAGATATTTGATATTAATCCATCAATTACTGAACAAAGTCAATTTTAATAAAAATAATGTTGAAACTATATTTTCCATGTCACTAGTTTGTCAACCTGTCAACAAGAAAATTCAAACACGTGAATGTAGCATCATGTTTGGAAAGAAGGCAAAAAGAAAAAAACTTTATAACTAGAATGGAAATGTTTATAACTAGAAGGAAATGTTAAATTTTATCTAATTTAATTTATACCAAAATGTGATCCATAATCAATATATTAACTTTTTAAGATCTATTCTTATGAAAATTTACCTTTAATAGAGACATCACTAGGTAAGATTTGCCTGTAGCAGATGTGTGTTGGTATTAGAAAGGGAGAGCAGTGGGAATTGAGAAAAAGCAGGTAAAGTGGATCAAATAAAGAAAGAAATATTTCTCAAATTCAGCCTAATGAGAAATAAAACTGAGACAAAATAGGAAGGCTGAGTCAAAATTTCCATGGCTTCAAATGTTTTCTTCTCTCTTAGCAAAAATACTGATATAAATTGAAATATATTTGCAGTTTTAGGAATTTCTGGTCAGGAATCTTGGTATATCTGTTGATTATAACTAGATTTATTTTAGTAAAGATTTTGCTTAAAGCTTAAAGGACATTGTGAAAGTGTTACATTTGGTTTTCTAAGTCTTACTGTAGGGTACATTGTCCAAATCAAATTATATTTTCCTTAAAAAGATAAATTGAATAAATGATCATAGTGACATCTTGCTTTAGCATTCCTTTTATTCTCTTTATCCTGCCAAATACCACATTTGATTCATATAATGTACAACTTTAGCAGTTAGTTTATATGCATTTTATTGCCTCTCCCTAATATAAATTTATATAAATTGAATGTTTTTATTTTTTTTAATTGGGTTTTTTAAGATTTATTTTATTTATTTATACAAGAACTGGGGCACAGGCCAGATGTGCAGGAGGGTGAGAGGATTCACCAGAGACAGAGTGGGAGCAGAAAAGGCAGACCGATGAAATACACTCCTGAGGAGAGCAGTGGGTGCGACAGGAGAGTTCTGCTGTGCCATGTGGGACACTCCCGGCAGACAGGGATCGAACCCATGCTGCAGAGGCTGCGGACAACTTCACAGTGCGGCGCTCAACCACCTGCACCACCAGGGGAGGCCCTAAATTGGATTTTTTTAATGTTCATACTTACAGCCTACGCGGAATTTAATGGTGTAGTGGAAATAATAGACTTGTTATCTGAAAACTTTGGCTCACACGACTCTTGCAATATTATTTTAGTTGTGTTGAGCATTAATTTCCTTTTTTATAAAAGTAATTTAATGAATTGATTTACCTCCTTCAGGTTTCCTTTCCTGGTGTATTTAAGAGTCAATGTCAGTGGGCCTCCCCGGTGGTGCAGCGGTTGAGCGCTGGGTTGCGAAGCTGCCCGCAGCCTCTGCAGTGTGGGTTCGACCCCGGCTGCTCCCCGGCCACCAGAGGAGGGTCCCACATGGCGCGCAGACCTCTCCTGCCGCCCGCTGCTCCCCTCAGCATTGTACTTCGGTTCTTCTTCCTCCTCTGCTCCCTGCTCTGGCTCTGGTGCATTCTCTCACCCTTCCGCACTTCTGATTGTACCCAGTGCTTGTATGTATAAATAAATAAATAAATCTTTAAAAAAAAAAAAAAGGTCAATGTCAGTACAATTCTTCCTAATACCAGATACCACACTGTCCTACAGGCAGTCACCTAGGACTGCTAGTCATTCCACTTATGGTGTTTGGAGTAAACCATTGACTCAAATGGAGCATGTCAATAGATTTAGCTGCTACTTTACTAAGGTACTGATTCAGGCTTTCTGTCAAAGAGACCAGACATTTTATTATATTCATAGCTGTGCTTCCAAACTCACTTGTTTGAGTAACAGTTGTAAAAATTTTTTTTTAGTATTTTATGGGTGCATCTGCCTCAAGGACATTTCCTGTCCAAACCGCCAGATGGTCAAACATCAGAGGCTTCTCTGTACCTGTAAAATGCGTATATATTTATAAACACCCTATTTATTATGCAGGTAATTTTAAAACTTTTGATTTATTTATGGTGATGTTTACTTGGTGCCTGAATGCCGTGCATGCATATTTTATATTGTTGACGTGACTTAACAGGTTCTGTCATCCATATCCTTTGAAAATACAATAATCAGGTCAAAAAGTATGGTTTTCTTTGTTTGCATCAAAGTTTTCAAGTGAATATTTCATTCCATGACTTTGGTGGTTGATAAGATTAAAATTCAATAAGTTTGTGTTATATTTAGTAGGTTACATACTAAATCAGAAGTTTCACATTAAGGTGCAACAGGTATATTTTCCTGCCTAGGAATTTCTCTTTTTCATTTATTGAAGTGGGTATAGGTCCATCTCAGACAATAGTACACAAAATGGACTTCTTTGTCTCCCAGAACAATCAAAGTATATCTGAGTCATATCTATTTCTAAGATCCTTCAAATAATTTTAGGGGTTTATATTCACTTTGTTGGTAGGCTGAGGATTTGAATCAAAACCAATTCAAAGATATACACAAATAATATATGCAGCATATATAGCTAGAGGTAAATATTCCTAATATCTTAGTAAAAAAAATGCAAATAACAAAAGGAAATAAATATATTTTAAACCATTGCATTGAAAAATAAAATAAAGGAGAGATAAGATCTGGATCTGAAAATGGAAATAAAGTCACTCTCCACATGTAATTAGAGGATAATGGGAGTGAAATTTGTTCTATTCTCTTTTGAAGACAATTTTCTAATAACTAGCAGACATAAAACAACCCTTAGTTTGACCCAGCAATTTATCTCCAAGAATAATTTCCCCCCCAAAATATACATTAATACACATATACGTATATGCATATTGCACAAAACACTACTAATGTGCATGTATACATATAGATACACGTATGTTTGATTTCCTTAGAATATTTATTTTCCTACCTATAAAATAGCAATATTAATAGCTTTGGGGCCATGTGTTGTGCTTATTAATTAAGATAATGAATATAAACAATTACACAATGCAGGACATATAGAGAGTACTTAATTCATTTCCGTTGCTATAACATACAAAAGGGAAGATACTCTAAGATAGCCTTGAAAAATATTTTCAAGCATACCAGAAGAGTGGGTTTTGAGAAAAGAACAAGGATAGAAGAGAATTATCATATCACATAACATGAATGCCGAGTTTAATCATTTTTAAGGAGTGCTTGAGGATTTTGTAAATTAAGAAGTAATTATGATGATAAAGATGGTGATAGTAATATGGTGGTAATAATCTAGAAATTCAGGAATTCTTCCTTCAGAGATCACAAAATTTGATCTTGGATGGACAAGCTTTTGTTTCACTTCCAACCTTATATTGATCTATATGAATTAAATCGTGAGTGGTTACACATGGGAAGGAGAGCTTATTAAAAATGCTTCACAAGGCAGCAGTTCTCCTGCCTGTCTGTGACCATGCAGGTGCTTCTCTTCACCAGCAAAGCAGCAGAGGCGGATCTCCTCCCAAGCCTGCTTGCCTGTGACTACACAGACCTCTCTTTCAACAAACCCGTCACTTTTAGGGGCAGCTCGTCATGCCCACTTGTGTCTGCGCAAGTCTGCTCTTTGGGATATTAAAAAAAAAAAGTATTACAAAATGTTTTGGCTACATATAACTAGTGGAGAACTTACAATAGAAGAAATATGAAGGTGAATCATTTTAGTAAGTTTGATTTATCCCTGAAAGAATTAAATTGACTATCTTTGTCAGTCTGGAAGAAAGTTCAGAGAAAATAAATCATGAAAAAAGAAAACCCACAACAATTCTAATTCTCAAACTCAAATCCATGAGCTATTACCAGAAACTCATAACTGATCTTACAAGCAGGGGGATTGCACTAATTTTTCATGATTCATGCCCTTTATGTTTGAAGTTGATCCTTATTATGGTGTTGTTACTGAATCTGAATGTGATTTTAAAAAGCTGAGGCAATTTCTTTACAAGAAAGCCTTCACATAATACATAATGATCTTTTCTTTTGTGGGTATTTGTAATCACTGTTTACCACACTGTCCCTTAAACTTATGTTTCTCAAAATGACTCATTTCATTTTGAATTTTGCTTGAAAAAGTATTTTCTAGTGTCTCTTACTGTGAATTAACTGAGATTATCTTTTTCTAATGTGTCTATAAAACTTTTGTACTGTGACTTTTCTTATTGTCCTAATTCATTTAGTCATTCAGTCTCCAAGGTCTGTAGCCATCTTGCACGTTCTCTGACTTGTTCAGCATGAAGATGTGTGAAGGGCCATCATCACTAGAATATCTATTAGCCTGACCTATAGGGCTGAATCTTACTATTGATCTTGCATTAGCATCATCTAAGTTTGCTGCAAGTGGAAAGAATAGTTCACCAGATTCCAGTTTCATGGATATATCATGTAAACAAACTGAGAAGTATCCATTCTTTCATCCAATCATTTAACAAATTGAATCATTTCTACATGCCAAGTATGATTCTAGGTATATAGAGGTAGGTGTGGACACAATGGACAAAGCTTCTTATAGAGCTTATGTTCTGGTCGTGGTGGTCTATAAACATAAATAAGTAAATAAAAGGATGACAAGAAATAAAAATATAAAAGAAAATATAGTTAAGTGTTATGTTGAAAATAACAAATTTGGGCCTCCCTGGTGGTGCAGGGGTTAAAGTCTCAGTGCTATCAAGCTATTGCAAGCCTTACTTACATGGTGCAGCAGACCTCTCCTGTCTTGTCTGCTGCTCCCCTTAGCAGTGCCTTTCAGTAAATCCATTTGTTCTGCTCCCCACTCTCTCTGGCAAATCTTCTCAACCCCCTCCACCTTTGGCCTACACCTCAGTTATTGTATGCATAAATAAATAAAATAAATCTTAAAAAAAAAGAAAATAACAAATTTGGCCAATCTCCTACCCACCTCTGACTATGCACATGCCTCTTTTTGTCTTTATTCTTTTCCTGATAAACATGTCCTTTTAAAGTGAAAAAAAAGAAAAGAAAAGAAAATAGCAAATATGATGTGAGACCTCCACGAACTTTATAAGAGAGTAAGAGGCATCTTATTATTCCTGCTTTAGAGAAGATGAAACTGAAACCTAAAGGTAATCAGCAAGTTATTCAAGAGTAATTAGATAATCAGTGGTAGAGCTTCAATTTGAATCTAGACATCTGAAGTTGACCTTGATTTGTAATATGCCATTTAACATATCACTCCACATCTTTATTTTCAGAAACTCACTTGGTCTAAAACTTTGTGCCACAATCACCAACCACATCATCATCCCTATGCTCGAAATACTTGATTCTGTTTCATCTTGTTAGATAAACCTTAAAAAATAATACTTTATTATCATAGATAAATTGGAGATGATTAAGAAGCTACATCATAATAATTAGTTAATATGATCTGATCTTCTAATATGCTACTGTCTTCTAAATATTGTCTATACAATTTACCTTCAATACTTATAACAGCTTATAAATTACAAGTAATTTATTATTTTCGTGGAGTAATACATGAAGGTATGTCTAAGAGAGATTCTTTCTTTTGCCTTCTTTCCTCTTCTTGGATCATCCAACTTCTTTCCTATCGTTAAGATTTGGAACTCACCATTCTCTTTCCTAGCAAACTCTTCAACTCACTCCACCCACCTCTCCCTCTCCAAATGAAACGCTACATTGATTTGATTCAGTTTCCACCATAGTTCTCTCAATAAGCATGAGTTTGTTTCCATTGGAGGTCTCAGGACAACTGAAAAAGAGGAGCACAGGCGTACCACAAAGTAAAGAGTTCTTATAAAAGGATATTGAATAGTTGCTGAACTCCATGATCATTGAAATAAGAAGTTGGAATGTAGAAGAATAAAATGAGCTAAACTAACCTTTTAGAAGGAATCTCTTTAACAAATTTTAGTTTGCATGTTATTCTGCTCAAGCTCTGCTCTGATCTCATTTTATTTTCTTCCAGACTGTTCCACAGGTTTCTGATCCACTGATGACATCTTGTCCCACTGCTAACATTGCTGTTATTATACTACTTATTTGTATATATTGTGTCATTTCAATGTTGTATTGGAGAGAATAAGAACTAAATATGTGTACTCAGTCATCCATCCTTTATTGGTAATGTTATGTATGATTTAATTTGCCATTCAATGGAGGTTTGTGAATGATGGTGTCTAGTACAGAGAATGGTGATGCAAACGTGTTTTATTTTCATATACTAGATTAAAATTCATATTCCAGATATAGCCATGAATTGGAAGATTAATCAAATGAATAAATATACAAAAGTCATACAAAAGGTAAGTAATACATTCCACATTCCAGACCTCAAAAAGTAAAATCATTTTCTTATTTTTTTAAAAGATTTATTTATACATACAAGAATGGGGGTACAGGCCAGAGGTGTGTGGGGGTGGTGGTGAGAGGATTCACCAGAGACAGAGTGGGGAACAGAATAGGCAGATCGACTGAAATACACTGCTGAGGGGAGCAGCGGGTGAGACAGGAGAGGTCTGCTGTGCCATGTGGGCTGCTCCCTGGCTGGCTGGGGATCGAACTCGTGCTGCAGTGGCTGTGGATAGCTTCATGGATTGCACCACCAGGGAGGCCCGATTATTAGGGATCTTTAATGGTATGCTAGATATACATGATGAATGTTTCTACCTGGGATATGACAACAACAGTAGCCAAAAATGGGAATCCTGCACAGATTTCTAGAATGTTCGTACAAAGAAATCAGTTACATTTTTCACCCAGTACCAGTTTTTCTTTTAAAGTATGTTTTTCAATGAACTGGTGATCTAAATGGCATAATATTGAAAAGTTGTCAATCTAAATATTTTTATATTTATATAATTTACATAGATGTAATTTAAAAAATCTGAGTGGGCCTCCCTGGCGGCACAAGGGGTTAAGCACAGCCCTGTGAAGCTATCCACAGCCTCTGCCTCTGCAGCACGAGTTCTATCTCAGCTGGCCAGCAGAGAGCTACCAACATGGCACAGCAGACCTCTCCTGCCTCATCCGCTGCTCCCCTCAACAGTGTATTTCAGTCAGTCTGCCTGTTCTGTTCCCCACTCTGTCTCTGGGGAATACTCTCAGCCCCCTCATCTCTGGCTTGTACCCCAGTTCTTGTATGCATAAATAATTCTTTAAAAAAATAAAAATCTGAGTATGAAATTGATATAAGCAAGTCTATTTGGTGCATTATTGTTACAATTTTTTTTTAAAAGATTTATTTATTTATTTATACAAGCACTGGGTACAGTCAGAAGCGCGGGAGGGTGAGAGAATTCACCAGAGCCAGAGCGGGGAGCAGAGCAGGCAGAAGGACCGAAATACACTGCTGAGGGGAGCAGCGGGCGGTAGGAGAGGTCTGCGCGCCATGCGGGACCCTCCTCCAGTGGCCGGGGAGCAGCCGGGGATCGAAATGGTGGCGCGGAGGCTTCAGGCAGCTTCGCAACCCAGCGCTCAACCGCTGCGCCACCGGGGAGGCCCTACAATTTTTTTTTTTTTTTTTTTACTTTACTTCTAATAAGTACTTCCTTACTATCTTAATTCCACTTTATTATTGTGTCATTAGCCGATAATTAGATATAATTCTTATGCCAGCCTTCTTTTTTTTTAGAAATCTGTCAGAATTTATGCACACTTTATTTTTCCTTAACTGCAAAAAAAAAAATACTGAGCTGATTTTTATTTCTGATTTTTATTTTTATTTCATGCAATGAGTAACACCTAATATATGACAATTAACTTTAAATATGGAAATGAAATAATTAACTGGACATTAGTATTTATTCAATAGAATAGAAAGATATGAAAAAACTATAAATTTGATTCAGCACTGATATATATAATAAAAATAGCATCTCTTTATTTAATATATATTATACTATTCAACAATGATATAGTTTCCAATTTTCCTCTTTTGGTATGAAATGATGAAAGTTCTAGTTCATCTTACACTTTACTTTAGGTGAGAAGTTCCAAAATGAACCTGGGAGTTTATAAACACCCTATCTCCTTTCTTGAGAAAAGGAGAGAAAATGTTACTTTTCTAATGTAAAAACATTTTCTTTGGAAACAAAAGGGGAAAGATCCTACATTTTTACTCTTTGAAATGAAAATTAATTACCTCTACTGTGAAAATCACCTATTTGTCACTGAGTTTACAACCTCTGGTTTTAATACTTCTTGAGATTTAAACATTTACCTGTAGAAAAGAATCTCTCTCCAGGGTTTGCACTGTTTGAACTTGCTTTTTATTCAGGCCCAAGTTTCAATAAAATTTGCTCAAAAATATTTAACAGTGCAGAAATATAAAAAAAGTTTGCTCTGTAGGCCCATAAAAGAATTGTTTGGTTTTGTTTTTGGTTGTTCTTAAATAAAGAATACTAGAACCTTTGAAGAAAATGTCCAGTGAAAAGAGAGAAATCCTGTATACAAGAGCACTGCTTCAGGGGCCAGAATACATTCCTTGAGGAATCAAAGTTAACGTACTACAGAACATAAGTGCAGAAGTGGGCACTAATTAAAGCAATTCATCTATCAGAACAGAAGAAAAGGAAGAAAACATGGATATGAATACTATCAAGTTAGTAGATTTCATGATCAGAAAGTGAGTTCCTCTATGATGGTTATTTATGTTAATGGATTTATTGCAGGTTTTTAGCTATGAATCAGGATAAAGTTAATTGTGCATGTGGAAGGTTTAAGATGATAGGAGAAATCTGAAATCTATTTTGGTGATTACAAGCACGGATTTAGTAGGGAAGTACAGTTGAGAAGTAGTTACAATCAGCTTGTGGTTGGACATTTTCCAGATAATTGAAAAAAAGTGACAAATTTATTTAATTTTATGTGTCAATTATGCTAGGTTATGGTATCTAGCTTGTTTGTTCTGTCAAATACAAATCTGAATATTGTGAAGGTAATTTTTAGATGTGGTTAATATTTACCATTGTTTTAATTTAAGTAAAGAAAATGACCCTCAATTTTGTCGGTGACCCTAGTCAAATCAGTTGAAAACATTAACAGCAAAAAACTCATCATCCCCCAAGCACCTCTGCCCTACACCCCAGTTCTTGTAACATAAATAAATCTTGAAAAAAAAAATGTCAATGGATTGAGCAATACTACAATAGTAGTTGAAAAAGAGCTGAGGTGCAATGAAAGATTTTAAGCATTCCTCAAATGTTTGGTGATGATAAACTGAATTTAGGAGGTAAAATGGGACTTAAGACAAGAAGGAAAAGGAAATTTTGTTGTATTGTGCAATATTGTGATTTATAAAAAATATTTCTCCAACATAATGGGTCTTCATCCAGTTCCTGGTTCACAGCTTTGGATTGCTTTAAGTGTTAAGAATGTTAAATGTGTCTCTTGTTATGCTAATAAAGGTAACTTTGGAAGACACTTGAAGATGGGGGCTTGTTGTTAGGGAAACCACTGTGAAAAGAGGGTGGGATTTTCAATTCTACCCCATCATCCATTTTCAACTTACAATATGGGAAGAGGCCAGAGGAGGCTGAGTTTGTTAATGGACACAAGAGAAACAAAGAAGCCCAAATTGGCATGTGTTCAGTAGAAAGCTGAGCATGCCTCCTTAACTCCACCTGTAGTTAAACATCAAGGGCTGGGTTTTATCCAGGTCATCATTTATTAGCTGAGAGTTTGCTCCTTACTCCAACAAGTTTATTTGCTCATGGCAAGTGAATTAATCAGTTATGATTATGTAGTAAAGCCTCTATAAAAACTCAAGAGGAGGGGACTTCCAAGAGCTTCTGGGTTGGTGAATACATGATATCTGGGGAGAGTGGCATCCCAGGGAAGGCATGGAAACTCCCCAACTTTCTCCATATTTTAACTTATGCATCCATTCCATCTGGTTGTGGATACCTTTTGCAATCATTGTAATAAATTGGTGATCTAGAGAATAAATGAGTTTCCTGAGTTGTGTGAGTTGCTCTAAGAAATTAATTGAACTGGGCCTCCCTGGTGGCGCAGCGGTTGAGAGCTGGGTTGCTAAGCTGCCCGCAGCCTCTGCATCGCGGGTTTGATCCCCGGCCACCCGGTGAGGGTCCAACATGGCGCACAGACCTCTCCTGCCGCCCGCTGCTCCCCTCAGCAGTGCACTTCGGTCCTTCTGCCTGCTCTGCTCTCCCCTCTGGCTCTGGTGAATTCTCTCACCCTCCTGCACTTCTGACTGTACCCAGTGCTTGTATAAATAAATAAATAAATCTTTAAAAAATATATATCTGATAACAAAATAAGTATGCAAAAATCAAAAGTTTAAAAAAAAAAGAAATTAATTGAACTTGAGATGGGTATCCTGGGAACTTTTGATTTACACTCAGTTAGTCAGGAGCTCATATAATAATGCCTGCTTGCAAAAGGAAACTAAAAACAGAGGCCAAGTCGTGGGAACCTCCAGTCTATAACTGGTTGGTCAGAAATCTAGACTCCTGGACTTGTTGTCAGTGTCTGAAATGGAAATTTTTTTTGGGGAGACTGAACCCTTCATTGTAGAATCTAATTCCTTCTCTACAAAGATAATGTTACAGTTGAAATCTTGAATATGCTGCTGGTGTCTGAGAATTGCTTATTGGTGTAAGAGAGGCTCTGTATTACCACTGGAAATTGGTTGCAGGACACACTAAAAATGCACATTGTGAGATATCAAGTGTGATAGGAATGATAGTTCAGGTGATGATGTATTAATTGGTAGGCCTTGGGTTTCTAGTATTGACTGAAATAAACAGACATATGAAAAATAGTGGACTTAACGTTGATAGTCTTCCAATTGTATGAAGGTTCAGTCTACAATATTTTCTGAACATTTCACTGGAATTTATAGGGCCCGAAGTAGCTGATATTTCCTTTGGGATGGCTTTTTCAATAAATGATAGTAACAAAGAAAAGAAGAAACAAGGAATGAAAAATAGCTAAAATTCTTATACTATGCTCAAGACATGGTTTCTATGTAAAACTCTTATCTATTGATCAAAACTATTAATTAGGTGAAATAATTATCTACAATTTATAAATGAGAAAAAAACATTTTCAAGGTGATGCTGTAAGACTTTGGACAAAAATTCCTTTATTTCTCTGCCTCTGTTTTGTCATCTATAATATGAAGATAAATAAATGGCATGGTGGGTTAGATGAACTCACCAGGGCTAAAAACACAAAGTTTTGTCAAAGTAATTCGCCTGATCAGAATTCACTGCCAGTGTTAGAAAAATAGCAATCAGTATGGACTGATAAGAAATAAGATAATATAGCTAATAAAGGGGATCCTGCCTAATGTGGGCATGCTCCACTGTATCCATACACTTATATTCCTAGATTGAATCAGTCATGGTCTTCGGAAGAAACAGATGACACATAAATGAAGTAATTGAAAATAACTGAATTAAGGAAAAACACAATTATTTATAAAGTTGTAGGCAGAGTTAAAGAAAACAAATGAATGAAGTACATTTCAAAATAACAGTGGGGAGCTGTTTTCACCACAAGACCTGAAGATGGAAAATGAGGGAGGAGTTATAGGAACACAGACAGTAGCTCCAGGAGAGAGCCTTTCTGCAGGAGCTGGGCCTTTGGCAGAGGGAAGCAGTCAACCTGAGGCTCTCATCATTCTCTTATCCCACACTGCTGGCTTCTGACAGTTGTGCCTTTTGGAGAATCAAATAAAGAGAGCAAAGTTTTCCATCAATGCAGCAGCCCACACCTCACACAGATCAGCCTTCCAGGGCACAGTGAAGGGTGTGGGAGAGAGTGGTTTAAAGAAGCAATAGGGGAATCTCTAACTTACTAAGCCCAAGTCCCCATCACAAATACCTATGACTAAAGGAACTATATGCAATCACACTTTTTTTTTTTTAAGATTTATTTTTATGCAAGAGCTGGGGTACAGGCCAGAGGCCCGGGCTGTGGGTGGTGTGTGAGCATTCACCAGAGACAGAGTGAGCGAGGAGCAAAACAGGCAGATGACCAAAATAAACTGCTGAGGGGAGCAGTGGGCACTACAGGAGAGGTCTGCCACACATTATGGGAATCTCCTTGGCTTCCCGGGAATGGAATCCGTGCTGCAGAGGCTACAGACAGCTCACAGAACTGCGCTCAACCCGCTGCGCCACTGGGGAGGCCCTGTAATCACACTTTTAATTACTAAAGACATAGTAAAGAAAGATTATAATGGTTTGAAGGAAAAAGCATTTTTTGATATAGCAATGGAATAGCATTTGATCCATTTGTTCTTTTTTGATTATATTGTAATAATAACTTATACCAGCTTAAGAGTTTTATCCTCTACAAACCACTTTCACAAAAATGAATTTGAAAACTAAGGTTAATAGAAGTAAGAGATACTACAGTTTATAGTTACAAAGAGACTGAGGCAAGCTAGTCTTTTTATGATCTTTCTATTACAATACAACTTCCACCATCATAATTGCGTGCCCCTGGGTGACCCCTGCTCCTATACCAATTTGTGTTTTCTCAAAGTGACTTAATCTCACCTTAGGCATTCATTTTAATCTCTACAAAAATGTCTTTTTAGGACCTCCCCTGGTGGTGCAGCGGTAGAGCGCTGGGCTGCAAAGCTGCCTGCAGCCTCTGCAGCACCTGTTCGATTCCCAGCTGCCGGCGAGGGTCCCACATTGTGCAACAGATCTCTCCTGCCATGCCTGCTGCTCCCCTCAGCAGTGTATTTCGTCAGTCTGCCTGTTCTGTTCCCTGCTCTAGCTCTAGTGAATTCTCTCACCCTCCCACGCTTCTGACTGTACCCAGTGCTTGTATAAATAAATTAATTAATTAAAAAAAGGGAAAAAAAAGTCTTTTTAATCCTACTTCTTCAATCTTTACAGTTTATCACTTTTTTTTTGCTTTTTTTTTTTAAGTTTTTTTTTTTTTATGCAAGAGCTGGGGTACAGGCCAGAGGTGAGGGAGGGTGAGAGGAGGATTCACCAGCAACAGAACAGGGAGCAGAACAGGCAGACCACAGAAATACACTGCTGAGGGGAGCAGCAGGCAAGACAGGAGAGGTCTGCTGCACCATGTGGGAATCTCCCTGGCCGGCCAGGAATCGAACCTTCACTGCAGAGGCTGTGGAAAGTTTCACAGCACTGCACTCAACCTGCTGTGCCACTGGGGATGCCCTGCTTTATTTTTTGAGCCTTGCTTTTGGACCTTATTGAATCCCATTTCTTTTCTAGTGATAATGATTTCCTACTGATGCTGAGGTCCTACTTACTAAATATGTAACATGGGCCTCCCTGGTGGTGCAAGAGGTTAAAACACAAACTATGAAGCTGCCCGCAGCCTCTGCAGCATGAGTTCAATCTCTGGCCAGCCAGGGAGCAACCCACATGGTGCAGCAGACCCCTCCTGTCTCGTCTGCTTCTCCCCTCAGCAGTGTATTTCAGATAGTCTGCCTATTCTGTTCCCCGCACTGTCTCTGGTGAATCCTCTCACCCCCCACACCTCTGGCCCATACCCCAGCTCTTATATGCATAAATAAATCTTTAAAGAAAATAAAAATAAATATGTAACAGTGTGGGGGAGAAAGTGTGTATCCATAGAAAAGGGAGGTTCCTGGTTCCCTACTGCACCTGAGGAAGGGTGGAGCTGAGCAGGGAGGAGAAGCTAAAGAAAAGGAGGAAGAAGTGGAGCTAAATCAGAAAGAAGACAGGAGGAGGCACTGGAAGCAGAGAGACATGTAAAGAAGAAGCCATGCTTGCTCCTCAGGCTGACTCTCACCAGGGAATTGGGGGACATGGAAAGAGACAATTGAAGAGATGTGGGTGAGAGACCCATGAGGAAGATGACAATGACAGCTTTTATCTTGACTTGGATTTTGACCTTGCTCTTTTTTTTCCAGACTCACCTGATCCTTGCTGTCCTTTTCCTTTGGGTACCCACCAGTGGGCGCCACTTGTGGCAGGCTTTCAGGCCTCAGGGGTCCTGCTTTGGGCCAACCCTCTTTGGTTGGGCATTTACCTGTGAGGGGATGGGTAACTTTGGGTGCTTCTTTGGAAACTATTTTAGCTATATTCGTTCTCTTCTCTTTATTGCACACTAATGTTGCATACTAATTACTCTTTTCTGTTGAAGGTCTTATGCACTAGACTGTTTTGTCTTTCTGTGGCAGATGACAGAACCTATTTATAGCAGGCAGATTTGGGGATTCCAGGATGCCTCTTACCCTGCCCTTCTGGAAGATCAGCATGGTGGGGGCCCAAATCCACTGACCCCAAATGCTAAAGATCCAAAAACTGAATCCTGAAATGCTAAATCACAAAGATTGCTCTCACACCCACTTTTTCAGTCACGTATATCACTCATAGGTTGCTCCACCCCACTTTTTAGCATCTTCTTGGGGCTATCTATCCTGACCAGTAACCCTCGGCACCACTTCTAACAGTTTTTTGGCTTAAGCCACAGGTTACAAGTTCAGTATATTTAGTCATTCTCTTCTCCTAATCATAGTTCTATTTTACTGACCCATTAGGAAATTCTATACCTTTGTTTTCTAAAGTATGTTCTCTTAGTCATATGCTACATAAAATATTCTGGGAACATTTTCTGCATCAAGCATCCATTCTCCCCTTAGATGATTGTGATGTATATGTTACAGGGTTGGAGATGCAAAATGCTGCAAAATAAATCAGTCAAATCAGATATTTCCACAACTGTTTCACCGCAAAGTACTTCTCCCATCTTTTCCCGCATGGAAACCTAATTGCCACCAACATTTGACTTCTCAGAAGACACAATGCAGGGTGGTATATTTTCTGGGATGGTGTATTCCAAAAGCAAAATGTCAAAGCAAAATGCCCCAAACAGATTTCATATGGGTATGGAGTGATTCATTATGTTGTCAGTAACCTAGCTTCAAAATATTGGAGCATCTCTACATCTAATCATTCAAAATCTAACCCAAACAAAACAAAAAATTAAGTCAAGGTCATTCTATTTTAAAGATACATCTTACAGTCATCCCTCTTCCTTCCATTTCTATTAATATTATCCTATATTGCAGACTCGCTTTATCTCTCAAATTTCAAAACAGGATTTTTATTTAGCTTTCTCATTTTCCTAAATTTAAACTATATTGAAATTTCCCCATCTAAAATTTTAGCTGGCAAAATCACTCCAATAGACGTATGCACCTCTTTAATTCTGACATTTAAATAACTCCTCCAATACATGAGTCTAATCGCCCAAGTGAGAAGGAATTCATTCTTCATAGGGGTGTTGTATTATTTTGTTCTTTAGGACACTTCAAACAAGAAAATATTTTGATCACCGTCATTAATTAATTTCTTCACTCAACAAAATTTGGGGATGTTCTGTATATGTCTGATTTTATAACATTTTATGGGGATACAAAAAGACTGGAAAAAAAAATCAGGTCTTTGTGTGCGTGTGTGTGTCCTCATCATGTCAAACTGCCACTCTCGTTATTCTCGGGTAAAATATATTCTACCAAAGAATTGAAAAAGGTAAAATTCTCTATAACAGAAGCCCTTCTATAAATAAAGCATGACACATACAGGTGCTTATGACTATAAGCCAACAAAGACTGAATTGAGATGTTGATGCATGCCATGGATGTTGTGTTTACCACTCCTGTTTGCAGGAACAATTCTCCCACACCACTAATATATGCTCAAATACATTTCCTGGTTAGGTTCTATTCATTATCTTCCTAAGCTTCTCCAAATCTCTGTTTGGTGAGGCATTATACTATGGCAGGTTAGGCTTCACAATCTGAAATCACATAGCATGAATTCAAGCTTTGATTTGCCCAATTATTAATCTTACTTTAAGTAAAACAAATTTTAAAATTCCCATCTCAGATATGGTGTAAAATAATTTAAACTTGAATTATGAAAATTAGACCAATGTGCTTAGCATGTATTGAGTGCTCAATAAATGTTACTGAGTATGAGAACTTAATTTTATCTCAAACATTTATCTCTCAAAGAACTATTGATTTTGTTTTGTTAGCATATATTTGGTCTATAGTTCTGATAGCCCACAAAGTCCTGTAAGACATTGTATTATGTTTTTATTGTTGCTAACAAATTACCACAAACTTTTTTAAACAACATATCTTTATTATTTGTTAAATAATATAAATCATTATTCACTTAATATAATATTTCTGAAAGTCAGACATTCAAATGGGTCTTGCCACTAAGATTGTTATGTGACAGGACTGTATTCCTTCTGGAGGTTGTGGGGTAGAATCTGTCTTTTGCAGCCCTTAGAGGACATCTATGTTCCTTGGTTCGTGGACCCTTCCTCTATCTTTAGAAACAACCGAGTAGTATTTTCTTCTAACCATGTCCTCTTTATTTGGTTATTAAGCATCCTTGTGATTACACTGAGACCAAACAATTCAGGATAACTCTATATAAAAATATTTAATATCATCTATAATATACCTTTTGTTGTATAAAATATTCACAGTTTTCAGGGATTAGGAAGTAGACATATTGGGGGGTCATTATTCTTTCTACCACAGGCAGGATCAATAGGTTTTGTTCTATTTTAGCTTAGTTTCTACACTGTTTAACATCTGAGGGATACAATGCCTGTTGAATAAATGCATCAGTGGTGGAAGAATAAATAAGTGAATAATAGAAAATGTTGAAAAACCCCCCTGAGTTTCCTACTCTAATGCTGATACTGCTTAATTATTCAAACCAGAACTTCCTGTACTTTAGTGGAGTAGCAACTAACTCATAGAAGATTTAGACATATATTATGAAGAGGCTTACCTACTTGTTATAAATCAGCTTGAGACACAGCTCGAACAGGAGGCATGCTCTCAGGACATTATTCCATCATCTTGTTATCTTGGATGTCATCCACTTATGTGGTGTGGGTGAAGTTTACATCATGAGTTTTGCAGTTTAGAACATTCTCTGTTGTGATTTTAACTTGAACATAACTTTACTTGGAGAATGTCAAGTATTTCTTTGTTAAATTTTAAATGGCATTTACTTTTAAATTCATAAACTTAATAGAATATGTTTGATAAACTTATCAGCAAAGATGTACTCTTCACTACATATCAAAATCCTGCTTCAAGTGAAAGAACTTTGCATTTGATTGTTTTTATTTGCAAACTGCTTAGAGCTCTCATTCAGTATTCCATTTTAAGGTTTCACTAAACTCAGTGGAATTTAGCTCATCCATTTAAACTTTAATCATGGCAAAGAAGTACATAGATAATGATTTATTGCTTCAAAATAGAACCATGAAATGACATGAAAAATGTTCATATCTTGATTGAAATATGAGCATTTACAAGGTTATTATGTTTAATTCACTTCATGTCAGAGGCACCAATAGACTTTTCAGTGCTATGATTCTGTATTTATTTGCATTACAAACTCTCCTACTGAAGTTTCTTGTCTCAATCAGTTCATACTGCTGCAGGCAGAAAATTCTGTATGTGACATTCTTGTCATCTACATTTCCTTTACAGATAAGTTTCAAATTTAAAATTTTAATAATCAATGGCATTTATTTGTTGAACAAAATGCTCCCTATATCATGGCATTGCTTTTGATATTTTCTAATAGATTTAAACTAAATTATAAATATGCTTAGTATAACTGTAATCAACATTCAAATCTGTTTATAGGATCCTTTATTTGGACTGTAGGTATTTTACAAGAAATTAAATTTATAATCCCAAAGAAAAAAATACTAATAGATATAGGTACTCCAGCAGATTTTATTGTGCTTTTGTAGCTACTGCCTACCCAGAAGGAGTAGAATTGCTAAGAATATTGCTAAGCAGAAACAGGGGCTAATTCTCACATAAATTCCCAAAACAAAAAGGGGGGAAAAGGCTGTTGAAAAGTTGTGAAAAGAACCAAAAGGTGAGACATTCTGGGGACTGGCACTAGTACACAACAGGAAGAAAGAACCTGAAAATCTAAGAGAAATCTTTCATTCAGTGCTGATGTGACTTAATAGAGTGAGAAAACATCACGATTTTCTCCAGAGTCCCAGTTTATACCTGTTGCCTCACATGGTTATTAATAACCCCTCCTGATACTCTCAGAAGTATCCCAGTTAGGGTGATAAATTATATAATCACATAAAACTTACTGGCCTAATGCTTTAGTTCCTAAAGGACCTTTCACTGTTGAGAATAAATCGCTCCCTAAACTAAAAAGACTGCTAGAATTTGAGCAACTCTTGCTGTTCTATTGGAATAAAAAGTCATGAAGTTTGAAGACCAATCTTTGAGACCTGATCTATTTGATGTGTATATTGCTTGGTCTACTCTGTGACAGTTTCATTAAATTGGTATAATTTTCTTTGTCAGAAAAGTGATTGTATCTAATTTCAAAGCCAAATCTCTTGAGAACCCTAAGCTAACAATTGCAATATGAGAAGCTTATCAACTATTTAAATTTTATGTTAAGGATTTGTTGAGCTTAATGGAATTTTTTTTTTATTTCAAAATTCTAGAAGGAGTGAAATAGGAGACATTTGCTTTTAAATTACTATGCTGAGGGAACATGACAAACCCAAAATTAAAATGATAATATACCCATGTTTGCTTACTATTTGGATTTCTCACTTGATGTACTTATTAACATGTAGTAATGTGTTGAACTTTTAATGAAATGACATAGCTGAATTAATATTAACATTTAGCAATCAAGTTAAAACACAAGAATCCACTGTTTTGTTTTGTGTCTGCATTATATTTTAATAATGCAATGGACTTTGAGGAAAATATTGGTAAAAAACATTATTTTTAACCCTCCTGAAAAATTGTGGCATCAAAAATAGTCATCATTATCAGGCCTCCCTGGTGCCGAGGGGTTAAGTCTCAGTGCTATCACCACTAAGGCCTGAGTTATTTCCCAGGCAAGGGAGCTGACCCATATATGGCACAGCAGTCCTCTCCTGTCTCGCCTGCCTCTCCCCTGAGCAGTGTATTTTAGTAGATCTGCCTGTTCTGCTCCCCACTCTGTCTCTGGTTAATCCTCTTATCCCCTACACCTCTGGCCTACACCTTAGTTCTTGTATGCAAAAATAAATATAACTAAATCTTTAAAAAATAGTCATTATCGTAATAATAGCACCAGTCAAAATGCTGTCAAGAAAAAGAAGTCGTGTTTGCTTCAGCAGCACATATACTAAAATTGGAACGATACAGAGAAGATTAGCATGGCCCCTGCGCAAGGATGGCACGCAAATTCGTGAAGCGTTCCATATTTTTTATATACCATGGAATATTACTCAGCATTCAAAAAAGATAAACACATGCAATTTGCAGCAACATGGATGGCGCTGGAAGGGATCATGCTCAGCGAAATAAGCCAGAAAGAAAAAGAAAAATACCGGATGCTCTCACTCATAGCAGGAATCTAGAAAACTTAAATAAGGGACCAGGAAAATGAATAACTATAAGAAAGTGAAAATCAAAATCAACAAAAAACTATGAACCAGAGACACTTTTTGGGGGGTAGGGGGTGGGAGGGGAGGGATTGGGGTCAGAATGAGGGGGTTGCAATTGTATGGGGAATATAAAAATAAAATTTAGTATTTAAAAAAAAGAAAAAAGAAGTCACATTCAAATTGGTTGCTTTAAGGAGAGTTTAGTAAAGGAGACATTTTAGAAAGATACAGAGGAAATAGTGGTCACATATAAAGAAATCATAGGGATAATGATACATCTTGAGGCCAGTAGTGGAAGGACAAGCAGGACCCCTCCCCCACCAGTCTCTATTGAAGGAGCCAAGAGAATAAGTAACTAAATCTCACTTGTCAGTTTCCTTTCAGTTTATTACTGGTGCTTACCGTTGCCAAAGTCGGCAGGGATGAAAAGGCAGGGAAGAATGTTGATGCTGTCCCTACAAACTTCCAGCCTCCATGGGAAGAGAACATTGTGGGTAAGGTTGCAGAATAGCTCTGTAGGAAAACATGTAAAACATCCTGCACAACTGTCTTTATACTCATCATGACTAATTTCTTTGTATACTAAGTCCTTGCAACATGCCAAGGACTGATAATACTTTAACTTATTTTTTATAACAATGATATAAAATTGTGTATTTCCCTCTCATAGTATAGAGGAAACTCAAAGAATGTAGGTAAACTACCCAGAGTGATAAATCTACTCAGTGGAAAAAATTTCATCAATTGCAAATCTGTTTAAAGATCTTAATTATGCCTTTATCATAGTATTCTTCTTCCTTAATATATTGTCTAGAAATTTCTATAAAATATGTAGCACATTACTAATATTAAGGGAATGTTAGGAGATCACATATGTAATATGTAATCAAGAGATAAGTTGTGTTATAGAGAACATAAGAGCTAGATTGGTTAATAGAAAATGACTCAGTGAACATGTATTTGACTTTGAGTTTGCATGAGCTGGTTTGATGTTGGCTAACCTTCTGAAATGGACTTAGACAATCAAAGAATATGAAACTAGTAGTTAAAAAATACAATGTAAGACAAAAAAGTCAGTTACTCCAAAATCACAGTCAAACTGGAAGACAGTGAGGAGACCTCGATGACTGGAAATTGTGCAACAGGGAAATGTGAAAAATGATACAACTGTTCCTTTCTGGTAGAAAAATCCAGTACTAAGGAGCTATGTAAGTTAAATACTCTTTGCTTAAAACTGTAGCTCTAGAAATTGAATCTTAGGATTGACTATGTCCTATTTAAGAATGTACTGGGAAATAGGTTTCTCTGACACTCCATTACCTTAAATTCCTGTTTTCATTTTTCATTGATGTGTTCAGAAAATTTGATTGAGATTTCTTATAAGGGGTGGCTGAACATATAAGAAGTACCAGCTTGGTGGCTGATAAAGGTGGGATCTGGATCTCAATTTTTTAACACCATCACATATGTTCCTTGGATAACTGTGTTCTTTGCCTTTACTTTCTCAGAGTTGCATCCACTAATTCTGTGAACTTCAGTTATCTCTAAAAACATTTTATAATAGCCCTCAATAGATGTATAATTATATATTATAAAATAATAAGCATTTATTTACCTTTTATTATATGTAAGTCACTGTTCAATGGACTTTATATATTAATTTTTATAAGTATTAACAATAATTACAAGTATTTTCCATTTATATATAAGAAACAACTCAGGCATAGATATGACAAAACAAATTGTCAAAATCATCCCATCAATAATTGTGGGACGTTGCATTAAAACACATTCACTTTGGCTTCAGAAATATTATATTTAACGTATTGCCTTTATGTGTCATACTCATGTATTACTGTCTTAATATACATATTATACACATTAATTTATTTTGCAAAAATTATAAATTTTAGAAATATTAATATGCTATTTTATCTTCATTTATTGCATCTCCTCACTTTTCAGTTTCCTTGCTTTGAAGGCTACAGCCATCTACTGCACGCTGGCACAATTGGTGAAACTCTACTTCTTTAACCTATGGGTTGGGAAGGCTTTTTGCATAGATTTTTGCACTGGTGTAACTGGTTCTGTTTATGCCAGAGCGAAGGCTTTACTACATATAAAAACTGCCATTTTGCTACTCAGCCTTTAATGTATCTTAAGGACTTTAAATTTCTCCAACTTGGCACTATTGCCTTTAGGTCTACAAAAATTCTTGTTGTGGAATTATCCTGTGCAATATGGCATCCCTGACCTCCACCCACTAGATGCCAGTATTATCCTCTCTTTAGTCACAAAAACCCAAAATGCCTCCTAATATTGGCAAGTGTCCCCGGAGGGCTGAGATTTCCCTCAGTTAAGACTGCAGAACTGCAGTTGATGACTGCTCCTTATAAACTCTAGGATATTCGTTCTTAGAAGCCTTGCTAAAATTTAAGGGTAAAATTTAGATGTGGTTTTGTTGGAATTTATCCTTGGTGTTCTTTGATCTTCCTGGATATGTGATATGGTGTCTGACATGAATAGGGGAAATTCTTGGTTATTATTACTTCAAATATTTCTTCTGTTCCTTTCTCTTTCTTCTTCTAACATTCTCATTAAACATATGTTTCACCTTTTATAGTTGTTCCACAGTTTTGGATATTTTGTTTCTTTTTCCCATCTTTTTTCTCTTTGTTATTCAGTTTTGAATGTTTTTAATCACGGAGCCACATTTCCTCAGCTGCGTGCAGTCTTCTAATGAGGCCATTAAAGGCATTCTGCATTTCTGTCTCGGTGTTTTTCTTTTTGATTCTTTCACTTTCTGTTTATGTGATCTCTCTGTTACTGTGTGTTGTCCACTTTTCCCATTAGAATGTTTTGCATACTAATCATAGGTATTTTAAATTCCCAATTTGATAATTCTAATATCCTTGCCATTTGGGAATCTGGTTCTGATCCTTACTCTGTCTCTTCACACTGTGCTTTATGCTTTACAACCTTTTATTGAAACTTAGACATTTTATACTAGGCAAAATTAACTGGTAAATAGGACATTAGTGATGTGGCCACAAAGTTGAGGGGAAACAGCCTGGACTCCTGAGTTGTGAACTTCACAAGGGCTATAGTTGCCCATGTCCCCAACCCCCAGCTGCTCCTGCCTTACATGGGATAGGATGTCTGGAGAGTACAGGAGTGGGGTATTTCTCTTCCCATGTCCAGATCAGCAAGGTTCTGATAAAACCCATATAGTTTAGGCTCTGATAAAATATCTTCTCTTTTTTTTTTTTAAGATTTATTTATTCATGCATACAAGAACCAGGGTACAGGTCAGATGCACAGGAGGGTGAGAGGATTCACCAGAGACAGAGCCGGGAACAGAACAGGCAGACTGATTGAAATACACTGCTGAGGGGAGCAGTGGGCGAGACAGGAGAGGTCTGCCGCGCCATGTTGGATTCTCCCTGGTGGGCTGGGATAGAGCTGGCACTGCAGAGGCTGCGGACAGCTTCACAGTGCTGCACTCAACTGCCTGCGCCACCACGTGAGGCCCCTAAAATATCTTCTCTTAAGGGCATTCTCTGTCAAAAATAACAAAATGCTCTGATATATTTCAAAGTGCTTATTCCCCCCCCCTTCCTCTGCCAGAAGCATAAGCAAGCTTTTCAGATATTCACTATGAGAATGTGGTAAACCTTAAGCAGGTGAAAATGTGAAGTTGACTTCTCTCCTATTACTTGGCTTCACTGGAGTTTTTAAATCTAAGACGTATTTACACTGAACTCCCCACAGTTCATCAATTAGAGTTTAGGTTTTCCTATTTCAATACTGGCTCTTAAACTGGTTTCTATTCTCTGATAAGGTGTGATTCCCTTTACTCACCCTTTTCTCTCATTTGGGGGATAGTAGTCTGCCCTTGGTTTTTAGTTCTCTTATTGTTCTTACATGGTTTAATTATTTTTTTCAATTTTTTGAATTTTACTTGTTAGAATGAAGTGATGACTTCCGATCTCTCTACATGCTGAACTGGCAACCAGAAGCTTGGGGGTCACTTTTAACCATGAATAAAATTTATCATCTGAGCAGAGGTGAGGATAAATTTTTAAAATGTTCTAAACAAAATGACAAGCGTATACAAAGGCATTATGCAAGACTTTCATACAATTTCGATCTTGAAATTGAACTCTGCTTGACATACTTGTGTGTGTGTGTGTGTGTAGCCTTAGCTACATGCGGCTGACAGAGAGGGCTTAGATAAAATTAAGAGACACATCAAGCAGGGTTTCTACTACTACTGCAGAGTGTCAATGAGACCCTTATTTTAAATTCTTATTACCAGGTATACTTAGGCAGCTTTAGATAAGCTGGCTGAAATTCAATTCTACATTTGGGCTGAAGGAGGGAATTATGAAGGGAGAAGGTTATTTTGGATTCATGTGGTTATGCACAGACTTTCAGGCATCACTCACTATTCCTTGGAATAAAATTGCTCTAGGTTTCTTATTTGCATAAGGTCTGAACAGAGTTTACTTTTCTATTACTCAACTTGTGAGCGCAACTATAAAAAGGTAAATTATAAAATAAATAACAGTGATAGCCAGTACATTAAGATTATGTGAAATTTCTATGACTTAAGTATGGAAAGAAATTAAAGAAATTATTGCAAACTAATAAAGAAACAGTATTGTTCCAGATCTGTAGTAGTTTGAAATATGGAGTCAGATTTGCTTAGAAACTGAGAAAAAACTAGATAGAATTGAGAAGAGTGCTTCAGTCTACTATCAGAATAGAAGCAGTGCAGGAACAAAAGTAAAGCAAGTCAGACTGATTGAATTGGAGAAATAAAGATATTCTGTAGGAAAAGGTTAAGATATTAACAGGACAGATTAGAAATATCTATGGGGGAAATGCAATCTTGAAGGTCAGGCTACACTGATAAGCACTGGCACCTCATGGCTATAAAAGAAGCCATTAAAATAAAAGTATTTTAAATGCAATTGAGGAGTAGTGACAGATGCCAAAAAAAAAAGTTTATCAGGAAAAAACAAAAGATTCCAGAGCAGACAGAAAGACTCGCCGAAAGGAAATCAGTGTTTAGGAAACCATTAAAAGACATCTCTGAAAGCTGTGGTTTAAAGATCCATAATAAATAGAACTGGAGAACTACTCATTAAAGATTATTAAAAATATACATAGAGGTTAAAAAATCTAGACATATCTGAGAAAGTTCTAGAAGTTCAGAGTATCAACATTATAGGTGGAGATGATGACATACTGTACCCTTAAAGGATCATGCCTAGGTCAGAGAAGGCACAATGAATTTATCAACTGCAGAAAAAGACTACATGAGGGTTAGAAGTTGAGCTGAAGAAAAAATACCTCCTAGCTAAGGTCTTTCAATACAGGAAGATAAAGACAAACTAAATGGGCTTTGAGTCATTGTAACTTCTTGAATTCTGAAGGAATCATAGCCATTCCAATGAAAGTGTGGAGACAGAGACTTGAAGCACCCCAAAGGCTGAGATACCGCCTCCTCAGACATGCAATGAGAGGGACTTAGGACCAATGCTCTGACTTTTCTTTGCCACCCATGCTCTCCCCCTTAATGCCCATATGTCTCACCCTCCAAATTGTTGCCTGCAAATTCAGACTTAAAGGATAACTTTTCAATGAGGATTTGAACAATAACATGCTCAAAATTTTTATATTACTTGTTATTTATTAATTGTTCATGTCATAGTTCGCTAGAATATAAGATCCACGGATGTTTGTTTTTGATAGGTTTTATCCACCAGTGTATCATAAGAATTTAGAGAACAACCTGTCACTTTGGAGGCACTTTAATTAATGTGTTTAATGAATAAATGTTATACTCATGACACTTGGAAATAACTAATACAACTTCTGAGACTATGCAGGAACCACACAATTCCAGAGAGAGAATTTCTAGTTTCCACCAGACCTCCAAGACCCCTTCAACAAAGAATTAGCAAGTTAGAAGAATTAGGAGAATGGTATTAGTATTTAATTAAGACTGCAGGACTTTAATCAGTTTACAAGAGAAAAATGATTCCCTTTTGAACTTTAATTCATTGGGTTTTTAACACCATTGTAAGCAGTTTAAATGTTTAAATTTGAATTTCTGACTAAAATGTAATGAAAGGTTTGTGTTAAGTTTGAAAGTATTTCTTTATTTTAGCAGTTTTAAATTGTTGAAGTATATTTATATATTGTATAACTTAAGTATCTTGATATTTTTGAGCTTACTATGTATGTAAAATGTTGAATAATACAGCTGACTTGTTTGGTATGGAATTAGAACATGGAGTGAATTTTTAGTTCTCAAGATAGAGTGGTCTTAGAGTTAGTTTAATGAATGTACCATTTTTATTCATTTCAGAATCACTGGGGGGGGGCAAAATTTGAACTGAATATTGAATATCTTTGAAAAACACAAAAAACAGCAGATCTTTGGACCAGTGGTACTTATGAAATGTTGATAGGGTACTATTTAGATAATAGCTAATCAACTGGTCTAGGGAAATGACACAAACCTCTTGACAATGGGCATCTTTGTTAAGCCCAGTATGTCAAGAAAGAGAAAACAGGAAAGATTAGATGAACCCCTTTTCCCCATGCCTGATATGCTCTCCCATGAAAGTCAACCCCAAACCACTCTCCAGCTTTAGTCACTTCTCCCTAGAGTTGTGTTGCAAATTACCTTATTGAAAATTTGAGTAAAATAACTGAACATATTTAGTTAAGCTCCAAACTTCTATTTGGATGCTATCCAGTCCACAGAGAAAATAATGAATAGAAATTTCATGCTTCTGCTTCCTCACAAAGGAGGACTTCCCAGGGTCATCATGACAATGACTGGTTGGGTAATTTTGTCTCATTTGGGACTTTAGTACAGAGACTCACTTTGTACTAAACTAAACTATACTCTCCACATTAGTCTTCGTTAATTACAAAGGTGATATATTAGCTTCTATCTTGTTGCTCTTGTTAGTCAGACCTAAGTGGGGAGGAGACTTTCTACTTATTGCCCTCTTAATGAACCCAACAAATATACTCAAAGACACAGTTTTCTTAAAAGTAGATGAGATAAATGCCAAAAACATATATAAATGAGTTTCAATTAATGTCAAATTTTTGATAAATGATTTTCGAACAGATGATATATAAATATTTAGAAATGCAATGGGTAACTGATAAAAGTCAACGTGGATTAAAGAAAATATGCCATTTAATTAAAGTTAATTTTGAAAGACAAGTAGATGAGAAGGTTCATTTCTTCATTCCATCATTTAGGCTTTCATTCAACAAATAGTTACTGAATGCCTAATGCTTTACAAAGGACAGAGTAGACTTGTGAATAAAAAAAAAAATACAACCCACCTTCTTGGTAAGACATGAAAAATTGCTTAATGTAAGTGCATACTTATAACATATCTAAATCTATAAATATATGTATCTTTGCCTACACAGTAGTCTCCCATTAACTGGCTTGGCTTTCAATAATTTCATTTATCTGTGGTCAACTGCAGTCTGAAAAAATTATGCACAATATGATATGACAGAGAGAGAGGGAGAAAGAGAGACCATATTAACATAATATTTACTTTCACATAATTCACATTAATTTTATAATTTTTATAATTTTTCTTTTCTTAATTCAATAAAAGCATTTATTAAATGACTATCAGTCCCTAGCATGGGCTTTGAAGATATGAATAAACAAAACACACATAAAATCACTGTTCTTAATTTGTTATAATTTTTCTAATTTATTATTGGAAATGTCTTAACTGTAACTAGTCTACAAATTAAATTTTATTATAGGCATGTATGTTTGGGGAAAGACATAGTAGATACAGGGTTTGGTATTATTTGTAGTTTTTGCTGTCCATTGGGGTTCTGGCAACGTATCCTCCTTGGATAAGGGAATCTATTCTTTCTACCTACATCTAAATTTATCTGCCTATCATTTATCTATGTGTACATGATCTATGACATGTAATATGCTAAGTCAGATAGAGTGACAATGCCTATCAAAAATAATAAAGCAATACAAGAAGATAAGGAGTGATGAAAGCAATTGATATACATTCTTTGACTAAGTTTAATTAGGGAAGCAATCTATTGGTATATCACCTTTGTGTAGAGCCTGTACACTATGAAGAAGAAAGTCTTGCCTCTGTATAAGGAAAGATAATTTCTCAATATCAACCACTGCAGATTCCTGAAGAAACACAATGTTTCACAAGAATGGTAGGCTGTCCCTATGGGTTAGGTTATGGAAGGAAATATAGGAAAGATATTGATGAGTTAGGATCAAGGCTGGTATCTCAAATAATCAGATTGTTTTGGATGTATGCAGGGAAGAATTAGGATGAGATCAGAAGAAATCAGGAGACAAGCTATCAAATGGTAAAGATGACAACTGAAAAAAAAATTAGCATATCCATTGACAAATGCATTCCTTATATCTTTGAGAAATTGATGGAAAATTCTGGATTTCTTGATAGTATAGTTAGCAGCACTTAATGTCCTACAAAGTGCTTCCCTCAAAATGTTGATTAATAACTGCATGTCTGTCAACTTGAAATCAACTGAAGTATAGTACCTGGTTCTTAATATTATCCTATGGATCATCTTTGCTGTGATTTAGTTGGATACAGGTGAAAAATATGCTAATGCAATTCTCAGATGAACTGAAGCTGGCAGTACGCCATTGAAACACATAGGAAGACTATAGATTTGCTGCAAAAGGCTGGAAAATAGGGTTACATTTTCCAGAGAAGTGATACTTTGCTTCAGAGAAGCAAATTTAGGAAACTAGACAAAAATTACTGACAAAACCAAGACCATCAGCCCTGCAAACCCTCAAAGCCCATGAAAAGTTTGAGCAACAACATAGAGATCAGACTACAGTTCCAATAACTATAAGAAAGCGCCATCAATGTGTCAAAACTTTTCAGAAATTTCTAAAGTCCGTAAAGAAGAAGACCATTTCAGATTCCACAGAGAAAGAAAACCAGGGAAACCACAGTTCAGATCAATGCAAAAATATATTGTGTATGCTGCAGGAATACTTCAATGGATATATAAACCAGACTTAATAGAAATAGGATTGAACCCTTTGGCATTCACTAAAGTTGTTAAATGAGATGCTTTAGTATAAGTGGGATAACCAGGCAGTGTTGACACTGAAGAAAGAGAGAAATGCTTCAGGGAAATAGTAACTACCCATACATTTCTCCCATACATTAAATAGAATTAAATACATCCAACAAGCACTGTTGAACAAGAATTATTCATTAAAAAAAGATAGGAAAATTAATTTCATGAAGGAAATACTCAAATTAAAAAAAAACATGTATTTTGCACTCAATGAATCTAATTTAACAAAATAAAATGAAAGGGTCTTTGGCAAAACATATTTTTTTTTTCTTAAACATGATTCCAGAGGGCATTATACCCAAGAAAATCAATCAGAATTCTTGAAGACATATTACTTACAACAACAAAAAAGGACAAATTAGAGAAATGGAATAGTTAAAAACACTGAGTTTAAACATATATAAAGATGCATCCATTAAGACCTAACACCATAAAAATATGTATCAACAACAATTGAGGAAACATCCATGCAATGCCTTAATTACACAATGTTTCATTCTTGCTCACATATCTGGATATGTGTCTTTCAAGTCTGAAATACATTGTTCCTCCAAATTGTCAGTGACCAGGTGCCTACTATATTTTTAATGAAATCTTTCTAGAATATGACCATCATGCTTATGATGTTTAAATCCTCCCCTATTTTGAAAACCAAATTCCAAGCACATAAACGTGAAACCAGTAGAAGAGGAACTTTAGAAGAAAGCAGAGGAGGACAGAATCCCCTGTCTTTGAATGTACTTCTGAATTTAGCATAGACTGCTTCTGCTTACATTCAACACTATTTGGAGGGAAGAATATACTCTTTCCTTAGGGTCTCCCTAAAGAGACAATATGAAAGATCATTGACAAAAATAAATTCTTTGGGTCTGGGGGAAATAAAAAGATGGACACGAAACTTATGTTAATATACTCAATACCTGACATATAGAAGAATGAGGAACAATATTTTTTTTTTTACTCTAGAGAGCAAAGCAAGAATCCAGATTCATAACATTCCATCTTTTGGAGGAGGTGGCAAAATAAATTCAAGACAACATAAATAGTTATACATTGTTTGAAAATAGAAAGCTATCCCCTTTATTATGAGAAACACAGTCCATTAGTGATGTTCAAACAGACATTATGGTGCATTGAACTAAGTAATCGCTACAGTTCATTTCAGATTTCAGTAACAATAAATATTTTGTTAGTGAGATTTTGAATAGCAAAATTAAAGATTAACCATGTAGCAGTTATGAAACATCTGTACTCTTTCTGTTATTATTCCTCACCTTTATAAGAGATGAACAGCCCATTTTATTTTTTATGGTGATGAAATTCTTCTATTTTAATAAATTAATGTACTCAAGATGAATATGTTTCTATAAAGTGAACATGAAAATTTTACAAGGATATAAAAGAGGAATAACTAAAATGAAAAAGGAAAACACATGAAGTAATTTCCCTTAATTAAGTTCAAATCTCATAAGAGAACCTAATCTCAAAGCCTAAAATAGCACAGAGAACAGTTTCCAATAAATTGTTTTTTAGACTTTATTTATTTTCTTAGGGTTATTTTACAGATCTCCACCTACACAAGAAAATTTCAAATTAATTTATTAACTCACTGTCTTTTCAGACATTTATATTATCTTGGTACAGACAACTCATATAATTTTTATTATTAACTCTGAAATAACAGTTACAATGGTTAGATATACTTCATTATTTTCCCCAGGAATGAAGCTCTTCAAATCTGATTTTGTTTCCTTCCAGTGAAAGCAGAACTCTTCCTTCACTCCAAATGAAGCGGAGACAATTTTAGAGATTAGAGAGATCTTAGATGCAACTTTTAAAAATTCAGTGTTTCAGCTAAAATTTACAGATTTTCAGAGTGAACCATCTTTTACTAATGAAAATATTTAGAGGAAAAACTCTAATAAATATACTAGCTCTTGAATACTTCTGAAATCCACCCCCATTTTTTTTTTTAAGATTTATTTTTATTTATTTATACAAGCACTGGGTACAGTCAGAGGTGCGGGAGGGTGAGAGAATTCACCAGAGCCAGAGCGGAGAGTAGAATAGGCAGACTGACGAAGTACACTGCTCAGGGGAGCAGCGGGCGGCAGGAGAGGTCTGTGCGCCATGTGGGACCCTCACCTGGCATCCCGGGCATTGAACCGGCACTGTAGAGGCTGCTGGCAGCTTCGCGACCCAGCGCTCAACCGCTGCGCCACCAGGGAGGCCCCCACTCCCAATTTTTTTAAGGCCTTCCCCAGATGATCTACATACAGTGTTTTATTTATGCAAAGATATTCAATTCCTTAGAATGGCAGAAAGAGTGCTTAGGGAAGACCTAATCAAAATGGCAACAAGGAGCTTCCTTGTTTCATGCCTATGAGAAACATCTAGTAGCTAAGCAAAGGGACACTATACCCAGGAGGTTCAGTGGTTGGGGAAAATTTCTGGAGATATTTTCTCCTCTAATAAAAACCATAGTTTCATCCTCTCTTGCTTTGTGGAGGGGCTTTGCGACCAGGGTCACCAGATGGGATGAGTGGAATCTGTATGACAGCTGTAGGAATCTTTCTAAGAAGATACTAGTAGCCTCTTGTTCTTATTATTTTTGATCCTTTGTCTCCATCTTACTGCCTCGAGAACTTTGGAACATGAGGGTAAGGTCCAATTTCAGGATAATTGTTGGTAGTAAATTGAGCTCCCACACATGTTATTTTTTTTTTTTTGCCATTATTGCTGGTGTAATTTGGGAAACTTTTTGTTGTATACAGTAAATCTATCTAAAGTGTAAATGCAGTACTCCCATTTAGAAATAATAATTTTTATTTTATGATTTATTTATTTATGCACACAAGAACTGGGGTACAGGCCAGAGGTGTAGGAGTGAGAGGATTCACCAGAGACAGAGTGGGCAACAGAACAGGCAGATTGACTGAAATGCACTGCTGAGGGGAGCAGTGGGTGAGACAGGAGAGGTCTGCTGCATCATGTGGGTCACCTCCCTGGTCAGGTATCCAACTTGTGCTGCAGTGGCTGCAAATAGCTTCATAGTACTGTGCCTTAATTACTTGCTCCACCAGGGAGACCCCTATAAATAATACATTTTAGCATTTAACTATTCTTTAATGTAGATGTGGTACTTTGTCTGAAAAAGGGTGAGTCCTTATTTCTTTTAGAATGAATTTGTTATTAGCTTAATCAAGGAGAGATTTGTTAATGATATTAGGAAATAATGAGATTCACTTTGCTAAAAATCAAAAAACAAGTGTCAGTTTCTAACTATGAGTAATATTTTTTTTCAGAGTTTGATAATATAACCCTTCATCTTTCTTCTCTAAATTATTTTTCCAAAACACTCTTTACCAATGTGATGCATTTTAACAATATTTATATGCTCATGAGGCTTAGATTTAAAGACTCAGTGCCTTTCTTTCCTGAAATCTAATCACATATATTTACTTCCCTACCTTACATATCCATTTGGATTTCTAATAAGTATTGCAAACATAGCATCAAAGAATGAATACTTGATTTCTTCCCCTATATTTAATCTTCTGCCCAAATAATTGTCTATTTTTTCTTTTTGTCATCTTTCCATATAATAATCTTTTGCAAATGTTGATGACTTTATTTGCAAAATATATCACAAATCTCCTTCCCTCCCTCAACAACTACCACTTTAAATTAATCCATCCAGCATTTATTCCTGCATAGACGGAGTATTGTTTTATCTTAATTTACATCTTCAAAAATCTTCCCCTTTCAATTTTCTGTACTTTTTTTTTTAAGATTTATTTATTTTTATACAAGAACTGGAGTACAGACTAGAGGCACAGGAGGGTGAGAGGATTCACCAGAGGCAGAGTGGGGAACAGAACAGGCAGACTGACTGAAATACACTGCTGAGAGGAGCAGCAGGCAGCAACAGGAGAGGTCTGCTGCACCATGTGGGTTTCTCCCTGGCCAGCCAGGAATCGAGCCCGCACTGCAGAGTCTGTGCATTGCTTTACAGCACTGCGCTCAACCCACTGTGCCACGGGGGAGGCCCTCAATTTTCTGTACTTTGAGTGGAATGATTTTTCCATAAAAAATAAGATTCAGGGCCTCCCCTGTTGGTGCAGGCAGTTGAGCGCAGCGCTGTGAGGCTGTCCGCAGCCTCTCCAGTGCCACAGCCTCTGCCGCGCCCACTGCTCCCCTCAGCAGAGTATTTCGTCAGTCTGCCTGTTCTGTTCCCTGCTCTGGCTCTGGTGTATCCTCTCACCCTCTCGCTCATCTGGCCTGCACTCCGGTGTTTGTATAAATAAATAAATCTTTAAAAAAAAATAAGATCCAGAAAGTAGTTCTCTTAAAATCTCAGTATATTCCCATTAACCTTAAAATGAATCCAAACTTCATATAATATTCTAAAAAGTCTGACTCGATTAACTGGTTTGCTTCATTTCCTGAAATCCTCACTGAGAACTGTTCATGTTGTTTGACTTTCCAATTCTGCAACTACCCAATTTTCCCCTCGAAGCCTTTATGTGACCTGCCTCCATTCTCTGCTCTATTTATACCCCAGATTTTGGCCTATCTGCTCACTTGTCATTCAGGTAAAGCTTTCCCTGGAAATTTAACTGAATATAACCACATATTCTTTGTCTCAATTAACATTTTATTTTCATTATAAAATTTATCATTGATGATCAATTTGATTATATATTTGCTTGTTTGTTTTATCACTTTACCAAAAAGTAAATCTCATGAATTAGGGATCTTGTCTTCTTGCTTATTTCAATTTCCTCAAAACTTACTTGATAGTGAGTCAATGAGTATTTAGAATAAATTTAGGAGTAAATGACTTGGAATGTTATTGTTCTGATGTCTCAAATATTGACAAAGGATGTTACACATACCGCACATTATTAATTTTGCCTCTATAGTTATGATAAACATGGAAGTGATTTCTAGATATTGTGTTGCTCCTGATTGATGCAAATAGTCTTGTTCACACAGAAAATATTCTCAATTATCTGTAGACAGGGCCACTGGATTGATGCATTAGCCAATGACAGGTCTCTTATATGGTTAAAAGACAGAATAATTTTGCACTGAGCTGCAGTGGGTGTGGATTAGAATGAAAATCTTTTTCTAGTGGCTGAAGTTCTATGTACTAAATCTGTCTTTTTCCTCATTCACTTTTGATGCAAGGCATATTCAGTAGTCAGCTTTGTTCTTCAATTCTTAAGGTGGCTGGCAATTATCAGTAAAATACTGTTATTTGAAATCTTGGAAGCTCCTCCAGTGGAATTGAATATGGCTCTCCCCGCATAGAGGGTAAGAAGAAACCAAAGAAAGAGACAGCCATTTTAGATTGGTAGGTGACTTTTCATAAGCTAAGGAACATAAAATTGAGGCTTGTCTTGGGCAACTGCAAAATGAGTAAATTTCTTTCCCACCCACCACACACACACAGAATCTTGAGTTTATACAGAGGCCTTCACAGGGTTCATAGACATCTACACATAGATGGGGTCAATAGTAAATTACTCCTTCAATGCTGTGTTCTTGAGGTAGTTCTTTGTATAGGAAGGATAGGCTCAGCACAACTTCCAAGGAGAGGGGTTGGCATCTCTTGTTGCCTTGGCCCAACTTAGGGATCAGCCAAAATTTATATCCTCTCAATTGCTTCCTCCAACAAACAATTTTACAGAGAATGCATTAAAGCATCCTCTATAATAGCATGTATTAAAACTTTTATCCTGGCTTTCAGTTCTCAACTATGATGTCTGAGGCTAATAAATACCAGGATACCTATCGTTAATCATAATATTAAGCTATGATTAATGACATTGGTCTAGTCAATTAAAATTGATATCAGCATAATAAACATAATAATATAATTATGAATACATATTTGTTGAATACAGAGTATTTAACAATGCATTCATATTTGCTGAATACAGAGTATTTAACAATGCATTCAAACATATTCATATAAACTCTAACTTTGTTTTAAAGTTATTTTTTGAATTCATTACTATTCTTACTACTACTTTGCAAATGAGAAAACTGAGACTAGGGGATTTAGGAAACTCAAACTCAGACACTCAAATGCATGCCATTTGATTTCAGACACTTCACTTATACTCCCTATATTATGGAGGAACATTTCTTTTCTCAGGGAAAAAATTACATAGCTCCTTTGGGTTCTATGAGATAGAGAAATGATAGTTCTCCTTTCTTCAGGATAAGCCATCAAAATCAGGGAGTTCCTCATAGCCTACCCTTGTGAAGAAAATGCCAATATAAGAAAGGAAATTAAAAACTTTTTAAAAAGAAGATAACATACTTTACCACACCATGAAAAAGTTTAATTAGAAAAGAAATCTATTTCATTTGAAGATAAAGATACACTTCAGTCAAACTTTATATAGCTGCTATTTGGTCTGTTTTAGAGCTGACCCATTGTGATTTTAAGTGCCGAACAGCAGGATATAATTGGTAAAGCTTATCTGGTGCTTAGAACATAGCAAAATACAAGAATTCACAGTAAGCAGGAATAGCCTCTTCTTATAATACTGTCTCTTGAAAAAGTAGGGGAAAATCCAATTTAGCTTACTGAGAGATAATTTTAACTCTTTAGATCATCTAACTTCATTTTCCCATGAAACAGTTTCTGAAGAAATAAATTAATTTACAACATCCCATCTCAATGGATAATTATTAATAAATCATTCAAATTGTTTGTCACCAATTTGAAAGCCACAGAAAGTAAAGTTACTGGGTCAAAGTTCCTATCTTTTGTTTATTTTATTCTTTATAACTCTACATGATTCCAACCATGCAATCATGTGCATTCACACACACACACACAGGTAAATTTAAGATATGAGTAAGAGAATTATTTCATAAATAAAATAAATCTTTAAGTTCTCATAAAGAGGAATAAATAAAAAATTATAAAAAACAAAATGTAGGCACAAAGGAACATTTTTGCAGTTCTATGTATTTTTTAAAGATTTATTTATTTATGTATACAAGAACTGGAGTACAGGACAGAGGTGTCGGGGGGTGAGAAGATTCACCAGAGACAGAGTGGGGAACAGTACAGTCAGACTGATGGAAATACACTGCTGAGGGGAGCAGCGGGCAAGTCAGGGTAGATACCTGACTGGGGATCGAACTTGTGCTGTCATGGCTGTGGACAGCTTCATAGGTTGTGTCCTAATCCCTGTGCCACCAGGGAGGGCCAGTTCTATCTTTGTAGGCAGTGTTTTGATTACTGATGCCCTTATTGAAAAAAGTGGCCACTGGAATGTACTCAAAGTTCTATTTATGAACCGTCATCAAATTATGATTATTTCAAGCATTGACTTATTTGCACAAATAAAAGGCATTACAAAACTTTTGTCTTCTTTCAGTTCTCTCTATTTTAGTTACTTAAAATAAAAGCCTTGAATTTAATAAGCATTTTAAAAATAAGATCTTTAGTTTGACAGTAAAAATGGAATCATAACCTATTGAATCATGTTTCCTAATCTGTGAGTACCACTTTACAATTTGGTTTGCAGAGGTTGTTTAATTCTATTTAAAGAGGTACAGAAGGAAAGGCTGTCTAGAACACTGAAAAATGATTTCTAATTAACTGCTTTCTCATATGCATCACAGTGTGGTTGCATTCAGAGGCTATTGGATCATAATTCAGCCTTGGAGCTATGTGTGTGCTTCATCTATGGGGCAAAATCTTGGAGAAGCTGGTTATGACTATGAAATACAGAGGAAAATCTGGCTCAGCATCAGGTATTTATTATATATACTCCTCTAAGTAAATAATGATCTTTATTAGCTAGAAAAATATTGGACATCAAATACTAGTTAGGTTGTGTTTTTCCTACATAATTAGATTTCTTTGTAAAGTAAACGATTTAATGTCTATCCAACCAATACCAAAACCAGAGAGATGCAAAAATATACCATAGGAAAGAAGTCTCAAAAAAAGAGTTCTGGCCCCAACACATTTCATGGGATGAGGAAGATCTTGGCAGAATTAGAGACCGAAATAACACATAATGACTTCTATTATTTGTTCCCTAACATTAGTAATAGCTATTACATACAATCTATTTTAAATGGAAACTTTATCTTTTTGCTTTAGCTGCACATATTTATGTAGTTGTTATTAGGAAAAAATAATTCATATATTAATAAAATGTTCACTGTTGCTATTAGGATGATATGTACGAGAGAATGTGAAACAGCTTATTGATCATTTGAAACGTCAGATGTTGATTCTGGAGAAATACGGGTTTTGGAGAAAAGACAATACAAAGCATTTTCTCCTGAAAGGCAAAAGAAAGACACCAGTGATTTTAGAGAAAACTTTTCTAATTTTTCTCACTAGGAATTAATAACTGACATATTCTACTAATAAGTGTGTTTTATTCCAACTTCACAAGTCAGACTTAAGCATTTGAAAGGGACCTAAATATAAACACAGGAAGAAGCATCATTCAACTTCTAGTTCAATTTCTCTAGTTAGTTCTTAATTCATTGTTCCTTTTTACATCTTGCATAGTAGGACTTAGACTGGAAACAGGGAGAAATCTATGATGGGGGAAATTGATGCAGAAAATGATAGGGTAAAGGTCTTTCCCTTATTTTTTATAAAGTTCTATTAATAACACCAAAATATATTTCCCTTTGTTTCCATTTAGAGTAATTATTAATATTACATCTTTAGCATCCCACAAAGGTGGGGCTCTTGACGTAATCTGTGAACATTCTTGTTAATTATGATAGAAGAACTACATGTTTTTCAGTAGTTTATTATATGTATATTCTACTAATGGAATATCAATGCTGCAGAGAAATGTGAGTTTACAGATAAGCTTGTTATATATATTGTAAATTATCACATTTAGTCAGCCATCTGTTCCTTAAATATTAGGACTTATGCACAGTTTCAACATCTGTGTGTGCATATATATTTTTGTGCAGTGCTGTTAAAATGCTGACAGAAGTGGAAAACAAAAAGAAAAACCAATAAAACTTTGAAAGACTTTGTTTTTTCGAATTTATGTAGATTTATCTCCTGATTGTAAAGTACATCTGTTGTTGTTTTTACTGGAGTTCTAAAACTAATCAAAATCCTTTTGAGAACAAAGATTCATTTAAATTAAATTTTAAATGCATTGTAAATTTATAAATCTATTTTCAAATAGAAGTACCGGGTTTGACTATCAGCAAGATAATTTGCTGCAAGGAATACATAACCATCACTTACTTACCAAAAATCACTATAAATAGACTACAAAAAATTAAGGTAGTCATGGCACCTACATTTTTCCTAATCTAGAAAAAATTACATGCACAATTGTTAAAGAGGAAGGGAGAAGGGAGAAATACAATTCCTGAGATCAATATTTCTGAAAGCCTACAAAAAAGTAGTTTTTTTTCTTTCCCTATATGGAAATAAAGAAGGAAAAATGAAGGAAAAGGAAGAAAATGGAAGGAAGGGCTAGAGGGAGAAAAGGATGAAAGGAAGACAAGAGGGAAGTGAAAGATAAATTAAAATACATCACAAAATAAAATAATTAACTAAATAATTTCAGAATAAAAGGGTTGAAGATTTAAAAAGGTCTCATTTGATACAAAGATATACCGGAAAAATAGTGGAAGCATTTCAGTTTTTCATGTATGTATGGATGCAACATTGACCTTAGAGCATGTCAAAAAACACCTTTTTGAGAGAAATGCCATACAGAGCTCAGGACAAAAACATTCTTTAAATCTTAATGAGGTCACCTTATTGTATGGCCAATCAGGTATGCCAAATCAGATGTATGAGGTATCACAATGCTTTTAACTCAGACAAAAGAATGGAGTGAAATAAGACAGAAGGAAAAAGAAAACTATTGGATAGTTTCACTGATAGGAGGAATACAGGGGAACCAAATAAGGGATCAGGGAAAAATAATAATAAATAAAAACACAAAATTAACAGCCAACTGTAAATCAGAGACATTCTGCAGGGGAGGGGGTGGGAGAGGGATCAAAACAGGGAGGGAAGATCACAAGGGACTATAGTGATGGTGCATGGGTGAATTGGTGGTAGGACTTTTACAGGGACTATACTTGAGAGGAGATAGTAAATATTGTATGAAAATGAACAATAATGCAAAACATATATAACTAAATAAATTTTAAAATAAAGAAAAAATAAATCACTGAGATTATTATCAGTAATGTTTGAGTATACATTATGCAGCTTTTTGAGAGTAGATTAAATCTCAAGTATTTTGAATAATTTTCTGTACATTGTGAATATTTATCCTTTAACTATTTATTATTACAGTCATACTTAAAGGAACTGCAAAGAAGGCAGTGATATGGCATCATAAAGAGTTAAACAGTACTTTCACTCTAAAGAATGAAGAAGCCTTTTTTCAGTGTTTGAACTGTGAGGTAAGTAAATCACCACTGCTATTCTAACTGTTCTAACTGATAAGTTTTGTAGTAGCTGGCACATCTATGTATTTGTGACTTTACAACTGGGCATAAATGGACAATAAGGCAGTATTGTTGGTATTAACAGGGAGGTCAAATACTTAATAAATTTTAGAAGCAATAGCTATTTTAGAATTTAGGCATCTGAGCACTGGAAGATTTGAAACATTAACAAGAAGTTACGCAAGTAGATGAAAATATGGAATAGATACATGAAAGATAAAATTGATGTGCCAAGAGCACGTTATATAAATGCTTCATAATAGCAAGATGTTGAAGAATAATTAATATAAGAAATCTTTTTATTGTGCATCTTTTGTTAAGTTAGACAAACTTGAAAACAATAATTTGCCTTCACCTATGTCATATGAACTCATCTGTTTGAATATATTCAGTTATAGATATTCCAATCCTAGGCAAACATAGGCAAATAAAAAATGGGAGTTCACAGCAAAAGCAATATAAGAGATTAAGAGAGTGAATAGATTGAATAATGAGATGGGATTATAAGACCTCAAATTTTATGAGCTGGACTGAGCAAAGTTTACCAGGGGACATAAACTCTACCTATAAACATTAAGTACTTGTAAACATGGATTAAGGAAATAATTTTTAACCTAAGAGCAAAATCAGAAACACTGGGTAAAAAATAAGACAAATAAAATGTAATGAATATTTGAAAAGAAACTCTTTCTTCAGAAAGATAATATGGACCTAGATTTTAAATGTTTTTTGGAAATAACTTCATAGAGAACTGGATAGCAGAGAATCAACATTGTGGCTTAGATTGATTCCTTTGAAAAATATATTGTACAAAATATAGGATAAAATAAATTTGAAGCATTAGCAGTTGGTTTTAGTAATGTTTGCTTGGTAGTAACCCTAGTCCCTTATAATAAATTAAAAAAAATATGTTTCTTTAATTCTTTCTATGATTATGTAAACTCCATAGAAAGTAGAGTACTTAGATTTTAGCTTTTTTGATGGTAGAAAAATGAAGACTCTAAAGGCACAATGCACTGAACAATATTATTCTGTAATGTCTACATTTTAAAATTTAAAGAAGCCTGCATCTAACTCTGGATTATACTCAGTCATTAACTTGCTAGGCAGATTGAGAACAGTCAGTTTTAAATTGATATCTGTACATGTCTCAATGCAGTACAGCTTGTCATAATACCTGACCTCTGATTATGGATTTTGAGTATTCTATTCCAAATTTTGTCCTTCCTTATAATCCTGGTTCTGGTGTGGAGGGAAACAATAATCTGCAACTCCAAAACAGTCTTTGGCAAAATGAAATTTCATGGGAGGATTTCTGAAGGTGGGGTGGAGGTTGCCTTTGAAAAGGGCATTTACATATAAACTTGTATATAAGGGTGTGTACAGAGAAGCCTAATGTCCTTATCTTTTATCTATGAAGAAAGCAGAAACTTTCCCCAACCTTTTTTCTAAAGGATTTTTAGTTTTTGCATTTTAGTTTATGGTCTATTTTGAGTTAAACTTTTGTTTGCTCTTGAGGTAAGTTTCTATATTCTTATTACATGTATTTCCTACATTGAAATACCTTGGCAATTTTGTCAAATTGATAACAATATAATTTATGAGACTATTTTGGGATTTTTTTTCTGTCCCATTCATGTACAATGTCCACCTTTTCACCATTACTAATTGTCTTATTACTGTCTTATTACTGTAGCAGTATAGAATTTTTACCACTATAATATAAATGAAAATCCTAGAAGCAATTTCAAATTGCCAAGACTATGTTCATATCTAAATTTAGATGCATTCATCATCATTTCTTCAAATGCAATTAAATTGGAATATATGTGTGTGCAGTTAAGGGAGGTAAATAGGAATTAGTTGAATTTTATGATTACCCAGTCCTTGGAATTTTCTATTTTTTCAATCCTAAATTTTTAGCTATCCTTATGCTTCATCCAGAGACACAGATATATGACTTTTTTTTTTCTTTAGTCCTTATGATCTTCATCCTCATTTTGAACGATCTTGAAATCTCAGTATTTTTTTCTGAATTATTATGAGTTCCAATACAAGTCTTTATGTCATATCTGGGATAAACTCCATTCTCTCCCTAGGATATAACCTACGTGGATCCTCTCACCTTAAATCAGATCAGAAAGTGAATCTACTCATTTCTATCCTAACTCTACCAGCGCAATGTTACTATGTGTTGCTATTTCCAATATTAGTGATTGGAGATACAATGTGAGATTTTGAATCTGTAAACCAGGTCAACTCTCTTTTCAGTAAGAGATACAGTGAGAAAAATGGACCCCGTTTACTCTCTTGATTCATTTACATAATTCATATTTATTAAAACCACCACTCTTGTGCGATACTATGCCTGATGCTGCAAAAATGAAGATGGAGCATGGCCAATGAAAAACAAACAAACAAAAAAAACCTCTGTGGATATTTCAAGAATAATATATTTTTGAAATATCCAAGTGACAATATGAAGTAAGGAGTAAGATACACACACACACACACATATGTACATACAAATATACATTTGTGCTAATCTGGTAGTCAGGTAGAAAACAAAATTCCCTTAGATAAAAGTCCTATAGAGGTCATATGAACACATACTTTAGAATCATGAGTACCATAATTGTGACTCATTCCTGCTCAAAGGATTGACACCTCCTTTATACCATGTTTCACATAAACAAATGACTATGCCTATCTTTTTATAATAAAAAAACCTCTTTATAATAGTGTTCCAAGATTTCTTAATATTCCCCCTCAGCAATTTTAAAATATTTTACCTTATTTTTTTTTATAATTTTTCCACCAATAATTCTATTTACTTTCTTCTTCCCTCAGACATAAGTTTCCAATCCCCATCAACTACCCACAACCACACTTTCAGGATTTAAATAAAAGCTCTTATTTTACCATCACTTTGTGTGGGATTTTCTATTTTATTAAAAATGTTTGGTATAGGCCTCCCCTGGTGGCGCAGCGGTTGAGCGCTGGGTTGAGAAGCTGCCTGCAGCCTCTGCAGTGACGGTTCGATCCCCGACTGCTCCCCGGCCACAGGAGGAGGGTCCCACATGGCGCGCAGACCTCTCCTGCCGCCCGCTGCTCCCCTCAGCAGTGTACTTCGGTCCTTCTGCCTGCTCTGCTCCCCGCTCTGGCTCTGGTGAATTCTCTCACCCTCCCGCGCTTCTGACTGTACCCAGTGCTTGTATAAATAAATAGATAAAATAAAAAATTAAAAAAAAATGTTTTGTCAAAGTTATTATTTACTGGGTTAGTAATTGAGGAAAGAATATAAATCATATTTACATGAGTTTCAGTAGCTATGGGAAAAAATACTGTATCCCTTTCTTACAAAAATGTCAGATCAGGGCCTCCCCTGGTGGTGCGGTGGTTAAGCGCTGGGCTGCGAGGCTGCCCGCAGCCTCTGCAGCACAGTTCGTTCCTTGGCCGCCAGAGAGGGTCCCACCAAAAAAAAAAAAAAAAAAAAAATAGTCAGATCATCGTATCTCTTTCTCTCAACTGAAATTCACTGGGGAAAATTATTTGATGTTTACTGCTGACTTATTTGGATTCTGAAAAGAGCATTGCTATGTATTTTTGCCTAAGAAGCAGAATTGCATGCATTATGTCAGCTGGACTCGTGATTATATCCTCTTTCTTGAAGAAAACCTTGATGTGTTACAGTAAAGGATATGGCAGAATACTCTATGCCCATTGTGTGTTCAGGATGGCATGTGTAATTTATTATTTTTCCATCTCTAAAATCATTGCTTTATTATAAATCTCAAAATAAAATCATGTTGCTATTGACAATGTGTTACTAGAATATATTTTTCCCTTTTGCAAGAAGTGGAAAGGAAAGGAAAACATGACTGAAGAAAAGAAGAACCTCTGGTTATTTTAAGTAGTAAATAAGTTTAATAGAAGAATGTCAGAAAGCTCACAGAAATAATGAATTTGATGATGCCAGCTGCCATGTGCCACACCAACTCTAGGTTCCTTCAGCAGAGAAAGCAGAACAAAGCCACAGCTTTATCTATAGAGAGTGGATAGACCAAGAGCTTGCTCAGGATTAACACTATGATAACAGAAAAGTCACTTTAAAATTTAGTCAAAAATTATTTTGTAGGTTTTACATGAATAAAATTTCTCATTTATTTTCACTTTTTTACATTCCTTATTGGGTTTGTTCACACGTAACTTTGACATAGTGATCTCTTTTATATATTTCACTGCAAAATATCTTAAAATTTTGGGCCTCCCCTTGTGGCGCAGGCAGTTGAGTGCAATGCTGTGAAGCTGTCCACAGACTGCACAGTGCGGGTTCGATCCTGGCAGCCGGTGAGAATCCCACATGGTGCGGCAGACCTCTCCTGTTGCGCCCACTGCTCCCCTCAGCAGTGTATTTCGGTCAAATTTGCCTGTTCTGTTCCCTGCTCTGTCTCTGGTGAATCCTCTCACTCTCCCGCACATCTGGCCTGTACCCAGGTTCTTGTATGCATGAATACATAAATCTTTAAAAAAAATCTTAAAATTTCTCTGATTTGTTTCAAAGGCAGTTTTGTTCTTTTCTCTAATGATGCTTTAATTGTCAAAGGAAAAATGAGAAGCAAATTCCTAGCCAGTGAATAATGTTCTGAATGAACTCCACCCACATCAGCACACCTACAATATCTCAGGTGCCTGGATTACAACCTCCAGCATGTCATGTTCTTGACTTGTCTAAAAGGCGGGTTCTGGGACTCAGGGTTGAAATTAAGTGGCCATGCCAGGCTAAATATATGCTTTATTATTTATCTGACTTGGGAATACACCACCTATGTTGCTGGTATGAAAATGTCGATTGGTTAATCTTTGCTCTCTCTCTTTTTCTGTTTTCCCTCTTCTCATTCCCATTGTAAATAAATATATATTTGTATTTGCTTCTGTATGTCTGCTTTTGGGTCTTGTTCTGAGTTCTTAAGCATGTGGTGAGGACTCTCAATCTGGGTCACTCTCTTTCTACTTCTGAGTTTGCCTGCTAAGAGTATTATGCTGATTTTTGTATGTAAAACACACAGAATTTAATAAAAGTATTTGATTAATAAGGCAAGGGTGTCTGTATGAGTGTAAATTTATATATGTATAAATCAGTGTCCTCATTCTTCTTGATAGTAGAATTTTGAGGCCAATCTATCATTTCTGCTGGATTAGTTGACTGAAATATATAATGTTTTCATTTTAGAATGTCCAAAGCATTTCATAATTCTGCCCGGTTTATGTTTGGATTCACAGGGAAGGATAGACTCTACTTATTTAATATTCACTAGAACTGGCATAGAAATAAGTCTGACTTACACCAAACACCATTATTTCTCAAAGATGAAATAATACATGCAGTGATATTTTTTAGAACCAGATGTTTATTAAAAAATATGTCACTAATATAAATTATATTTCAAAAATCATAACAATTTTCTTTCATACTTTTATAAAATAATCGTTTTTATCCCAGAAAGTATGTTTAATAAAATATTATGTCCCTTTACATTTTATGACCGTTTTAGTTATTTTTACTTCATATTTTATTATCTTTCTTAAAAGTATATAATTAAATATTATAAAATATATACATTTGATGTGAAAGCCAAATTTTATGCTAACTTACATATTACTGGTATTTGTTAAACTTTATTGATTCAGGGCATGTGGTTTTCAACCAACGCACTAATACAGTAAAATAAACATTGTTTGGTTAAATTTGAGGCTTCTTATAATTTATTTTGTCATAACTAACTGAGGTAACCATTACCATCAGATACATACAGCCTAGTTTAAAACATAATAAAGGAAAAACATGTTGCAAATTACCTCCTATTTTTATATAAATATATAGCTATGAGTCATTTATTTTCCAGCTTTCCAAAGAGATTTTTAAAAAATATTCTTTGGCTCATATTGAAAGTTAAAACCAATGAAGGCACACCAATTTTATCTTCTTTAATTACACAAATACTTCTGAATATCCATACTTTTTTGTACTATTAGAACATTAGCACACTAGAATTTTTGTTAATGCACTGAAAATTTTCATCATCGTTTATTTACCATTTTCTTGTTCACTATTTAAGCGTGTGTAAATAACTAAATAAATCTGTTTGCTAACTTGTGTATTCTCTTTTACAATAATGAAGCAAAGTTCTTGTAATATTTCTGAGCGTATATTGTTATATTTGGCATAGGCTTATTTTTATCCTATGCCTCACAAATTTTCTAGTAGTTTTACCCTATGATAAAAGACATAGCAGACCATAGTCAGTTATATTGCGTAGTCACTTGAGAAAATGTAATAAATCAATATCATTTTATTTCATCATTGTGCCTGAACTACAAAATAAATTTCAGATTATTTTGCAATAGCGTCACAAATTCTTTAGATTTGTAAACATATTCTTCAATAAGTAGTCAGGGAGAAAGATGTCAAGGTCCAGTTAAAAATAAAATATCTAAGTTTGATTAATAAGGTGAGGACACTTGTATGTTTGTAAGTTTATATATTTATAAATCAGTGTCCTCATTCTTCTTGATAGTAAGGTTTTAAGTTTAAATTTCAAACATAGGCCACATAATTGATTGGATTACAAATTAACAGGTTACATTACAAATTAAGTTATCCAGGGATATGAATCTTAATATAATAAAGATAGAATTTTCCAAAGTAAATATCAAGTCAATGCTATTATTGAGAAATGCAACCCATATCCTAAGGCCTGTTTGTTTATTTGCTTGAGGAGTTCTCCCAAGCCTTTAAACTCAAACTGTTAATCCATTAGTGTAATAATCAAGATAGTATGCAATTATCACAGTTCTATAATGGTATATAACATTCTTTGTTCTGTTATTGTTGGGTTCTCTTAAATAAAGATTTCCCATCACCCTTTGTTTGTTAAAAAATAAGTGCTCTAGTAATTTTTAAAATCATGAATGGGTATTGGATATTATTCTTTGTGTTTGTGTGTTTGTGAAATCTTGTGATCATATAGTTTTTCTTTTCAACCTATTAGTTCAGTGGATTACATTGATTAATTTTGATTCTGCATGTTGAACAAGAGTTGCCAGCCTGAAGCAATTTTTTGTAAGATTTATTTATTTTTTATTTATTTATACATACATGAACTGGGATGTAGGCTGGGGGCAGGGGGTGAAAGGATTCACCACAGACTGGGGAGTAAAACAGGCAGAACTACTGAAATACACTACTGAGGGGAGCAGCAGTGAGTGAGACAGGAGAGGTCTGCTGTGCCATGTGAGTCAGCTCCCTGGCCGGGTATTCAACTCATGCTACATTAGCTGGCAATAGCTTCATATCACTGAGACTTCAACCTCTGCACTACCAGGGAGGCCCAGACTGCAGTGATTTTTAAAACACTTTTTATGGGGCAGTTTTAGATTCATAGCGCAATTAAGAGGCAGATAGAGAGATTTCTTGTGTACTTCCTGACCCCACACATGAAATCTCTCTCCTACCCCCATTATCAAGATCATATACCAGACTGGTACATTTGTTACAATTTTTTTTAAAGATTTATTCATTTATGCATATAAGAGCTGGTGTGCAGGCCAGAGGTGTGGGGGGTGAGAGGATTCACCAGAGACAGAGAGGGGAACAGAACAGGCAGACGACTGAAATACACTGCTGAGGGGAACAGAACAGGCAGACGACTGAAATACACTGCTGAGGGGAACAGTGGGCGAGTCAGGAGAGGTCCGCTGCACCATGTGGGTTGCTCCCTGGCCAGCCAGGGATCCAACTCCTGCTGCAGAGGACACAGATTGCTTCATAGTGTGGTGCCTAACCTCCTGCACCACTAGGGAGGCCCCATTTGTTACAATTGATGAATAAATATATATTTTTTTTAAAATTCTCTTTGTTACTAGCCTATGTATTGATGGCTATTATGCATGTAGTTTTTGCTGTGTATGATACTATAGGATCATAAACTTGAGTGTTCAAACTGGTCCTTGTAAAATCATCTTAATAATTCATGCTAGAAATTAAAAATTTTTATATCATCACAAAGGACATATTCTCCCTGCAACAGACTGTGTTCATTGAAACTACTCAGAGGTGGGATACTCATCTCTTGGATTGAGGTTAGATTACCAGGAGGGGTAGAGATCAGTCAGATAGACCACCTTAGACATGGAAGATGCAGTCTTTAGGAATAAAGCAGATCATAGAGATTAATGGTCAAATTCCTGCCGGAGGGGGAATTAAGAACTTGGGCAATACCGGAGGTCATTTGTGTAGTTACTGTATTGTTTGTCTGCAAGCCACAACCTACCATGAATGAATTCAGTATCTAGGATAAGGCAGTCACTCAAAATTGAGAGGTGCAATCAACTTAAAATGAAAGCATAGAAGAGAAAATTGCTGGAAACTAGTAACTAGGTGCATTTTTTGTTTGTTTTGTTTTGTTTATGGGGGAGGTAAATCTGATTGTTTTTCAGTACACTGACTTCCTCTCTTGACTTCCTCTAGTCTTTTATGAGGACAGGGGGAAAAGACAAAGGAGTTGACCATCCCTTAGAGTGAGGGCGCTAAAGGGCCCTAATATTATAGTGAACACCAAGGTCTTTTGGGAAATTTTCAGGACGAATGGATATGTGACTTGGGAAGATAAGTAATGCCCCTCAAATATCAGAGCATCTGTGTTTGGAGAAATTGCTAGAAATGTAAATGTTGATTTCAAATTGTGAATACTGGCGGCAAAGAGTAGGATACAGTTTCCACAGGAATCTCACTTCTAACTAAAGCCCTGGACTGACCCAACAGAAGGGAGAAAGAGAGTCGCTGAACTCAGGGACAAAAGACTATTTCCTGAGACTCTGATTCCATTTGGATACAGCCTGTTGTATTAGAAAAGTTCTCATTCTGAATTGCAGAGATGTCTGAGAGATTAATGTTCGCTGGCTCTGGGCCAAACTCCTGGGAGGCTTGCCAGCAGTTGAAGCTCTATAGCTGATACAAAAACAAGACTGGATATGAAAGAACTGACAGGGAGAGAATTGTCAAGACTGGACAAACTGGGATAATGACAGGAAAGCTAAAATAATTCCAGGGGAAGTAACATCTGGGAGATAAAGAAGGAGGGGAGATATCAGTAGGCAGACATTGCATGAGGAAGGGCTACTGTTCTTTAGAGATATGGACTCACTTTCACAGAAGAGGGATTCTGGATTCTCAAACACAGTGAAGGAAGATTATCTAACTATCTTGTCACAAAATTACTTTGAAAAGATAGACAACCACAGGATACAGCTCTATACTATTCCAACCCTGCCATTAGGCTTTTCAGAGTCTGCACTGACAAGAGGAGAACAAAATGGGGAAAGCAACAATGCCTGTCTAGATAGTTGCCAGCTGAAAGGAAAGGGTGCCCCTAAAATTCCTAAGTCAAGTAGACATGAGAACCCTGGAAACTGAGTTTTTGACTTACTTGATGGAACTGCCATTTCTTCAACAATTCCCAAATAAAGCCAGCACAGTTCAACTTGCTCACTAAGACTGACTGTTGGTCTTTATGATGATGGGTGGTTAAATCAGAGCATGTTGCAGCCTGGAATGCTGATGGGAGAGATTTATCTACCCATTCACTTTTAATAGGGACCCCAGAATTCCAGGAAGAAGAAAGGGCAGAAATGGGAAGTGAAAATGAACTTCTTCACTTTTCCTACTTCAACTTCAGCACATAAAAGACATTTACAACTGGATTAAACGATTTCTGAGACTGTGGAAGACAATAATAGTGGAACAGATTATTAGACTTTTTGCGGAGAGGAGATGGCCAACAACAGTCAACTAGATATAGACATAATAAACTCCAAAAAGAAAATGGGGTCAGAAAAAAATTGGGGGTCAGAAAAATGACAAATTGCCCTCTTTTTATTATTATCCCAGATATATGTGATAAGCCTCTGAATCAGGCTACTGAACTAGAGTGCTGTAACCAGAATTATCTGAGGGTACCTCCAGGCATCTGAGAAAATTTGGTGTGTAGCTAGTGGCCTAAAAAATGACTTTTAAATGTGTTTTGTGAAAAACGTTCAAAAAAATTTCTGTTTTATGTGAGATGGAAAGCAGTCCATATTTGTCTCAGATCTACATCCCTGCTCCTGCTCTTAAAAGTTTCTCTAAAATATATTTTCTATTGATCACATATATGACAATAATAATTACTGAAATTCTTAAATGTGGAAAATATGCTACACATATATATTCACATTAAACATTAAAAAGACAAGTACTCAATAAGATGTGAATAAATTATGATTCTTCACCTCATTCATCATAGATATGAAATCATGGCAGCTTGGCATACTTTCTAGGAGTCTTTCTAGGAGCTTTTTCTTTTTTTTTTTTATAAACTATATAGAGGTGTTGGAAGAGGTCAGTGAGAGGTCATGACCACCACTTTACCCTTGAGCTGGACCTGGGCAATCAGAGATTCCTTAATCACCTGCCCTTCCTTGGCCTATACATTTTGCCCACTATGGTCCTTGCGCATCATCAAGGACCAAGTCTTGAGAGAGTTATTAAATGATTGTGATTATCTGGAATGTATTTGTGACATAAACTCAAATTTCTGGAGGATAGGGGTGAATATCTACTGCCCACCCAAGACAAGGCAAGTATTTAATAGCCCTTGGTTATTAAAACCACCAGCTACAAATCTGGAGTGGTCTGCCTCAAACGGTAAGCCAGTTTTTTTGTTTTTTTTTTTTAAAGATTTATTTATTTATTTATACAAGAGCCGGGGTACAAGCCAGATGCACGGGAGGGTGAGAGAATTCACCAGAGCCAGAGTGGGGAGCAGAACAGACAGAATGACGAAACACACTGCTGAGGGGAGCAGTGGGTGCGGCAGGAGAGGTCTGAGGGCCATGTGGGACCCTCGCCAGTGGCTGGGGATCAAACTGGCGCTGCAGAGGCTGTGGGCAGCTTCGCAGCCCAGTGCTCAACTGCTGCGCCACCAGGGGAGGCCCCAGAAGCCGGTTTTGAATTTCACCTGTAAACCAACAAGAGTAAGAGGACTTCATTTCCTCTAACTCTTTAGAGGAAAATCATTTCCAAAAATATTCTTCTTTTTCTTTCAGCTTTTCCATGGTGAAGAATAAATGGAAAGATAGAAGGGTCGCTCCTATTTCAAAATGAAGAATCTGATTGAATATTTTTTTTTTTATACTAGTTACTGGGGTCAAATGTGCAGTAACAAAATCTGAATCAAATATACATATTAAGCTGCTTTCAGTAGAAAATTTTGGACACAAATGTAGAGATAATATTTTCTAAATAGTATGCATTTTTTAATATATTTTTTTTGTTTATTTTTTTATAGAGGCATGTTTTCTTTCTTTCTTTCTTTCTTTCTTTGTTTATACATGCACTGGGTACAGTCAGAAGCGCGGGAGGGTGAGAGAATTCACCAGAGCCAGAGCGGGGAGCAGAGCAGGCAGAAGGACCGAAGTACACTGCTGAGGGGAGCAGCGGGCGGCAGGAGAGGTCTGCGCGCCATGCGGGACCCTCCTCTGGTGGCCGGGAAGCAGCCGGGGATCGAACCGGCGCTGCAGAGGCCGCGGGCAGCTTCGCAACCCAGCGCTCAACCGCTGCGCCACCGGGGAGGCCCCATTTTTTAATATATTTAAAAGTATTACTCAGTACTTTTAATTTTCAGTTATATTTTCCATTAAGAGAGTTAAAATTTTGTTTGAAAAATAATTTATTAGTAATCATTATAATAATTATTTCATAAATTCTACTCTATCTCCACTATCAACTCTTGAGACATCTAGTTACTGCACTTAGTCAAATAACTGAGACACACGTCTAAGTTATGCAGTTTTCTCATTTTGGAAGTGGAGATTATAGCTACAAATGCTATCCTTAGACAAGAGTCTAGTGGTTAAAAATTCTGGCTCCTAGTCACACATGTACTGATTGGGAAGAATAAGGTGCTCTTCTGAGTTCCCATCTTTTTACCTGAAGTGAAGACAGCATTGCTAATGCCTACCTCAAAGTGTTTCAGGAATATGAAATAAGACACCATGTAAAGCATTTCACACTGTGTCTGGTACATATTAAATGTCAACAAATGTTTTTATTATCATTTCCTTTGTGGATTTTTTTTCCTGTGAATGCTGAGTAATACAATGTTTTTAAAATCATGTTGTATCTTATTAATAGCTGTTCAATATTAATTATATTAGTGTCTAGACCAAAAAAAGAAAAACCTTAGTACATCAGTTTGGATAGTTGACCTTTACTTATTATTTCAAACAGAGATAATAGCACAAGGTCATTATGTGGATCAGGAAACAAGCAGTTTCTCTTCCAATGCTTTAATGTGGAGCAGTGCTCTCAGCTAGCTGTAGAATATCACATAATTTATTTATAACTTAATGACATGTTGACTATCTTGGCTATTTTCCACTCTGACTTTATCTCAAGTTATTTGGGAAATATATGGGACACATATTTGGGCTTTTCTTACTACAAATATGAGTAACTGTTAAGGAAGGTACCTCTGCTGGAAAATTCTAAAATTTGCTATGAGATAGTCACATCAAGAATAGAATAAGGCTTTGCCAAGGGAAGAGTCTAAGATATAATTCAAGTGCAGAGTTCAACCAAGAGAACCTGACACAATAGACCGTAAGCTGTTGTAGACTTGGAGATGCACTGCCTGACTTCTGCTTCAGTGGACTTAATGCCTACAGCAGGGAGCACAACCAACACAGAGCCTCCAGCTGTCAGTGCTTCCATGCCAACCTCAGTTGTAAAGTCAACTCCTCCAGCACATCATGTCCTACCTATGGCATCCCAGGTAATGATTACTGAGTCAGGTCAACAGGGCATGCGATATCCTAACAGGCAACACACACTCCAGCATTCCTTACATGTTGCCTGAGGCTTTGTCATTCTTTATTGCAGATTGATTTCTTCTTTTTGTCCAATTCAACTTTTTCTTCCATTCTCAAGCGTTGATTCCCAGTACAGATATTGCAGCTTAAATTCCTTCTCAGTGTCTGCTTCTGGAGACTAAAACTTGTGAGCAAAATGAGAAAGACCTTTTCCTGGTTTATAATTGGGATTACAAATTGATACATTTTTCTTTCCTCTAAGTCATTTTGAAATATGAGACTTGTATAACAATTAAAACAATTGTTTTACCTGTGACAATTTCTAATAATAAAACCAAAATAAATTGTATGAAATACAAATAAAGATGATTCAATTGTTTTCTTCAGAAAATTAAAAATGTTTTAGTTTAAGAGTCTTATATGACAATATTATGGTACATTGATATAATAGAATATTAAGCAGCAATACTTATAATACAATGTTTATCTTAAGAAACAATTTTAATGTCAAAAATATTTGTACTGGGCTACCCCCCTGTGGCCCAAGAGATTAACACACAACCTATGAAGCTATCTGCAGCCACTGCACCATGAGTTCGATGCCCAGCCAGGCAGCTACCCACATGGCTCAGCAGACCTCTCTTAACATGCCCGCTGCTCCCCTCAGCAGTGTATTTAAGTCAATCTGCCTGTTCTGCTCCCCGCTCTGTCTCTGTTGAATCCTCTCACCCCTCACACCTCTGTCCTGAACCCCAGATCTTATATGCATAGATAAATAAATCTTTAAAAAAAATGTATTATTGGAGGAGATAAATGAAATTTAAAACCCAACACAATGTTATTTATGCTAAAATATGTTATGTACAGTATAAAATATGCAGTGCCATTTCATTTTTATGTTAAAACATTATGCAAAATTTTAAAATATATACTATTTCTTTGTAGTTGCAATATCCATTTTATTCACAGCATATTTTTGTGTTTCTCTTTGAAACACTGAGCATTTAATAAGCATTAGGAGCTTACTACTAAGAGACTAGATTTCTGCTCTTATGTTGCTTGTTTTCTAGTCAGGGAAAAAGGGCATGTAATAAATTAATGCTGTTTTCCACAAGTTACTCTGGATAGTCTATTTCTGGTAATCCATACAACTTCAGATCTCATTTGTTATTTTGGCTATAACATTATTTCACATTAATTAAAAAGTCAACTCAAAGTTTATTGCTACAAAACTACAGTTCCTCTATAGACAATTTATTCAATTTATTCAGTGAAGTATTTGAAACTCAGTACAGAATGTGGTGTATGTTCTTAATAGGTTTCATATTTTTAGATTCAGCACCAGTCTACAGCCTGTTAAAATCCTTTTGTATCTAGATTCTGTCTTCCATTCTTAAAAGGTATATGTCACCTAAAATTTAATTCGCTTTCCATCAATACTTACTGTAAATTTTTGTCAAAAATACCTTACTGAGTAGGATTCAGAATTTGCCATAAATTTTCCTCAGCTTTATAACAGCCAATTAGTACTCTCTGAGTGAGAGAGATGATTGAACATGTTAGGTATCCAACCAAACTAAAACTTTCTAGTTTATAGTTCTTAAAATTGTCCCATAAATACAGTGGGAGACTTAATCGACAAAAGTAGAAAAAAGTTTATTTCATGATGGAATGGTCTGTCAAAGGGTTCAGACAGGATAAATGACATTGTTTTACCTTCAATATGATGTATGTGATACTTATCGGTATTTGCAATACCTAAATTGTCATATAAAGAGTGAACATTAAATAGTGAATAAATACATGAATGACCCTAATGTTTAGTTGTTGACTAATTGATGATACATGACAAATAAATGTGAAGTTTCCACAAAAAGGATATTTTTCCGGAAAACTTTTCCTGCATTTTTTCACCTCTGGATTTTGAATCAGGTTTTTAAGTTAATAAGATCTAGCTTTTACTTGTATCAATGCAAATAGTTATTGTCTCCTTTTTGGATACCTCAATTTGTGATTCATAAATGTGTCTATGCTTCCCACTCTACAATTTTTGATCACTAAAATATCTAAGTATTTTCTTTTCTACATTTAGAAACTGATCACATACTTGTTATTCTATGGACTCTCCGTAACATCTGATTAATTTTAGAGCAAGTGCTTTCTTATTTTCAAACATACTCATAGATATTATGCATGGATAAGTACCAAAGCAACTTTATTTTATTGCTCTTATTCCATTTATTTACCCCTACTTTATAGGGTTCCTCTTAGTCTCTGTTTATAATACATCACAGAAGGCTGTAGACATTATTTTATCTATTGTCTAACATACTCTTCCTACTGTTTCATAGTTATTCTCTTTCAAAATCTCTTAGAAATCAATATCTTGATCTTGACATAGACTTAATTTGAATATTACAAATACATTCCTTCAATTTCATTTTCTTTGACATGATTTTCTTTAAAAGTTAAGAAAATTAAAAAAGTAAAACTTTTACATGTTTCTCATAGTGAATTTTCATTTTTCTATTCAATCAAAGCACAAACAATAAAACCTGGACTTTCCATTACCTAGTGTTTATTTTGGGTTGTAATAATATCTAAACTCTCAAATTTGATGCTCTGTACCCTATTTTCTGTTTGTTTTTCTGTGTCACCATTCCCTGCAAATATATTCTTGGTCACTGGTTTTTACACTATCTTATTGTCCCCAGTGTTCTTTTTCACACAATCAATCCATCTTTGGAATGTTCTCTCTTCTACTACTTTTTCCAGTCTCTTTCATTTATTCACTTTTGATATTCCTTCAGCTTTTTTTTTTTTTTTGCAAAATTGAAACAATCATGTACAGCTTTTTCTAAATCTAATTCTCAGTAGAACAATTTGAATATATTCATATGCTTAATTTCATTGTTTTTATGTGTTTTCCTGTCATAAAAATTACCCCTACTAGAATATAAAATTAAATGTTATCGCTTATAATAAGTTTTCATATTTCCACATGAAAGAATTATTTTTCTTTAGTGTTGCTGAATAATTACTTTATATGTATCTTCATAGTAGAAGGCATTCTAAATACCACTTATTTAATAATGTCATATTAAATAATTGCTAATAATTGCTAGTAATGGATATATATCTTAGTAATCATTGAAATTAAAGTCTTAGCTCACCATTCTTTCACCACAAACTCTAGAACAAGAAAGTGTTTGGAATTGTTGTTCACAAAATATGAACTATAGCCATTTTTAGATGTTTTAGTACAACTTCCAAAGGCTAGTAAATTATCTACCTAACAGTAATGTTGATAAATATTTGTTGAATTAATTTTGAGAAATAAAATTTGAATGTCATTGTTCATCAAAAAGTAATTGCAGAAAAAATAATTTTAAGGGATAGGTGAAATATAGAATTCATTCTAAATGAGTAGTTCCTAAGAGAATTTTAAGTCCAAAATGGAGAATTTGAACAATTTACCTAAACAAAAATGTATTTAAATCAGTAATAATATTGTGTGTGTGTGTGTGTGTGTGTTTCTCCCACTGTTTCCTCTTTCCTATTTTCCTCTGGGTTTTTTGAACATCATTAGTAACCATTTTGACTTATTTATATTTTTCAAATTCTATTTTATTATGTTAAGAACACTTCACATAATATCCTCAAGGCTTATGTATGTTGTCACATATGGCAGAATTTCCTGTGTTTAAATCTGGGTAGCATTCCATTTTATGTGTATGTGCACATTTTTCCTTATCATCTGTTAATTGATATATGAATTTACATGTTGGCTGTAGTGAGCAGTCCTGGACTATAAATATGGGAGTGATAATATCTCTTCAAGTTCCTGATATCAGTTTTTTGACTAAATACACAGAAGTGAGATTGCTGGATAACATGGTGAATTTATTTGAAATTTATTGGCAAGCCTCCATACTGTTTTTTACTTCATAGTGATGACATCATTTTATATATGTACCAACAGTGCACAAGAGTTCTAGTTTCTCTATATCCTTGTCAACACTGTTGTCGTTCTTGTCTCCAGTAGCTACCCTGACAGATATGAGGTTATATTTCATTGTGGTTTTGATTTGTATGTACCTAATGATTAATGACACTGAACATATTTTCATAGACTTTTTTGGCCATTTGTGTATTTTTTTTTTCATAGATATCTATTTGCTCAAAACCATAACCTACTTATTAATTGGGGTATTAGTGTTTGGTTTTTTTTTTTTTTTGCTTTTAAATTATTTGAACTCTATATATTTTGGAGATAAGCCTCTTATCAGCATTTTGCTTATAAACATCGGTAAACATTTTCTGCAAAAGATCAGATGGAAAGTAGTGTAAGTTTTGAGAGCATTATGGTCACTTCTGTACCAAGTCAATTCTGCAATTTTTGTCAGTTCTAGCACAAAAAAAAAAAAAAAAAACAAACCCAAAAAAAAACAGCCATCAACATGCTTTCTTTTTAAATGAGTTTAGTTTTTTTTTTAAATGAGTTTAGGTTTTCCTGATTCTTGGAGTGATAAATAAGTTTGGATTAAATCTTGAGCACGTTAAAAAGGTCTAATTCCCTATAGATTCTACTATTTTTTGGTTTCAATATGTTGAGATTCAGAACATAGATTCAGACCTACTTCATGGCTATGATTGAACTGCCAACTTCATAAGTAGCACTTAACCAAGATATGAATAGTCATGATTATGGCAACTAAAGGAAAATGAATAAAACTGCAGAATATATGTAGAATATACGGATATAAATGCAGAAAGTATCACATATATTTTAGTGGGCTATTCCACTATTTAAAAAATCCTCACCTGAATTTAAGTGGATACATATCCTAAGATTATTGATTGCCTTTCATTGCAAAGCAGTAAGGATTCTATAAAACATTGTCTGTCTAGTCAATATGCCCTTTCCTAAGTGTGGATGGATTTCTCTCTTTCATGGACAGAATGCCACTAATATGAATCTGAAGATAATTTTTCCATTGCAGTACTGTCAAATATAGTTTTTACATGTCTCACTTTAGAGTAATTAGTTTTCTATTTTTTCACTCCTTTTTCATGCTTGTTTCTGAATATCTTCCTAAATCATGGTTTCTTTATTTTTGTTCTCTCAGCACTTTTTAGAATGAGGAAATCAATTTGCCTATTGTATAACAATTCCAAGGTTATAGGCAATATATGGAATTAACTTAAAAACTGGAGAACAAAAATCCTTAAAAATCCTAGGGGTGATCCTAACTTCCACTAAGCAAAATACTAAATTTAGCATTTAACAACACGTAACAAATGATATTCTGATTAGTTAACATGTTGTTATAATATTTATTTAACACAGTGTATGTGCCAGGTTCAGGTGATAAAAAGCTATGCAAATTGTCCTTTGACAACCTCAGGAAAAAGTCTTTTCTATTTTGGAGGAAGCAACTGGGAAGGATAGCACCTATAACTGAATACAAGTGCAAATACCAATTCTATGTTTCAAATCTCAAAAACTTCGGGATGATGGGATAATTGTCTGTACAGTAAAGTTCAAGAAATGTGGGTTCCTTGAGCTGGCCACTCATGGGCAACTGTAACCTATTTGCTATCTGCAAATCCCAGCAGAGCATTCCTGCTTGACTACCTAAGGGCAATAGCTAGATCACATGGCAGGCCCAGGGATGCCTAGGCTGCCCTTGACCTGATTAATGACTATCTCCATGGTGGTCTCAAGATAACTCTGCCTGTGATAACAGCAACACATATGCTTTGCTGGCACAAATGCCTCTTGATATATAGTCACAATGTCCTTTTCTCTGTTCCTCCTAAACCTTCGACCCCCTTGTCACCTTGTTTTTCAAACCATTGTCACATGATCAGCTTTTACCAGCCGTATGCTTTCAATAAATGAAACAAAACTTCTGCCTGAGTAGCAGAGTCTTGCCTTGCAACGGTGCTCCATGACTGTTGTATCCCTCCACAAAACGCCAACAAAGGAATGAATCTTGTTTTTTTTCCTAAAGTACTTGGCTAATTATTAAATTCCACAGTCCTTTTAACACAGAAGGTATAAATATCACATATTATTCATTTTCTTTATAAGTAACTTTTAATAAACACGTTTACTGTGTTTGTTAGCTTATAGCAAAAAGTTATTTTAATAACTCTAAAATTAATTTTTGACCTGAGCATGGTATTAATTTGTCTTAAAAATATAGTGTTTAGATAATTTTCTCATTCAAGATATCCTATTATGTTCTAATAGTCAAATGTGTGTTCTACATGTATTATTTGGTATCTAATGCATTTTTACTTTCATTTAACTCAAAATATTAATACATGAAAAGGAGTATATCTCATGAATCATCATTCTACTATAATGAAAATTTATGCAAGTCTCTATTTCAAGTAATGAATGGTTATGTAAGACTATTAAAATAGCTTCAGAGATTGTTGATTGTATTTTAGGATCAGATCTAAATGTAACAGGAAAAAAAATAAAAGGTCTCACAGTGAGTATAAACATAACCTATTTAGAATAAATAGTTCAATTCAAGACATAGATGCTTTCTCAATGGTTTTAATTACCAGAAAGGAGTTTTGCAACCACTCAAAGTAAAATATGATGGCTTGTGTCAGGGTGTTATAAAACATACTATTCTTAAGAAAAGTAGGGGAAAAAGAATGAAAATCATGATGGACCTTGAATAACAGCTCAACAGTAATTCGGTATAATTGCTTTTCATCCTTCCTATCAGCAGTGAAGCTTTAAAACATTGATCAAAGATGATGACTATCACCAAATGCTTAAAGTGCAGCACATTGTTAAATTTCCTTAGCTTCTGAAATAATTATAGCATGAGCAAGCATAAAGATGTTTCCCCCACCTTCACCCACCTTCCTCAAATGATTTTCCAGTTAAGGTAGAAGGGATTAAAAGAAAGCTGACATGAATGAGCTATATTAGAACATCAATGTCAAAAGATCTATCACAGGCACTTACCTCAAAAGGATAAAAATACTGTGAATGTTTCACATTAATGCACACCAGAATTCAGTCACCCTACTTTCTGATAAACACATGTAGGGGCAGGAAGGGCACTGTGCAGGTTTTCTATGATCCCAGCAGACCAGTGAAGGAGTCCTGGAGCCTTCGGTGGCTTTCTCAGGCTTTAATTGAGCTTTACATGTAGTGTGGCAAACAGGTACACAGCAGGCAGGGGTGCGGTGGGTGGGGGGGTAGGCCAGGAGGCCTCCCAGCCTCCAGCTACTCTTCAGTCTGGACTTTTCTGGCCTTCTTTCTCCCCTTTTCTCTCTCCTGCCTCTTTTCCTGCTTGGTCTTCTCTTGCTGACTATCTCAATACTACTCCCATGGCCCACAGAAATAAGAGAGTCTGCAATAGTGTGACAACTGCAGGTGCCCCACCAGGCAGGGCAATCCCAATGGCGGGAGGGCAGAAAAGCCTGAAAACCATTTACCAAACCATTTACCCTACAGTTTCTCAGGATTTTATTGAGCTTTACATGTAGTGTGGCAAACGGGTACACAGCAGGGAGGGGTCCGGCCAGGGGAGCAAGGAGACTGGTAGGCCTCCAAGCCCCTAGCTAGTCTTCACTCTGGGCTTCTCTGGTTTCCTTCCTGGCTTTCTTTCTCCTGCCTCTCTCTCTCCTGCTTCTGCTTCTCTTGGTGACTATCTCAATACACTCCCATGGCCCACAGAAGTAAATAAGACAGTCTGCAACAATGTAACAACTACAGATGCCCCCATCAGGGCAATCCTAATGGTTCTAGGGCAAAAAAGCCTGAAAACCATTTACCCTACAAAGCACTACTGAAAAAAAGGACACAGAGCATACCCAATGCATGGAAATGCGCAACCCAGAAATGAGATGTTTTTACTGACAAAGGAAATAGCTTGTGACTAAGACTACTGCTAAAGAAATGTTTGAGAAAACCTTTTTATCTGTGAATGGCAGTGATAGGTACCAAACTTTTCCCCTCAAGAATTTAGTGGTACAAGCTAGATGAATATCTTAAGCTCATGGTTTCACTAAAATGTAACTATATAATTCATCATTTAATAAATTTAAAAAAATTAAGATTTATTTATTTATTTATTTATTTATTTATTTATACAAGCACTGGGTACAGTCAGAAGTGCAAGAGGGTGAGACAATTCACCAGAGCCAGAGCAGGGAACAGAACAGAACGACAAAATACACTGCTGAGGGGAGCAGCAGGCATGGCAGGAGAGGTTTGTTTGCCGTGTAGGTTGCTCCCTGGCCGAGGGATCAAATTTGTGCTTCAGGGGCTGCAGATATCTTCAAAGGTTGCGTCCTAATCCCTTGTGCCACTAGGGAGGCCCTAAGATGGTGTTTAAAACCTCACAGGTGTGTTAGGCTGGGTGTCTCCCATGTATACAGGAGGTATAAATGTTATTATTAAACTTCTTATTTATTCATTCATTTATTTATTTATTTATTTATTTATTAAGCCCTGGTACAGTCAGAAGTGCGGGAGGGTGAGAGAATGCACCAGAGCCAGAGCGCAGAGCAGAACAGGCAGAATGAAGAACACTGCTGAGGGTAGCAGCGGGCATAGCAGGAGAGGTCTGTGCACCATGGGGGACCCTCACCAGCCCGCCGGGGATTGAACCGATGCTGCAGTGGCTGTAGGCAGCTTTGTAGTCCAGCGCTCAACCGCTGCACCACCAGGGGAGGCCCTAAATTAAAAGTTATTGAAATACTACTGTCAGGACTGTGTAGGAGTACAGGTGTTGTGCTGTTACAACAGTTATATGTGAAGCTCCAGGCCACATCTTTTCAGTCCTCACAACTGGGACAGTCACACATCATTGCCAGTTTCTCAGTGAAGTGCTTACTCTGATGTCTTTTTGTTATGCATTGTTACTTAATTGTAATCAGAGGAATTAGGAAGTAAGGGGAATGTAGCATCCACAATTGAGTCCCAACTAACGGTATCCCCTATGTTTTCTGGAAGGATAATTAATAAGATACATTCAATGTAGTTTCTCAGATGATTCCCTGAGAATAAGCTGAACTCTTGCTGCTCACAACAGTGACCACTTCATGAATGCTAAATCACTGGCTTTTCTTTTTTCTCTTTCCATTTTGTCACTCTCTTCAATTACCGTCATTCCCAAATCCTACCTGTTTCTAAGTGCTTATTCCAGGATCTGCTTTCAGGGAGAAACCTACAAAACCAGCTGTTACTAAAAGTAACAATAGAAAGTAACCAGTCAATGGATCAAGAAGATGAGGTACATATACACAATGGAATATTACCCAGCAATCACAAAACATAAACTCATGCCATTAGCAGCAATGTGGATGGAGCTAGAAGGAATGATGCTCAGTGAAATAAGCCAGAAGGAAAAAGAAAAATATCAGATGGTTTCACTCATAGCAGGAATATAGGGACATCAGTGTAAAAAAATAGTAACAGTACAAAACACAACAAAGCAAAAACAGACAATTATAAATCAGAGACGAAAAGAGACAATAACAAAAACAAAGAGAAACCCCACCAACTGGGAGAACATTTTTGCAACCAACACTAATGATAAAGGACTGATCACAAAAATCTGCAAAGAGCTGATGAGACTCAGCAACAACAAAGAAAATAATCCAGTCAAAAAATGGGCAGAAGAGCTAAAAAGAAACTTCTCTGAAGAGGAAATGCAAATGGCCAACGGACATATGAAAAAATGTTCAACATCACTTGTAATCAGGGAAATGCAAATCAAAACTACCATGAGATACCATCTCACACCAGTGAGAATGGCACATATTAAAAAAACTAGCAACAACAAATGTTGGCGAGGGTGTGGAGAAAAAGGAACTCTTCTGCACTGTTGGTGGGAGTGCAAACTGGTCCAACCACTATGGAGAGCTGTGTGGAGATTTCTGGACCTACTAAACATAGAGCTTCCATATGATCCAGCAATTCCACTCCTAGGTATTTACCCAAAGGACACAGAAACATCAATTCCAAAGAGCACCTGCACCCCTATGTTTATAGCAGCACTGTTTACAATAGCTAAGCTTTGGAAACAACCCAAATGCCCAAAAATAGATGACTGGATCAAGAAGATGTGGTACATATATACCATGGAATATTACTCAGCATTCAAAAAAGATAAACACATGCAATTTGCGGCAACATGGATGGCGCTGGAAGGGATCATGCTCAGCGAAATAAGCCAAAAAGAAAAAGAAAAATACCGGATGGTCTCACTCATAGCAGGAATCTAGAAAACTTAAATAAGGGACCAGGAAAATGAATATAAGAAAGTGAAAATCAAAATCAACAAAAAACTATGAACCAGAGACACTTTTTTGGGGGGGAGGGGAAGGATTGGGGTCAGAATGGGGCGTTTGCAATTGTATGGGGGATATAAAAATAAAATTTATTATTTAAAAAAAAATAAATCAGAGACATCCTGCAGGGGAGGAGGAGGGAGAGGGATCAGAGGGAGGGAGGAGCACGGGGGACTGAAGCGATGGTGCAGGTGAAGGAAACTCTATGGGGACTACGCCTGAGGGGGTGGGGGAAGCAAATTGTAGGGACAGGAACGGACACTGAGCAGGTTTTCTGATCAGCAGACTGGGTAAAGGAGGAGTCAGAGTCCTAAGTGGCTTTTGCAGGTTTTTTATTTAGATTACCAGGTACATGGCAGGCAGGGGCACTAAGGGGCTGGGAGGCCGGCCAGCCAGCCTCCCAGCCCCAGCAAGTCTTCACTCTGGACTCTCCGACCTTCTCTCATATTCTCTCTGCTCTTCTCATGGCTCTGCCTTTCTCTCGGCTTCCTTGACACCGCCCTTAAAAGCCCAGACTTAGCCCAGGTGCATCCCATCTACCTATGCCCACACCCGACTCTAGGTGCCCACCATCAGGCATGCATTCAGGACCGTAGGGATCCATCATCTATCCTGATGGCGGGAGGGCAGAAAAGCCTGATACTTTTTACCTTACCCTACACAAATATTGCTTAAAAATGAACAGTGATGTAATTTTTTTAAATTAATATTAAAAAAAGGTAAATATTAAAAAAATAAATGGTAGGGTAAATAAAAAGTATCAGGCTTTTCTGCCTTCCCGCCATGAGGATAGATGATGGATCCTTGCGGTCCTGAATGCATGCCTGATGGCGGGCACCTAGAGTAGGGTGTGGGCATAGGTAGATGGGATTCACCTGGGCTAAGACTGGGCTTATAAGGGCAGCGTCACGGGGATGCCAGCAGAAGCAGAACCACGAGAAGAAGAACCACAAGAGAAGCAGAAAGAACCACGAGGTGCAGAGAACAAGGCCACCAGAGAAGGCTGGAGAGCCCAGACAGAGTGAAGATTTGCTGGGGGCTGGGAGGACTGCCAGCCTCCCGGTCCCCCAGCACCCCTGTCTCCTGTGTACTTGGTAAATCCCAATAAAAGCCTGAAAAGCCAACGAGGGCTCCAGGACTCCTCCTTCACCCTGTCTTCTCGGGTCATAGAGAACCTGCCCTGTGGCCATTTCTGCCATAACATAAAGTAACCAGTTGCAGGGTAAGGAAAAATGTCAGGCTTTTCTGCCCTCCTGCCATCAGGATAGATGATGGATCCTCACGGTCCTGAATGCATGCCTGATGGCGGGCACCTGGAGTAGGGTGTGGGCCTAGGTAGATGGGATTCACCTGGGCTGAGACTGGGCTTTTAAGGGCGGCATCACTGGGACGCCAGCAGAAGCCAAAAGAGAAGCGGAGAGAGAAGCAGAGATCACTGGAAAGCCCAGATAGTGTGAAGACTTGCTGGGGGCTGGGAGGCCTGCCAGACTCCCAGCCCCCCTGCACCACTGCCTGCCATGTACCGGGTAAATCCCAATAAAATGATCTGCAAAAAGCCACTGAGGACTCTGACTCCTCCTTTACCTGGTCTGCTGGATCAGGAAACCTGCACTGTGTCCATCCCTGCCCCTACACCAGTGAAGATGGGATTCTGAATTTGACTTCAGAGGTCAAGCTGTGACACAATGCTAGTTTAAATTACATGTTGAAAATGCTTGGTTTGCTTTACTGCTTTTTTAACATTTTAAAAGGACAGGTTTATTAGGAAAGGAGAAAGAAAAAGAGAGAGAGGCCCTCAGGAGAGCTGCTGCTGCTTTGTCAAGAGAAAAGTTTTGTGAAAAGAAACACCTGCACAGTCACGGGAGGGCAGGAGAGCTGAATGAGCACCATGTGGCAGGAGATAACACAGGTTTATGTAATAGTGCTAGCATTTGAAAGGGGTGAGAGCTGGCATTTAGAAGGTTCTTTTTTTTTTTTTTTTTTCTAAACCTTTCCCCAGTATGGCGGGCTCACTTCAGCCAACTGTCAGCTCCAGGCGTGGTACAAAATCAAGAAGACAGTCTTGCTGTGTTTATTATCTGCTACAGAAGGCTATAGAGTGTCAAAACAAGCAGGTCTCAAATGTGAGAAAAAGCAAAGGACATAGAACTCTCAACTTCTGGCAGTTTTCTGACATCAGGACCACAGTTGAGAACAAGCGGGATGCTGAAAACTTGTGTGGAGCCCTGGGAAAGGCTGGCCTGAGAAAGTAACAACCCAGGATTCCTCGTCAATCTGGTCGTGGATATTGAGAATAGCAACATCATTGTTACTTGACGGAGGAGTTGTTTGAGGTAAGTGTCTTGTAATATGACATTTTTCTCCCTTAAAGTTATTCATGTCTTTAATACTTGACTCAATCTGTAAATATGCTCAGTCCTCAACATAGTGCAAGAGGGAAATATAATTTCTCTTTTAAGTAAGTTATGTCATCAAATAAGATTAAACATTTGGCTAACAGGTAAATATGTGCTAACAGAAACTCAAAAACATACATAGGAGTGGCTATTGAGACTATTTCACTGAATTAATACAAAAAATAAGACTGGAAAAATAAGGTTTACCCACTGGGAGGAATGCTACAATGACATAAATTATAAATAATATTGGAGCTGGCTTTAATATGTTGTTGGGGGACTAAAAGCTTGACTGCAATTGTGGTTTACAGTAAATGATGTGGAGATGGCACAATCTGTTCAGGAATGTTTTAGGGACTAGCTTACAAATAGATTATAAATTTAATTACATGTGACTAAAGTTTTAACCTATGTCCTTTGGAATTTTAGTGTATTTGAGAAGGTTAACCTTGGCTATTCTCTGTAGGCCAGAGCAGACATTGAGTGATTCTTCAATGAGCGTGGTCTGATAGAATCCTAATCTAGCAGAAGACAGGTGATGGCACTTGGGGGCAAGAAGGACATAATAGGAAAAAAAGGCAGTGTTATTTTTTTTTTTTTTAGTAAAAAAAAAAATCTGTGGCTATGTATATTTCACCACTGATCTCCCAGATAGAAGAGAGATGGGTCAGTATAAGCTATTGACTAGCTTATTTAACCTGAATAAATTGTTATCAATTATCTCCTTGAGAAATTGGGATCCCTTGCTCAGCGACCAGATTTGAACAATTTAGAAGATCCTTTGGTGTCATCACATGTATATGAAGTAAATATTTCCCTACTTCTTTCATAAAAAGCTTGCAGCTATTTAAAAGTAACTGTATCTTGGATGAAAGTTACATTGATTCACTGGGCTTAGAATAGACCTAAAATAGCTGATTCTATGGAAGCCCTTAAAACTCCTGATTCCTAGGTAAAAAAGGAAAATCAGAAGAAATATAAAGGCTCGTGTAGAATTGCACATATTAGTGCCGCTCTCAAAGACCATAGAAGAAAGAAATGGTAGACCCTTCTGCTTCTGCATTTGCCTTTTATTTATTTATTTATTTATTTATTTATTTATTTATTTATTTATTGTGGGACCCTTGCTTGCTGCCGGGGAACAAACCGGCGCTCCAGGGGCTGCGGGCAGCCGTGCTCATTCGCTGCGTCACCAGGGGAGACCCTGCCTTTTTTAATTCCTCAGAAAATCAGTTAAACTTTGGTAATGATGCTGAACAATGTAATCTTAGTAAGTTGTTGATTGCATCATAGTCACTTTTCTTAATGTGACATCATTATTACAAAATATCAATATAACTTGTTACATAAAATCTGTTATATTTAGTGATTTAGAAAATACATAGGAAATGGAATCAGAATTTACATAGGAATAAAGCCAGTAGGCTAGAAATAGATACCACTATCCTCAGTAGGAGTGAACATGTACAGAACCCTAAAGTTGGGGAAGCTATGAATGGCTCCTGGAGAATCACCCTCCTACTTCTATGTAATGTTGTATTGGAGATCTTAACCAGCACAGGAAAAAAACAAACTCAAAAGCTAACAAATTGGACAGAAAGTGATTTCTTTCCTTTATTCCTAGAAAATATGACTGCATATATAAAATCTGAAGAAAAAATCTATAAGAGTAATTTTTAGCACGGCAAAAGAATACGGGGATCGTACTGAGAACTCATTTGTATTTTCACATGCTAGAAACACACAATTTGATAATGAAAAAAAGCTATGTCAATATTTACAGCATTAAATTATTTAATATATGGTCACATTCAGCAAATTATGTGAGGGACCTATACATTGTAAGCTGTAAAATCCTGCAAAGAGAAATTAAAGATGGAATTAGAGGAAAATTATATTATACACTAGTTGGACAACATTCATTTTAAGGTCGTTTCTGCAAATTAGATTAGTCTCTGATATCTATACTGAACAAAATACAAATTAAAATAAAAATATGATTTTTTTCCTTCATATTCACAAGATAATATAAAATTTATCTGAAAGTCAATAAACGTAGAATAATCAAAATAGTTAGGAAAAAGAACAACAAATTTGGTACTTAGAGTTTGCTAGTATGGATTCCCATTTAAACTTGTGAACTTATATATATTTTTAGTTATATCAGTAAAATGAAATATTACTTGGTAACAATGATACACACAACAACAAAGATGAACTTCAAAAATATGCTGACCTAAAGAAGCCAAATACAGAATGCACATACAGTAAGGCTTTATTTAAATGGTTTCAGAAGATTCTACATTAAATCTTAACACAGGTAAAACTATGTACAGACCAAGAGAATAAAAGTGGTTTCTTGAAGGCTGACTACAAAGAGATACATGAGGAATTTTGGGGAAATTAAGAGCTATACAGCACTATACACTTGTCATTTCTTGAAGTATATACTTAAAATCACTGAATGTTATTGTATACAAGTTATTTCAAATGCTTGAACAAAATGAAATTTTACTATGGTCAAGTAAGAATCAGAAACATTAATCACGTTGTGTAAAATAATGGAATTATTGGATAAATATTACTGATGGTTGAAATTTATTAAATGGGTGTTATTAAAGTAATTTGTGATAGTTAAAGTCCATTTGAAATGTTAACTTTCAACTGGAAATATAATTTAGTGCTTTCAAATAGTCTACCCCCCACTATTGAAATTCTAAACCTCCAATCATGCTGACTAGAATTACTGTGAAGTAAAATAAAGGATACCTTTATTCTTCAGCCCTATGTTATCACACTTATTATTTTGGGTTTATATTCAAATAGTTAAACTTGTGCTTGATTTTCATTCTTAATTTTTTCCAAAAGGAAATAAATATATCCCTTGAAATAAGCTTTTCTGGAAAAATAACATTTTATGGGAAGGACATAGTAAGATTCCCTTAGTTTTAAAATTTTACTTGTATTTCAAAAAATTGTTAGACATCTTAAAGGCTGTGAAATAATGAAATTGAAATAAGCCTGCACTAGTTCACCCTCTACACAATGCATGAAATTTTAGTCATCAGATGGCTGAAAGATTGTCTGCAAAATGTGTCTGAGAGTATGAGAACATAAAATTCTAAAGCTTGCAAACTGGGTGAGATGTGTTTATAAAATCTAGACAATTTAAAAAGATATAACATAATGCATTATGCTGTAAGCTGCATTAAGAAAGGCAATATGAAACATGTATTAGCCAATCAGAAGCTCTCTTCCACGGCTTTCAAACTTTAAGGAGTGTTACAAACACAGAGCTAGTAAGATTCTCTTTTATCTCTGCCACAGCAGCAACAAGTGGTCCAGACAAATCCTTTGCTCTTTTTTTCTTTTTTTCAGAGAGGGTCTTCCAAATTTGGGGGATTGCTCTGGTTCTTATTTCCTTGATTTTCAGAGTTTTCTTGGATCCTGCTGTTTCCTAAGCCTCAATTCAATCTGATATCCTGCCAATAAATCCTTTTTTGGCTTAAGTTGGTTAGATTCACTTTCTGGCAGGTGCACTTGAATATCTCTTTACTAGATTGTAACATCTTTAGGGAGCAGAAAACACATTTTATTCATAATTTTATTCCCAGTGATACAGTATAGGCATAGTGCCTAATGCATGGCTGAAATTCAATAAATGTTTGATGGATACAGACTTGAAAGAATATAAAAATGGTCTGCACAAAACTTTTTGTCCAACTCAAAGCTCTCTTTTTGATTGAAGTGTAAGTACATTAAAAGGAATAATGAGATATATTGATAAAAAACTGAAGAGTTGGAAATTATAATGTGGACAGGTCTAAAAGTCAGATTGTGATGTTTGTGTTTAATTTATTGGCAAGATACAGATTATAAAATTGTTATTTTTAAGTAAATAATTCAGAAGTGTATAGGATGAACTTGAGGGATATTTTTCATGGGGGACATAATATACTTTTGGTTGTTTTTTTCAATCAGCTATCTCAACAAAACACACTGGTGCGAATATTAGCTTTCCAAAAAAAATAAAAAGAGGTAGAATAAAAATCAAGACACTTGAAAGTGTGCACATTTGCAATCTAACCTACAGTTTGGAATAAACAACCCTCAGAGGACACTTACGGGAATAATTTCCATAATATGTATACAAACAAGGGGAAATAATATGATATTGTTGATTTTGGGGAGAAGAATAAAAAATTCACCTAAATTTCTAAACTGTATGTTTAGGTGAATTTCTAAACTGTATTTTTAGTCCTGTCACACCCTTGATAAATAATATTTATTTTTTCCTCTATAGATGCATAATTAAATTTAATTGTCTTGACATTACCAATTCAGTCTCTTAAATTGCCCTACACTCAACTATTTTCCAGTCCCACAAATCCCATGAGTTTCCAGCAATCAATTTTCTGTGTTCTTAAGTTGTTTTGATAGAATAATTCAGTTGTTTCCTGAGTGTGTTTTCTGCTCAATTTCATGTAACATGTTCAATCTATGGGGACAGCTGTGCTGATGTTATTTCCTTTCTGTCATTTATGGAGTACTGGTTAACACCCAGTTTTAAGCAGGCACTGTCAACAATGCCTTAAGAATGTGTTATTCACAAATATCCCTCCCTCTATGTGAAATAGAAACCTTCATGCATTTCTGACCATCCCCAAAGTACAAAGTTTTCTTTTTTTCCTTTTATTTCCCTCTCACAGAAACAATGGATTTCCATCAGTGCCTTCAGGTTAGAGATTTCAACTCTTTCTCTTGTAGATTAAGGCTTTGTCTCAGAGACAAGTAGGGAGGTTGAGTTAGGGGGAGTTATCAGCAAAGGCTACTCTTGTCAAGTAGTCAGCAAAGGGGTACTTTCTCAGCATGTTTTTGATCCTGTTAGTGCCTGCTGGGTTCCCAGAAGGAAAAATCTGCAAAGAGCATATATGTGTGCATCTCTACAGGCTTTGAAGGCTTTGCCAATCCATTCTTGAGTTAGAAATGTGTTACAAATCACTAAGCTGACTTATCTTACTAGCTTTTATGACATTTGGAAACATCATTTTAAGCAAATACCTGTATCTATTTCTCCCTTCAGTTAACTGTTTCTCTCTAGATTTAGGGTTTGTTATTCCTCCCTGCAAACTTTCCTGATCAGTCTCCTTGCATGTGCTCTGAACATGAGTTTTTGCTGAAAAAATATTGTAGTCACTAGATTCCCTTATGTAACTTGTAATTTTTCAGCTTCTTTCATATCAGTGTAGAAACTATAACTCTCCAGCTCTCAAAATTTCAGAGTTGAAACTGAAAGTCTCTTGAAAATATTTTTTTTCTTAATTGTATTTTATTTTTGCATAGAAGAACTGGAGTGTAGGACAAAGGTGTGGGGGCAGTGAGAGGATTCACCAGAGACAGAGAGTGGGTGAACTGAACAGGCAGATATACTAAAATACACTGCTGAAGGGAGCTAGCAGACAAGGCAGGAGAGGTGTGTACCCTGTGGGTCAGCAACCTGACCAGGGATGGAAATCAGTCCTTAGTGGTAATGTAACAGGGTGGTCCCCAGGAAAGGGGGAGGTTCCCTGCCCCACCCAAGGGAGGGTGGAGCTGAGCAGGAAGAGGAGAAGCTGCAGAAGAGACTGAGGAAGGAGCAGGATGGAGCCAGGAGACCTGGAGGAGGCGCATGGAGCCTAGAGACACGTGAAGAAACTGCACTTGTCTTTTGGTCGTGGACTGGGTGACACAGATGTGGGTGAGACCCGTGGGGAGGTGACAATGGCAGCTTTTGTCTTGATTTTGATTTTGCTCTTTTCCTTCAGGGCTTGTCTGGTTGTTTCTGGCCCTTTTCTGTGGGTCCCCACTGGAAGATGCTTTAGACTTGTGGCAGGCTTTGGGGCCTTGTTCTGGGCCGATCCCATATGGATGGACTTTTACCCACGAGGGGATGGGTAACTTTGGGTGCTTCATTTAGAAACTAGATTCTTTGCCTTACCTGTATTGTTTCCTAATTAAAGTTCCTTTCCATTAAAGTCTCCTATGTTTTGTGTTGATGCGGCGGATGGCAGAACCCATTTAGAATAGGCAGGTTTGCGGGGCTTGGGCTGCCCCTCTCCCTGTCCTATAACAGTAACAGGGAGAACCCCCTCTAGAAATATTTTGAGAATATATTATTTAAGAAGCTGTGTAATAAAATTGAAAGTATTATATTTTAGAATCCATGTAGATGATTGAGATTTCCTTGCCCTTACACATTTATGTAACAACGATCAATAACTTAATCCTGATCAACACCAATAGAAAACTGACACTAAACTTGCAGAGCTAGTATGAAACTTAACTGACAATCAGGGATATGAAGAATCTTGTAAAAAGTAAGCATGCATTAAGTATTTGTTTCTGTTCTCTTGCTATAAAAATTAATTTTGAATTATTTATATCTGTGTCCTAATTACTCAATTCTCTAAAAGTAGGAGTGCTTTCTTATTTAGATTTAGACTCACCAACGCATTGCAGGGAAATTGGAATATAATTTTTTTTTTTCTGAAAAGATATTCTGTTCCTTCAGAGTTGTTTATCACTCGGTGATACTGAGGGGAAGATTTGCAAGAGGTAGGTTAGGTATCAGAGGCTCCTGAGGGAAGGTCATAACATTAAGTGGTCAGAAAAATCCTGCATAGAAGGTTTAAACCATCATCTCTCAGAAGTAACCTTTCCTATCTGGAGACTTTTGGGGAGTGATTGATAGGGGGAGAAGATGTCCTGAGTAAACTCCGTACAGGCTTTGTGGACCCCACCCCCATGGCATTGGGGACTACAAATCCCATGATCACCAAAGGGAAGGTTGCAAGGACCTGAAGGTGGAGTTAAGCAGCTAGGCTCTCAGTTTGGGTATTTAACTGGCCATATGGCTGGGGTTCGCTGGCTTGGCCACAAGGTGTGCTAGTTTTTTTTTTGCCTGCTGGGTGGTCTTTGGGATTCCAGGTCAGCAGAATGGGTAGGAGGCATTTGCGAACTTACCTCTCTCTTTTTCTCCCTGAGTTATTCATTTCCCATTTCCCCTTCTGTTGTAAATAAACCTTTTATCAACCTCTTGTGTATGTCTGCAATTTAGCATTCATAAGTAACCCTTAAGCGCATGGGTGAAGCCCAACAGTCAGGCAACCCCATTTTATATCAGGGTTTGCCCTGTAACATGATGAGGAGAGAACACAAGTTTGCTGTCAGATCTCTTAGTTTTTGTCCTGATATCTGTAAGCATTGTACATTTAGGCACATCTGTTAACCTCTCTCTGGGTTCAGTTTATCTTGTCTGAACCTTACAGAATTTTGGGAACTACAGCTAGATGATGGCGTTGAGTTTCTGACACAAAGATATACTTAATATATGAGTTTTCCTTAGTTTTTTTTTTTTTTTTTCTTAAAATTGAGTCCTGAGGGAATCAGGTTGTTATAGTAGAAAAGACTTCCCATATTTAAAACAACAAATAAACAAAAATGCACTCAACGCACAAAAGGAGCTATTTGCAGAATGTAGGAAATGATTTGTCTCGACCCAGGAAATATGGTTCTATGCAGAATGTGAATTCATTTCAAATCATAATGTTTCCTGGGCCAACTGGGAGGGTGTTAAAACAATTATGTTGAAAAATTTCTAACAACCAGTTTTGAAAACATAAACAAATATGCTTGTATTTACATCTGTAAGTTCTAAGTAAAGACGTGTTAAACTTAGAATTATATGTAATATCTTTTCCAAACACTATATTTGCATTAGATATTTACTTTCTAGTAGCTAAACTTCTATAAAATAGCCTCTCAAAATTTATTCACTAAAGTTCTACCACATGAAAGACATGGAAAAACTGTCAAAATATTCACTTTTTAAAAATGAACAGAGGATGGAGAGGAAGACAGCTTTTATATTATGGAAACTATTGCCATTCACTATTAAAGATACTCCAGAGAACATTGGGTTGGTCTATTCCATCCCTCCATGAAGGAAAACTATTAGCATTTCTGAGACAAATGCACTTCTGTTATCTAATAAAATATTTCCATTTATATAATACCTGTCATTTATAATATTTATTATTTTTTAATTTGATAATCTTTCTGATCCTTCAAAGATAGTTTATCATTAAAATATGTCTAATTATATATTATATAATTATGGCATAAATTCCAGACATTTCTTGAATTTGTATTCAAAATATTTTTAAGCTTTTTAAAACAAAGCTTTTTTTCTTTTTGAATAGTGTTTAGCTTTTAGCCATCTTCTAATTTTTTTAAAAAAGACATAAATGTAGAAACTACTTATATTTGAAAAAGAATAGGAAGGAAGAAAATGGGATATATTATTTAATTAAACATTTATAGATTGCAGAGTACTTTCTCTTATTTGAGGTGATTCTCAAGTGATTCTGGAGGTGAATAATTAAATTATACAATATCACATAACCAACACATGGGAGAATGTTGACTCACTCCAAAGCTGGATTAAAATTCTAGCTTTCTACACTAAATACATTTGCTATGCCTTTCAAAACCCTTTAAACTTTTTCCAAAGCACCTTGGAGTCTACAACTGAATCAACCTTGCCTTATGACAAATATTTTTTGTATTATGACAAATACTTAACTTTTGGCTCCACAGATAATCAAAGTTTTGATTATTATAGTTTTTCTCTGTTGTTATTTTGCTACATTTCTTTCCATAATGTTATTTTCCCCTAAATCATCAAAGTAATATAAATTAAAATTCTAAACTCTAAAATATTTAATGGGATTTTTATTGATAAAGATCTTGTTTTCTATTAATCACAGGTTCATGCAAAACATGAATCTTAGTTACCAACTTTAACATGGAACACCTGTTATAAAATGTTTATCCAGGGGCCTCCCTGATGGTGCAAGCGGTTGGCCACCACACTATGGGGCAGTCTGCAGCCTCTGCAGCATGAGTTCGATAGCTGGCCTGCCAGGGAGCAACCCGCATGGCGCAGCAGACCTCTCCTGTCTCACCCGCTGTTTCCATCAGCAGTGTATTTCAGTCAGTCTGCCTGTTCTGCTCCCCACTCTGTCTGTGGTGGATCCTCTCACTCCCGCATCTCTGGCCTGTGCCCCAGCTCTTGAATGCATAGATGGATCTTTGAAAAAAAAAATATATGTTTATCCAGTTTTGCATCGATCACACATAAATATGGCCTCTCCTTACCCATTGCTCACCCTTTCCCATTTTCTTTTTTGTCAAGCAACATAATGTTCATGCTTTCATGCAGTAATCCTTCAGAATCTTATTATCTAGAATAGGCAACTAATGAGTCATTTACATAGGATGTTAATAGCAATTGTGTGAGAGAATATGGAGTTCAAATCTGTGGCAAGAAAAAAATTCTGTAAGAAGAAAATTGTAGTACTGTAAGTAGAAATTTATATATCTTACCTAAGTTTTCATTTTTGAAAGCTATTTTTTCCATGAATTTGTTACTATTGCCACTTTCTTTTCCTGTTTCCTTCTTTCACAGACTATAAGAAAATATGTTACCTTATATTCATTGGGGGAAATGATAGCATATATTTTGTTAGGTTTCTGTAAGATTTACAAACATTTTATTATGTGTAAGACTATCATAGGTTTATTTAAAAAGATATCTGGCATAGTTTCTGTATTATTTGGAAATCTAATGGCCTACTCTAATTTTACTCCTGAGTGCATTGTACTCATTCTCAGAAATGAATCTTTAAAAGAAACATATGTTCAACATTTCTTTTACTAAAGGATGACAGTTAAATATCTAAAAGAGGGAAGAGTGGATCAAAGTGGAGAGGAAATAGAGATGGATGTACTTAGTTGTTGAATAAGAGGCTCAGTCATGAAATTTATCTGGAAAGCTCTCAAGGATAGAAAGTCTAAAGAGGAGTTAATTAAAATAAATGTAAGCATCACTGGCTAATTGTGATCATTTTCCTCCTGTACCTACTTGATCTCACTTTAATCTTCATAGTCTAAATATAAAATAATGGTCTGCTTTAGCAATTACTTTGCCAAAGCTAATCCATCAGTGACATTTACAGAAACTAAGGGATCTGGAAGGGATTTTGTTTTTGTAAAATAGAGATTGCTTTTTTACTTTCTAACCTTAAGCATAATTGGACATTGACCCAACTCATTTTCTAGTTGCAGTGTTACGTAGGATACCAGACCCTTACTACATTTAGACACCTACATAGTTGCTCTCTATATATTATATCAGGTCACTTGTCAGGCAATTCAAAGAAAATCATCTAAAGAAGTAAGATTCTGATAATCTGATAATTGCAAAATAATATTTGAGGCTTTATGTTTTTAATATTTTTCAAATTACTCAGAAAAAGAAATATTGCCTTTCTCCAGGGTAAACTTTAAATTAACCAATTTTGTCCAAAATATCTGTTACCCTTGATTGCTAACTTAATTCTTTACAAAGGCACTGTGACAGAAATTTGGTACTTCTGGTTGTGGACTATGATGTTGCTGCTGATGGTAAAGAAGCCTAGTTAATTCTAATTTATGTGTTGATGTCAATAGTAATTTTAATGATATCTTTTGAAAAAAAATTGATAGTTTTTATATAAGCAAGGGACCTAAATCCCTAATAAAAAATTTTAATTGTAATGAAATATAAATTTTGTGTCAGAAATAGCCATCATATAAAATCATCCAGTGCTTATGTTCTAACCTGGAGATGCCCAGGAAAATTCATTTCAATAAATTTCAACTTGGTTTAATTAAGTCTTGTTGATTCTACCCCTATATATTCATACTTACCAAACTCCACTAAAACATTATACCTAAGTTATAGGCAGCTCCTTTTATGGAGCATTCCAATAGACTTTTACAGGCCATTTTTGTTTCCATTCTCTTATTGACCCTTGTCTGCAGAGCAGCAAGTGTGATTTTTTGTTTGTTTTAATAATACATTTTATTTTATTCAAAATACCCAAAGTAGTATTGTGTCATTAAATCCATATTCAAATATGATATATTTTAGTCTTTAATACTGTATTTTAGAACCTATGTATGCATATTTACCCTTACAGTACATTTTAATTTGGAACAGTGACATTTGGGAACACCCATTGCCCAATAATTAGATGTGGCTAATAACTACTCTCTTGGTCAAGATCTTTTTTAAAAGGTAAATTAACACCATCACTCACCTAGGTTAAATACTTTGCTTCTAATTACATTTAATTGTAATACCAAATCATTACAGAATTTTATTTGATCTGTTTGTGGCCTTTTTTTTCTGAATGTCACTTTTACTGTGTTGCATCTCACCCACTACACATCAGCAGCACTGACAGTTCATGCAATATAATTTTCATCATATGTGCATTGTTTTCAATAGTTCTATTATCTGTCTAGATGGGAGATTATCTATTAGAACTATGGTAGGTATGGTGCAGGAAAAAGACTCTGAAGTGAAGATTTGCTGAAAGACAAATTACCTAAGAGGCTATAGAAAGTATAATGGCGGAAGGAAAGCAGTTGTAATAAAGATATCATGCAATTTACTGAGGGGTTCTGAAGCTCAAATAACCCTTCAAGAGTTTTTTGGGTTTTTTTTAAGATTTATTTTTTTTAATTTATACAATAGCTGGGGTACAGTTCAGAGTTGTGGGAGGGTGAGAGGATTCACCAGAGACAGAGCTGGGAGTAGAACAGGCAGACAGACCGAAAGCACTGTTGAAGGGAGCAGTGGGTGAGACAGGAGAGGTCTGCCACACATCTGGGATTCTCCCTGGCCAGCCAGGAATCGAACTGTCACTGCAGAGGCTGTGGACAGCTTCACAGTGCTGTGCTCAACTCATTGTGCCACCGGGAGGCCCACCTTCAAGAGTTTTGCTTACTGATGCAAGTAAGTCAGGGCATGGTACTCACCCTATACCAGCCATTGGGTGGTCTCTCTTGGTGGGGGGGGGACAACAAAAATGGGAAACTTAAGCATGTTAGCTCTGTTTGACTAAGGGCCAAATATTGCTTGCAAACAATATTTTGGGCTGCTGGAAAATGGTATATTTTTTAAAAGATTTATTTATACAAGAACTGGGGTACAGGCCACAGGTGAGGGATGGTGAGAGAATTCACCAGAAACAAGAGAGGGGAGCAGAACACGCAGAGAACTGAAGACACTGCTGAGAGGAGCAGCGGGCAAGACAGGAGAGGTCTGCTGTGCTATGTGGGTATCTCCCTGGCCGCCGGGAATCAAACCTGTGCTGCAGAGGCTGCGGACAGCTTTACAGAGCTGCGCTGAACCCACTGTGCCACCGGGAAGGCCTGGAAATGGTATTTTTTAATAAATTGAATCTACTTTTTATAATAAGTTCTCGTCTTTTGGGAATAGATTCTTTGGGTCTGATTGGTCTCTCTTTTTTCCTCTGCGAAAACTTGTAAGAACATAATAGAATGAGTTTTGAGTTTATAGCCCTTGACACTGTAACTAGTTACAGGGCTGCTACATAATCATATCTTCCATCTCGACTGCCTAGTGTAGCTCTCTTCACATTTCCTTAGCACTTCTGAATGAATACATATGTCTGGATGTCATATACTTCTTAGGGTGTCATTATTGCTCTTACACATTTACCATAAACACATTTTTTTAAAGATTTATTTAATTTTATGCAAGAACAGGGGCACAGGCCACATGCACAGGAGGGTGAGAGGATTCACCAGAGACGGAGCAGGGAACAGAACAGGCAAACTGATGAAACACACTGCTGAGGGGAGCAGCGGGCAAGACAGGAGAGGTCTGCCGTGCCATGTGCGACCCTCGCCAGCAGGGAATGAAACCCACGCTGCAGAGGCTGCGGATAGCTTCACAGTGCAGCGCTCAACTGACTGTGCCACCAGGGAGGCCCTACCATAAACACATTTTAAGAGGAGTAATGGATGCCTCAGTGGATTACTTAGATACCAAATGCATTATTTCCTGCCCCAGGGTGTAATAGCTTACTCCTGAAGGTCAAGCCAGTGTGGTGATACTTTTGCTACCACAGGAAGTACAGATTACCAAGAGGAATGTGTGTATTTACTTTTAATCAGACTCTTCTAGTAGAATTCCTCCTCTGGTAACCAGATCTATACTGTTAAAACAGAATTGTTGATAAAGAAAGCAAAAACCTTGAGGGAATTACCAGTAACCACTTTTTTTCATTCTTGGTTCTCTGGCCTATATATTTTATATATTATGTACACAAAATTATATAATTTTCATTGATTTTTTTTGTGATTGACTTTTTAAATTATGTTCTAAATATATGCAGTTCATGTCAAAAGCCTTACAGAATGAACAACTAAGAGATAACTTTCCTGCATGCATATGGAACCATAATAATAGTTACACAGATGACATTACCTTAACTTTGGAAAAAATGTCTGTACAAGAAGGAGGAAAATTGTGCTCGCTTCGGCAGCACATATACAAGAAGGAGGAAAATCATTATAATTTCAGGATTTTAGTTACAAAATTTCTAACTTAATATTTATGAGTTTACTATAATTTGCATTGTTTTGATTTTATTCCTATATTAAAAATACGTCCAAAAGAAATTTTTCAACAATTGCAAAACATCTCTAAGCCAAAATTAAACCGTCAGTAACTTTTTTTTTTTTTTGAGCTCTGTCTCAGCTGGACATTAAGATGAACTTTCAAAAGTCTGTTTCAGCCTAGCAGTTGTTGAGTGTGTGGTGGGTGAAAGATTAAATGGAGATCACAATCATATTTTCATGGCTACACATTGTGTGATTGATTCCATGTGACTTCTGTGAGGATCTTATGTCAATGTATCACTGTAGTTGGTGATACTGGCTGGAAGGGAGTATCCATGTCCAGTATTTGAGTCATGTCAAAGTCAATTTGAGTCATACTTAAGGAAGTCCACTAGTGGCAGGAGTCCAGTGTAATCAACTTGTCACCAACTAGCTCACTGGTATCTTCTAGGGATGATTTTATAATAGAGGTGCAGCATTTGATTCTATTGAATATTCTGAGGCAGCAACATCTAGATTAGTCTTGATGAGTAGGAATGGCTTTATTTCTGTCATCATAGGCCTATTGTCACAGCACTGGGGTTGCCTGAATACAAGTTGACTGACTTGAATCTGTCAACACTTTGCCATTTGAGTGATTTCACCTCATTGTTGGCAACCAGTGCCATGTCTGAGCATGACTAGGATAGGAAGAATGTCTTTTTGGTGTGTGTCATGTATATGTAGTGAGTCATGCACACACCCTCCAAGTTTATCCTTGTTCCTTTTCCATCATCTGTCACCCAGAAACCCAGAGGTGTGACTGAGGAAGAGGTATTGGAATGGCATTGATGTTAATCTGGATTACTTGCTTTTGTAGATTATTGCTGTCCTCTGGACCTGCTTGTACCCTGTACTTTAATACTGTGTACATATATCTATATTTATATTTTTCAGTTAGTGATCTTTCTTTAGTACTTCAAAGGATACACCAATGACATAAAGTTTTGAGCATCTTCACATCCAATAAGATGAATGTATTTCAAAGACATTATGAAAATCAGGACTCTGACAGAGGAATGGAGTATTTCTCTGGTCTTTTATGTTTTCACTAAGAAATATTTATAAGAATTCATGTAAAGTAAGGAATCCTATTTCTCAGAAACAATGATTGTTTTATATTCACAAGTTAAATAGATTGCAAAGAGGAGATTCATTATCTTAATCTCTCTAAATATATGTCACATCTGCCAAACAAGACAGTTCTCCAAAACTAACAGATTTGCAAATACTTGCAGAGTTAGTAATATGTACATTACATAAAATTAATATTCTTGAAAATATGCTTCAATACTAAAAATGATGGAAAAATACAATCATTTATAATCTAACTGATTTGTGACCCTCTTGTTCACCATATAATAAGGAACAAAGAATATAACTTTCTCTGTAGTCTAAATAACTGGAAAGTAGTTATGTCAATTTGCCAAATAAAAGTAGCACCCAAAAAGCCATGCAAACATAATGCAACAAAAAAGATTTGTTATTTTTTTTCTGTCATACATTACTCCTGTGCGAGTGGCCTCTAAGCATGAGGTCTTTTCCTGATGTTTTGTGCCAAATAGAATCACTGGTTTTGAGTGTTATCTCCTGGTTATTGAGATATAATGTCAGTTTGCTCCTTTTTGATACCAACTGATTTTTTCACTTTCCACTTCCACTTCCCTGCTTGTGAAGTGCAAGTGTATCACTCTCCGTATTCTGTAGACTGAACTTTGATTTGTGAAATAATGGCGAGTAGAATTAACAGACTATCTAGATCTTTACAAGAGTGGATGCCTTTCAAAATAACATAATTGTACCTTCAAAAGACTTAGTAATAGGTCCTAGTAAGTAACAACAATATAAAAGTAGCTTTTACATCATGTAAAACACATTCTCTATACATTAACTCAATAGAGTGCTTGAGTGCCTACTACATGAAATGTACTACGTAATTATTTGGGTTATAAAACTGAACTTTGGGCTTCCCCGGTGGCGCAGCGGTTGAGCGCTGGGTTGCGAAGCTGCCTGCAGCCTCTGCAGCCGGTTCGATCCCCGGCTGCTCCCCGGCCACCGGAGGAGGGTCCCACATGGCGCGCAGACCTCTCCTGCCGCCCGCTGCTCCCCTCAGCAGTGTACTTCGGTCCTTCTGCCTGCTCTGCTCCCCGCTCTGGCTCTGGTGAATTCTCTCACCCTCCCGCGCTTCTGACTGTACCCAGTGCATGTATAAACCAAACAAACAAACAAACAAATAATAAATAAATAAGACATGCCTCTAGAAAATTAAAAAAAAAAAATAAAACTGAACTTTGATTTAAACTTTGATATACAAAAGTATTTCCAGAAAGGACTATGTTAATGGAGAGGAAGATTTTAATAATCAGAAAAAGAAAAATATTTCTGCATTTAGCATCTAATTACTGAGTCCATATGTACCACAAACCTAAGAATAAGATGCTTAAATTCAATATTAATATTTGGCTGAAGTCAATTGACAGCTTACATATGTTACTAGAAAAAAATCTCATATCTAAAAAGAAAGTTAGAACTATTGATTAATTAAATATATTCACTATGAATACTACCTATACATAGTTAGTGGTATGTACTAATTTGGTGATGGTTTTCATTTAATTTTTTATTTATATTTTCTGTTCTCATAGTAATCCTGCATATTAGAAGTCTGTTTTTTCCTATTTGTAATATTTCCAGTTGTTAATAGGAGTAAGTACCAAGGGAAACATACTAAATAATGTTGTTTTTCAGTGATTCTAAAAAATAAGTAGAATAAGTAGAAACAAAATTTCCTTTATTCATTGAATTTTGGCAAATCAGTTTTATCTACATATATTTATTCAGTGATAAAATTTCAAGGATATATTAAAAAGCTGTCTAAATATTGGTTTTAAGTCCCTAGATATTTTAGGAATTGTTATAAAAATTGAAATTAACAGTAAACATTTTAGTTATGTTAAAAGTAAACATTAATAGATTAAATAGTACATTTTAGTTATTTATATTTTGTGATTTTTAATATCAGTTTGAAGAATGTAACCTAGAACCCTATCTAAAACAATCTTTACTCAGGCATGTGAAGCCATATAATTTCATTATAATTTTTATTCAGAAATTCTGGAAAAATATTCCTTCATGACTACTAATGCAATGGATCAGCTTCTTCATTTTTTGGTCGGATTTATTTCATTTTTAGATTTTGGAAATATAGGAAACAAATTGATCCCTTAAAGAACATTTCCTTTGCTTTAGCTTCTTTAAAATTACAAAATAAAATGCACACAAACCTATATATGTGAAAGTAATCGTTGGCAACAGTCATAACTTCAGGCATATAAATACACATACACACAATCTCTAAGTGGCTTTTATAGAAAATGTGGTGATTGCTATCTGATTTTACTCTAACATAATTTTCCTTTTATTTGGATATATTATGATTCATTTATAAACATTTGAATAATCTCATAAATTTTCTTTCCACAGCTTTTTTTCTTTAATCACTTATTTATGTTCAGAGAAAAATATATTACATTTGAATTGGATTTTTTAAATTCATATTTGTCTAGATTATATTTCATAAATAATTTAAGCATAAACAGATATGCAGTTTACTTCATTTAAGTCTTTCATCATGTATGTTTATTCCACCAACTTTTTTCTGTCTTACTTGAGATAGTATGACAGATTGGAAAAGGTGTTAGAGTTAGAAAACCTAAGTTTAGGTCTTTGTCCCATCTCTCTTGAAGTTATTATTGTTAATATTATCAGTGTGGTATCAAATATTGCTAATCTTGTTTGGATGAATACAATTTGATTTAGATTAGTATCAGATAAATTAACATTTTCATAATTAGTAAATTGTGAACTATTATTTAGATTTTTTTAATATTACTGTTATTATTACCAAAGAGATCATCCTATCAAAATTATATAGTTAGCAGTTACAGAAATGAGGACTGTCTATGGGCCCCCCTGGTGGTGCAAGTGGTTAAGCACAGCACCATGAAGCTATTCGCAGCCTCTGCAGCAGGAGTTTGATCCCCAGCTGGCCAGGGAGATACCCACATGGAGCAGCAGACTCTCTTGTCTTGCCCGCTGCACTCCTCAGCAGTGTGTTTTGGTCAATGTGCCTGTTCTGCTCCCCACTGTCTCTGGTGGATCTCACCCCCTGCACCTCTGGCCTGCCCCAGTTCTTGTATGCTTAAAATAAATAAATCTTAAAAGAAAAAAAAAAATGAGGACTGTCTGGAAAGTCAGAGGAGTTTTAGAGATAAAATACAATACCTATTTGAAGAGGTTGTGACTGCAGTGTGTTAATTAATGGAGAGGACATGGAGAATGGCAAAGTTTAGAATTATAACATAGGGACATAAATCTATTTGTTAAGAGTGTAAATGTTAGCAGTAGTGAAGTATGAATCTTCCTCTATTCATGGGTTTGGACTATTTAAAATAATTAAACTAGTTGGCAAACTGATTCATGGAAAATTTCAAAAAGATGATAAACATAATTTGTGATATTCAATACATGGTTTAATTAGATGAGATCATAGGAAATATCAATTTTATACTTGTAAATTATAAACAGATCAATGAAAAGAGACAACAGCTGAACCAGGCACCTTCTATTACAGCAAATATTGAAGCAAGATGAACCTTAATAATAGCGAACATAACTTCAAACAAATGTTAAGCTTCATTATTTACTTGATTTCTAAAAATGTGAGGTCATTCACTTAATCTACGTTCCTCAAAATGTTACATCAGTGAGTTATATATATATTTCATAGACCTTATTATTCTATAATGCAGTATCCTTTTCATTTTCTTTATATTGATTTATTGTTTTGGCTTACCTTTCAACTTCAACTAGATGGCACAATTTTTTTTAAAGATTTATTTATTTATGCATACAAGAACAGGGGTGTAGAACAGAGAGTGTGGGGTGTGAGAGGATTCACCAGAGAGAGTGGGGCACAGAACAGGCAGATCTACTGAAATACAATGCTGAAGGGAGCAATGTAGGACAGGTCTGCTCTGCCATGTGGCCAGCCAGGCCAGCCAGGGATTGAACTGGTGATGCAGTGGCTGGCAATAGCCTGATGATGCTGTGTCTTTAATCCCTGCACCCAAGTGGTAAAATTATTAAGTATAGGGGTTATGTTTGTTATGTGAATGGATACCTAGTATAGTGCTTGGTACTTTGTACCTTTTGAAATTCTGTTTGGGTAACTGAATTAAGCTGTATGTTCTTCATTTTGTTTATATACTGTTTTAGGACTTAATGTTAAAATATATATTTTTATGGCAATAAGTTTGGTTTTCTGTTCTTCATACAAAGGATAAAGGAACAAACATAAGGACAAAACTTATCTTGACTGTAATACCCAGCAGATATCTGACTAATGATTTGAACAGTGTAGATATTTAACATTACCTATACTATTTAGTGTACTATTTCAATTTCCTACTCCACTAAGTATTAGTACAAACATGAATTATTGAAACTAACATCAACTGTAATGCTGCAGCTCTTTTGCTACATTAGATGCCAAATGCCTATAGGTGACTCCATTAAGAAGGATGGATAGATTTTCACCACAGCATTAGCTAAATGAAATTAGCATCCTTACTACATTTAATTAGCATAATGCCTATTCATTTATTATGCTAAATTTAACAACCACTCTTTCTTGAGTTTTTATAATTCTTATTTTCAAAAAATTAAACGAAGGAAGCAATGACTCAGTGTATAGTACTTTAACATTGTAAATGCTATAGGGAAATAATCTGACTCACATTAAAAGAATGATTTTTAAAACTGCGTTTTCTTAGAAACTTCTTTTTTAATAGTAACAGTATTGATGCCAAACTTTTAGTTAAAGCTTGAATCTCATATCTTTGTGGTGCTCTTCTTCATGGGAACCTAATGAAAAGTGTGTTTTTGTCCTCCTTGTAAAGAATCTAGTCAATTTTGTCAATCTGATAATCACTTTTTATATTTTTGTGTGTCTGATTTCTAATGCAGATATGCAGCCAATATTTAAGAACAAATTACCTCTGTTTTGTGGACTTGAATAATATGACATCCTTTTTGCATAGTCTGATCCTAAGCATGAATAAAGAGAATCAAACTGATTTTTCATTGGCCATCATTCAGTATATACAATATCAGTTATTCCATATCTGGCATCAAAAAGATATCAAAAAGACTGGATATATTTGCCACAAAAATGTATATAAATTGTTGGATTATTTTAAATTTGTATTTCATTTAAATTTGCTTTGTAATACACTGTATAGCAGTTCCTCAAACTTTCAGATTTATACAGGTTGTGTCATTATCACTATTTTACTGATACATATGAAAAATAACAGTTTTCAAGTGTTTTGCTTAGATTTTACACAGTGACTTACTAAAAGACCCCACAGGACTCTAGCAAAGAACAATACCACTTCATACCTTATCTTTTTTTTTTTTTTTAGATTTATTTATTTATGCATACAAGAGCTGAGGTACAGGCCAGAGGTGTGGGGTGTGAGAGGATTCACCAGAGACAGAGTGGGGACCAGAACTGGCAGACTGACTGAAATACACTGCTGAGGGGAGCAGAGTGTGAGACAGGAGAGGTCTGCTGCACCATATGGGTTGCTCCCTGGCTGGCTGGGGGACTGAACTTGTGCTGCAGTGGCTGGAGATAGTTTCATAGGTTGTGTCTAAACCCCTTGTGCCACCAGGGAGGCCCCTGTTCCTTATCTATTAATATTTTTTTTTGTTTTTGTTTGTTTGTTTATTCATTCATTTGTTTGTTTGTTTGTTTATACAAGCTGTGGGTACAGTCAGAAGCGTGGGAGGGTGAGAGAATTCACCAGAGCCAGAGCAGGGAGCAGAGCAGGCAGACTGACGAAGTACACTGCTGAGGGGAGCAGATGGCACTGATGGGAGAGGTCTGTTGCGCCATGTGGGACCCTCAGCGTGGTGGCCTGGGAACTAGCGCTGCACAGGCTGCGGGCAGCTTCGCAGCCCAGTGCTCAACTGCTGCGCCGCTGGGGAGGCCCTTAATATTTTTTTGTATTAAATGTTGAAACACATTTCAAAAATGGATTCAGCTACATTTTTGTGGTTTGTTTAAAATATGTATACATAACTGATATGTACAATAGTAACATTCACAATGTCTAATGCCTATTTTAATTTGAGAATGAATGGATGATAAGGGTCAAAGGTGAACACATAAAATTTTATCTTGCAGCAGAGGAGAGAAAAGACAAGCAAATTTGAGTTAAATGTTACATACATTCTGTAATTAAATGTCCTGCCATGTGGGTAATCTTTTTATTTTTTTTTTATTTATTTTTTTTAAAAGGATTTTTTTTTTTTAATAGAGGCATGTTTATTTATTTATTTATTTATTTGTTTGTTTTGTTTTTATACAAGCACTGGGTACAGTCAGAAGCTCAGGAGGGTGAGAGAATTCACCAGAGCAGGGAGCAGAGCAGGCAGAAGGACCGAAGTACACTGCTGAGGGGAGCAGTGGGCGGCAGGAGAGGTCTGCGCACCATGTGGGACCCTCCTCCTGTGGCCGGGGAGCAGCCGGGGATCGAACCGGCGCCGCAGAGGCCGCGGGCAGCTTCGCAACCCAGCGCTCAACCGCTGCGCCACTGGGGAGGCCCCGTGGGTAATCTTTTTAAATAAAAATATTATTTTTGATAAAAAACACAAAAATTATAATTTCTGATAACCCTCCCCCTCTCCCAGGAGAGTGGTAAAAATTTTTCATGAGCTTGCCATATCTCAGCTGACCTCAGCCTGAAATAAGCCATGTGCCTATGTTCCACATTTTGGGGAGGTGGATGTTCTGAGCATCTTGGGGAGACCTGTTATTCAGTTCCTTTTTAAAGTTTAGAGATTTTCAGGAATTGAATTTTGTACAGTTTTAACCCAAGTTTCTATCTTAGAAAAGCAGTTTGGGAAAAATCTGTCCTAGGGATTTTTAACAAATGCATAAGGAAGAAAAGTAATAGGGAACCAAGAACTGAAGATCAAGTCTAACTGAAAATTTATCCACAGCTAGATCTTCAAATTAGAAAGGATGAAAGAGTAAGATCTCGGGCCTCCCCGGTGGCGCAGCGGTTGAGCGCTGGGTTGTGAAGCTGCCCTTGGCCTCTGCAGCGCCGGTTCGATCCCCGGCTGCTCCCCGACCACCGGAGGAGGGTCCCACATGGCGCGCAGACCTCTCCTGGCGCCCGCTGCTCCCCTCAGCAGTGTACTTCGGTCCTTCTGCCTGCTCTGCTCCCCGCTCTGGCTCTGGTGAATTCTCTCACCCTCCCGTGCTTCTGACTGTACCCAGTGCTTGTATGTATGAATAAATAAACAAACAAATAAATAAATAAAACATGCCTCTTTAAAAAAAAAAGAAATAGTAAGATCTCTACTTAGGATTGTTTCACTGAGGATGAAACAATTTTGAGGAGTAGTAACGAAAGTATCAAATTGTTCTGTCAATTAAGTATATTCAGCAGAGTCATCTTAAGGTCCAGGCAAGCCAACAACCACACTTTTTATGAGTATAATCTTCCTTTGATTAACTTCTTTCCTAACATATCAAAATAAACTGTTACTAGGACATAATGGTGGTTCAAGGGGTAAGAGAGGGCACATTATTGCACAGCCAGTATATAAGGATATGAACCCTTAAGGAGTAAATTTGTTACATTTTAATTCAGAAGTTAGCAAGGGCTGTCTTAATACCTCCTTAAAAGCAGAATTAATTCATGATTAGGAAATGATGACATTCTTAATTACCATGTATAGGCAAACCCATGAGCAAGCTCAACTCTTAGTAAACATTAAAAAATAGTTGATATTAAAACAAGACAATTCATTAAATTTCACAAGGGAACTTGCAGTATACAGATGTAGGACAAAACATAAGGGTCTCTAGGTCAAATGTGAAATTATTTTAAATTAAGTCTTGGCACTAAACTAAGATGACTTTTGTACAGTGATTATTTTTCTCTTTCATTAGCAGTGGTTCTTGAACTTTAATTTCTAAAGTGTGATACAGAAAGATTCTTAGTATGCATTTATAGTAAATGTAGCCTCTCTTTTAGCATTTTAATTCTCTTAACAGGTCTTCCCTTTTATGCAGAATTTCACCAGCTTAATGTTAATATTGTCTTGATGATGGAAAAGAATGTAATGAAGTTTCACTGCTTATTAATATATATTTAATAGGAGTGTAACATTTATATAGGTAATGGACTCTGATACCATATCTATAATAACATTAGAAGTGAAAATTAGATAATGTACTTTTGGCAAGATCCAGTTTGAGTTATGTTATAAACTTCTATTTTGAGATTTACATTATAATGTAAAATGGAAACATACATTGATTTAGACTGCTATATAATTCTCAATGAATTGGACACCTATTGAAGAATAAAAGAAAACATCTGGGAATAAAAAAGTAAGAGAAAGATTGAGAGTAGAATTTGTAAATAACTAGATTGATTCTAAGCTTAGAGGAAAGTCCTAGAAGGAATGATTAAAGAAATGGGAACTTGAAAAAAATGGTGATCACTAAGCACACTATATTATGTTAAATCATTGATAATAGAATACAAATTATTTGAAGAGAATTATTTATATTCCCTTACAAATATTCATTGTTGTCCATTATTTCCAAGCATTTCATTATATTATGTGAACACAAATATAACAATAAAAAATGAACAAAACTAGAAATGGAATCTTTTCCTGGCATAAGTTTTATATTCTAAGGATGGGGAGTAACTTACAAACAAATGACTAAATGGATGAATGTGAAAATTAATAGAGTAGAGGGTAATAGGGAGTGCCTGAGGTAATGGGAGTTACAATTTGTATGAGTTAACCATGGAAGGTATTACTGAAAAAATTAAAATGAGCAAAGAAATGAAGGAAAGGAAGAGGAATTGACATAGTTATTTAGGAAAAAACCATTAAATGGACACATACATAAACTATGATTTTAGTGAGGCTTACAATAAGGTCTTCAGGAAATTTAGATATTTAATGATTAAGTGGCTATTACTACAAATGAAAATATAGTCTCAAAGTGTTCATTAGCAAACTGATGTCAGCTTTTAGTGAAGTGAAATCCAAAGGTTCTGATCTCCAAGCTGAACTCTTGAACATTTTAGTGAATAATTGCAAGTCAAGGTATAGAGGGCAAAAGTTTTATATTTGTTGATAAATAAAAAAATGCTAAGCTCAGTTAGCCTGTTTGGATAAATTATGTTTTCTGAAAAAAGTTGGACTTACTCTAGAAAGAATAAACTTTGCAGACATGAATAGTAGAACTTGTATTTGTTGAAAACTCTGTAAGTGTAGAAATATGGAGACCCAGCTACACAGAGATTGTGTTTCTAATATTTGCCATTTTTAGTTAACCACAAGTTCAATATGCTTTTGAGTTTTATCAGAGTAAAAACTGGCTACACTAAATCTTACCACAGTAAAGAAAATAATCCTGCCATTATCTCTTACAGTGTATATTATGTCAGAAAAATAAATGTTTAATGTTAAGGATGATAGTTTAAGTGGGTACTACAATATCGATGTCAATCCATAAAGCAACACTAACCTTTGAGGAAGATTTAGAACTTTAAATGTGGCCAGATATACTTCATACAGGTAATAGTCCTGATTTATAATTTTAAAAAGTGTTTATTTCCTCAGTGATATCTTAGACTGCTCAAAAGAGAGGTAATTTTTGCCATTGATTTCTGGTCATTGTTTTTAATCAATGAATTGGAGTTTGCTGAACAATACAGTAGGTAAAGGGCTGTGAAAGCTTATTTCTACAAAAGAGGTTTTGAAGTGATAATTTGAAGGAAAATAAAGGTGGTGGGTGCAGTGTGGTGACATCCCTCTGAAGATGTATACCTCTGGCTCACATACAGTGTTGTAAACCATTGCTACTTCGATAAAAATACATATACATTTCAATAACAACAAAAAACATGCTCCTAGGAAATTAAAATGTAAGAAAAAAAAACAAGTAAATCAGAATGAAATTTTATATAACACTTGGGAGACTATTTCTAATTTTTTAAAGCAAAGATTCAACTAAATGCATAAGTGGGATTTTATTGCAGAACTGGAGGGAAGGAAAGTCCCTTGTGGACTTTGAAGACATAAGCTCTCCTGTGTTGAGTGGGCCATACAGAACGAAATTACAAGCAGTATGTAAGGGCTAAGACTGGTCCCTGGCTAATGACCAGGACAAAAACAGATTCCCACAGTCATAGATGAATTCTGCCAACAATCTGAAGGAAAATGAGGTGGATTATATTCCTTAGTCTACCTTCCAGATTGTTGTGAATTTGTTCAATGAACATTTTTTTAAGTAGACCCAACATGTCTGATGGTGAGCAGTGGCTCAACCAAAGTACAAGATGCAAAGTGAATTTAAGAAGCTTATTACTCATGGTTGATGGAAGAGCTAAGTAGCATACCTCCAGACCCTTCCAAGGAGGTCAAGGAAGGGTGCAGACAGAGTGCACGTCAGAACCTGGGGTGTATGCCTGTGTATGGCATGAACCATACACATGCACTTTAGGTTTCCCAGGTAGAGGCCAAATTGATCAATTTAAACCAAGAGAAGGGTTTCAGTAAACTGGGAGTATGTGACATAAAGGCATGCAGGAGAAGACCTGGGGAGCAGGGAGTGTTCTTATCACAAGGGAGGTTAGAAAGTCTTATCAGAAACTTAAACTTACTTGTGATTCTGGGGCCTGTTGTCATTAGGACATACACTTGTGCTCTCAGGAGGGACAAGAATCAGTTTAGCCAGACCACTTGACTACAAAGGTGGATGTCAATGTAACAATATGATCTAGTAGTTTCTCAAACACAGACAGAAAAGCAGCTGTGCTGAATGGTTTCGCCATGTGAGACCCTGAAAAAGAACCTTTTAAGCTATTCTTGTGCTACTGACAGTAGAATCTATGAGGAATGACTCTGTTGTATTAAGCTTTTAATTTTGTGGTAATTTTTTATTCAGCAATTGAAAACAAATATCATCCCTCTGAGCAATTTTGATAGCAGGTGTGTAGTGGTGGTTATATAACCCAGGTCACAGCAAATGGAGCTCCGTTCCCTTAGCCATAAAGAATTGATTTAGAGATGGGCATGTGAATCAAACTGAGTGATTAAAATTCTCTTTAAGATATTTCTGTTGGAGCAGATAAAACATTTTCTGCTAAAACTTTTTATGACAGTCATCATGCTGCCTGGAGAAAGAAAAAATTCTGAAAATATTGTCATGTTTCCTCTAGCTATATATAGAAACAACTTTGAATCAGTTGTATACCCCAGAATCCATAGTTGCATAAGAAATAAATGATTTGCCAATGGAAGAGTCATGACTAATACAAAGATGAGGGTCTATTCTTTTCCAGCATGTCCGTCACACTCGCTAAATTCTGGCTGAGTATAACTGCATGTCATTTCTCAAACCCATTGCTTATATGTCTGTATCTTGGCTCATGTTTCTTCTACTGCAATGCACTTGCCAGCTTACTCTTCTCTTGCCTTTTTGTATCCCATTCCTACTGATTCTTCAGTTATCCAAGTTGAAGTCACTGGCATTAGAATGTATTTGCTTAAAAATTAAAAATGAATTCCTTGAGTAATTTTACCTTGGACATACAAATTAAGCTTCTCTTTTGGAATTTAGTAAAAAAAAAAAAAAAAGCCTCTCTGCAGTCTAGTATCTGATCAATTCTCTTACAATTTCTCCAAACTTGTTTTAGATGGATGTATATTCATTTTTTAAATTTTTTTTAAAGATTTATTTATTTATTTATTTATACAAGCACTGGGTGCAGTCAGAAGGGTTGGAGGGTGAGAGAATTAACCAGAGCCAGAGCGGGGAACAGAACAGGCAGACTGTCGAAATACACTGCTGAAGGGAGCAGCGGGCATGGCAGGAGAGGTCTGCGTGTCATGTGGGACCCTTGCTGGCAGATGGGGATTGAACTGGCGCTGCAGAGGCTGCGGGCAGCTTCACAGCTCAGTGCTCAACCGCTGCGCCACCAGGGGAGGCCCAGATATATATTCATTTTATAGGTTCTAAACAATTTTTAAATACCTTAAACTACTTTATGAACTGTTTATAGACTTTCAGTGATGATGTAAGCATACCTATTGGCATTTAAAACATACAATTCTAATTAACATCGATAATTTCAAAGGGATTAAATTTGGAGAAATGTGTCATTGACAATATAGTTTTAGTAAAGCGAAATACTATTATTGACTTCTGATATTATACCAATCACTGTTGAAATAATATTGGGATAAAATAATGGAATATAAAATACCTCTTTTCACTTTGATTACTCACTATCCTCGAGCCAGGATATCACAGTACTGACTATAATGATGGGGCACTGATATTTAACTCTTAAATCTAATATCAGAATTTATATTAAATCACTGAATTGGCAGGTTTGATATAGAACAATCCATACCTTTCAAACTATACTTTTTAAAAAAAATTTAAAATTTATTTTTGCATATAAGAACTGGGATGTAGGTCAGAGGCATGGGGGTTGGGGTGAGAGGATTCACCAAAGACAGAGCTGGGAACAGAACAGATGGATTTACTGATATACACTGCTAAGGGGAGCAGCTGGTGAGATAGGAGAGGTCTAATTATATGTGTTAACTCCCTCACCAGGGTTCAAACTCAGGCCATAGTGGTGATAGCGTTAAGATTCCCTCGGCCACTAGGGAGGACCTCAAAACCATATTCTAATTAATAATTTTATACTTGTATACATTTATGTTTCATTCTGTAGACTATAAATCTTTTGGGCACAGGAATGTCATCTGATATGCCTTACTATATTTGTCTTCTCGTCCATTGCCTGGTGATAAGCTCTGTTTTTACTCAGCACATCTTAAGTAGATGAAATAAAAACAAACTAAGAAAGCTAAGTGAACAGCTCAAAACTAAGTGACCTAGTAAAAATATTTCCACTTGGAAGCATATGGGGCTTGCCATGAAGTTAATAATAACAGTGTATTAATCTGTTGAGGAGGAGGGGAAAAAAAGTTATGTGATGACAGCTTTATAATGCACATACATACTGATATTTTTAAATCAAACTTTAGGACCTTACTTGACTCACTTGTATTTAACTTTACTGTGATGTATGCTTCATAAGGGCAAGAATTTTACAATGTTCAAACATTTATCTTCAGCATCTACTCCTAGAATATAATAGACCCTTGATAAATATTGATTAAATTTGTGAACAATTTTTATATCATCAATGTCTATTAGAAATATGAATTAGAAGATAATTTGCTAAAAAATATTCCTTATAAGTTACATAAATTTCTGAGTGTCATTTATGGCAACAAAACCCAATAGTGTATTTGAAGAACATCTATTTTGATTTATTTGCAATAACTCCGAGTTTATATTGAGAAAGGTTTTACTCCTCACCCTTGAATTTTAGTATTTTAATATGCATGACCCATTTAGTCTTTGAATATAACATATTCCATCCTAAGGTCATCATCTCTTTCTCAAAAAGAATTGTTCCTCTTGTCTTCCTCTTGTATTCTATTAGAAGCACTACCATTTTTCTAGCCATCAAATCTGCAAAATTATGATTTTAAATGTCTCCTTATCCCATCATATCCAATTAATTGTCTTAGACTTTAAGACATCTGTTAACCACATTTATTTTGATAGCAATTGAGTGTGGTAGGAATCAGTATACAGATGGGAAGATGGTGAGTCACTTCCCCAAAGAAGGTTTAAGCAACCATTATTTAGGCCCCGATCCATCCCTAACTTCTCCATTAGTTCTTTATAGAACATTTACTCTCATGTTATTATTTTTTTCTGATATCCAGTAATACATTCAATTTCCTGTATTAAAATTTTATAACTCATGTACTATAGTTGGATTGTTTCACTTATGCTTATCATGTTTCCTCAGAGATAGAGTAAGCTCTCTGAAGTCTCACACTAATGTGTTTGGCCACCCTTAAAAGGTGGCTCTCCAGGGGGACATCTGCAACAGCATTTCCTATCTATTTCCTATCTACTATATTCCTTCTGGACCTTTCCTTTCAGGACAATTACCATTCACATTTTGAAGCAGCCTTATGATCATTGAGAAATCCTTATTAGGCATCTACAGGTTTCTATTTTAAGTTTTTTCCAGTGCAGTGGATTTGTACATTAAACACTATTCTAGCTATTAGGCCAAGGAACATTATCAGTAATCCTCCTTAACACAGTCAAGGTGAAAAGACATGCAAGGTAACAATAATTTCAAGAGAATCTGATAAGGGTAATGGGTTCTGTGATATCTAAGAAGTACCAAACCTAATGTGGAAAAGTCTTCTGGGGGCAGTGGGAGAGAAGCTCATGTTAATAGGAATAACTTCACATAACATAAAATTCATCATTTTAAATTGTAGTTTATTCACAATATTATGCAAACATACTGGCTTCAGAAAATTTTAATCAGTCTCAAAGGAAATTCCAGACCCATTAACAGTTACTCCCATTTTCCTGGCCATTATCTCCTAAAACCACTAATCTCTGTTTTGTCTTGGTGGATTTCCATATTCTGGACATTTCATGTAAATAACATATATAGGTAGATTTTAGTCTAGTAAGTTCAATGTCAAGGCTCCCTCAGGGAATTCATCATAACCTTTTCCCAGTTTATGGGTTTTGTATCCATATGTGTCAAATTTGTTGAAAACCAAACATTTTTTTTTTTTTAAAGATTGATTGATTGATTTATACATACATACATACAAGCACTGGGTACAGTCAGAAGCGCGGGAGGGTGAGAGAATTCACCAGAGCCAGAGTAGGGAGCAGAGCAGGCAGAAGATCAGAAGTACACTGCTGAGGGGAGCAGCGGGCGGCAGGAGAGGTCTGCATGCCATGTGGGACCCTCCTCTGGTGGCCGGGGAGCAGCTGGGGATCGAACCAGCGCCGCAGAGGCCGCGGGCAGCTTCGCAAGCCAGTACTCAACCGCTGTACCACCGGGGAGGCCCGAAAACCAAACATTTTTAATGTGATAATATATAGCTCTGGATCTCAGATTATCCTTCCTTCCTCCCTAACCCCTCCCAGAATTTGTTATTGCTCCTTGTCACCATTGCTTATTTTGTGACTTTCCGGAACTAGTTTTATAATATCTGTATGTTTTGTTGTAAGTCACCAGTGATATCTCTATTCCAGTAGTTTAGTGATGAGTTAGAGGTTGGACCTAGGTTTGCTTAAATACCTGGACACAGTAAGCTCTTAATCTTTTTGCTGATGACCTCTAAGTACAGGTTTGCCAGTCTGATCACGGCTTCAAACTCAGCCAGGCACTTTCCAACTTTGCCCTTATCCTCTGCATCTTCCCTGTGTAGAGCCTGAAGGTCTGTGAGAGGTGAGAGCTTAGTGAATTTTCTGTTCTTTCTTGAGCTTGTGCTCTAATGTAGAAATTTGCAAGACATTCTAGATTCCCTACAATATGTTAGAACTTTCAAAAAACACATTACCTAAAGCATCTTATTTCCCAAACTTTTGATTAGGCAATGATTTGCTCTAAGTTTTATCCATTGTCCCAGACAGCAAGGGCTAATATATCTCTCTGTAAATATTTTAACTAATTCCCCAGTGAGATGCCTCAGGACTGGAGGATTCCTTGTTTGGCAAGATGAAAGCCAACCCTTTTATCTGATCTGTCAGCCTGCCACTAGACAGGTGAGACCAAACAAGCAGAATTCTTTGCAAATTAGGTATTTCTGCTCCTTCTGGTAGATGCACCTGCACTGAGATTATGGGTTGTTCTTTCAAAGATATTGCATAACTAGGGAATGTGAAATGGGAACACGATAGTTTAAATACCACAAATTTCTGTTTTTACCAATATTCACATGACTTTTCTTAACACTATTGTCTCTGGTGCAAACTTTTGGTCAGTTTCCAGAGTTCCAAAAAGGTTAATTCTGACAGTTGTTTTCAAGTTTGTTATTGCTGTTAAGGAAGGATGAACTTTTATATTTCTTTACTCTTGCCATTTTTACTGACAACACTTGTAAGACTTTAAAATGATGTTATAAATAAACTGTGTTTGAAAAAACCAGCAGGATAATTAGTCAGGTAGAAAAGGCAAGAGAACAAACCAGGTTAGAGAAGGCATTATGTCAAAACACCTAGAAGCACAAGTAGGACACTGACATGTGCTGGGAAATCCCCCTAAGTGAGCAAAGTTGAAATATAGGGTATACCCAAAAGTAAAAGGACATGCATTTTAGAGTAGATAGGATGGTCAGTTGTGCTCCTTGTACCATTATACAATATTTGGACTTAAATATGAGAATGGATAGTTTGACAGTGCATTTAGGCATATGATCTAGTAAAGAACTGATGTAAAAATCAGAAGCATAAGAGATGATGAACAAAACTGGGGATGTGACTGTTGACATGGCAAGGAGGGAGTATAGGGATATACTTCAGAGCTAAATTTGGATCTCCAGTTAGTTCAGTGTGAGGGAGAAAAAGGCAAAGCCATGAGGAAGAAAAGGAAAATGTCTGCAAGGATGCTGGTATTTTGGTTTCAGAAAATTGAGAAGACACTGGTACAATTCACTGAAATTAAGAATACTAAGCATGGATTGGACTTGGAAAAGGAAAGGGAAACCAGCTGAATTAAGGTTTGGGTATTATGAGATTGTTGTCCATGAAACAAAGGAATGAAATTCAACACACAGACACACAAGATTGGTGCTCAGGAGGAGACTGGGAACTGACAATGTATGCTTTAAATAGTCAAAGGGATATGTAAGTTATTAAGAAAAAGCCTTGGGTATAAATGTGGTACATAAATTAAAACAACAACAAAAAACAGAGAAGGGGCTTAAGGGGATGCTAGGAAATTTTATTAATTGAATAAAAAAAATTACTAGTATTCCTAACCAAATAATATCTAACAAGAGTCAATGAAAAAAAAAATTCACACTGATGTGTGAAGATCATGCTGCTCTTTCTTATACTTATATCTTTAGAAATAATGAATTTTCTGATAGAGTTAATTGAAATTTTCTGATGAGAGAAAATGTGTGGAAGGAAAAGCATTGTTCTAATAGTATAGAATCCCAAGTTATCATATGTTACAAGAGTTTACCTGGAGATAACCATTTTTTTTTAAATCCAGGTCATCAATATGAATTTCATTTTTAATATTGCCAACTACAAGAATATTAAACTCTTCTAAGGAAATAAGCCAAGAGATTTCTAAAACATAAAGCAATAAATGAAAACAGAAACAAAAACAACAAACCAAAATGCCTGTTCTTGGAAATCTGTTGTATGATTAAAATAAGCAACATTAACCTAGTCACAACTTAAATCTATCCTAATATTATAGAATTAAAAAGAAATTACATAGCTCATATTTTTACAAGTAAATAATGCAGTTATTTATTTAAATGCTAGAATATTTATGGATAGGGCTAAATAGTGCTAAAACAGCACTAAAAACAGTATTGCAACAGTGCCAAGGAAAGGGACAAGTCACTGTCCATGGGTTCTCACCCATCTGCTCAATTTCAAGACACCACACACTTAGGTTCAGGGTCTACAAATAATTAGGTTTATTTAATAAGCAGGAGATTTAAGGAAAAGGAGAGTTTCTAAGGCCACAAGTGACCAGCTGCCTGACTCCAGATAGTGTCTGCAGTGCCTAGCAGTCTGAAACAAAGGCCACTTATGCCAGACAGTGCTGTCCCATCTATGAGGGCCTACTGGTGCAATACTATACAGTATTGCAACAGTGCCAAGGAAAGGGACAAGTCACTGTCCATGGGTTCTCACCCATCTGCTCAATTTCAAGACACCACACACTTAGGTTCAGGGTCTACAAATAATTAGGTTTATTTAATAAGCAGGAGATTTAAGGAAAAGGAGAGTTTCTAAGGCCACAAGTGACCAGCTGCCTGACTCCAGATAGTGTCTGCAGTGCCTAGCAGTCTGAAACAAAGGCCACTTATGCCAGACAGTGCTGTCCCATCTATGAGGGCCTACTGGTGGCATATCAATCAGCAGTGCACCAGGGTCCAACTCGTGGCAGCTGGAAGTGCTGAGGTGACAATACAGCAGCTTACTGCAACAATCTGAAAGCTGGGCTGGACAGCACTAGATGCTGAACTGCACCATGATGGCCTCAGTGGCACCAGGAGATAGTGTCAGAGAACCAGTGTCAGTGGACAGCACTCAAAGATGGCTGGAGAGAGTGCCAGTCAGCAGAGTCACCATGAGGTGGTGTCAGAGTCACCAATTCTACAGCTCCTTGTTATTTATTGGTGTGTACTAATAGTCAACAGCTATCTGAAACACTGGGCCAAAGCTGATTGTGCTCCTTGCATGCAATGTCAGAGGTAAGGGCAGAGGTGGTTACAGTAGCCAGGTCTCTGTGAAGATCTATGAAGATAAGGATGTTTAAAAGTCTGGAAGTCCATGGTGTCTTGGAGGTGCTGACTCCCACAGAGGTTGTCTGCTGAATGCTGTTTCTTCCTTCTGAGGCTGCCTACAACACTCAAGCTTGCCCCTTGCCTGCCTTATATCCTCTGCAGGGGTCCCTGGCCATATGTGACTGGACCCTTTTCAATCCTAAGCATTTGGTTGGTCTGGCTAGCACCAGTCAGCTTAGTTCCATTTTTAATTCATGTGCTTTTCTCAAGCCCTTAACTGACAACTATAAAACTTGAATCTGATTGGTCCATTTATGATTCTTAAGTCAGGGCAGGCTTGTGGGCTTGAGAGCTCCAGATTCAGGACTATACTTAAGATTTTTAAAAATGTGACATTGATTAAGAAGAGTAATGTTACATATAATACAAAACCCTTAATATTTGAAAACAGAAACACATTAGTTGTATTTTATTTAAATGAAGATCACCATAACCAACCACCATCATTTTTCAAAATGGGCAGAATTTCAATTTCTGATTGAGTTAACTAAATTATTCAAAACAGGATTATTTCAATATAAATAGCATTAGTTACACAATGAGAATTCCCATGTGAAAGTTTATTATGTGGGTAGTATATGGGAGAGGTTAACAAACCTTTCTATAAACATACAGATAACAAATATTTTAGTGTTGGCAGACCATACCATCTGTCATAACTACTCAAATATGTCTTTGCAGTACAAACAGCCACAGAATATATATAAAAGAATGAACAGGACTCTGTTTAAAAAAAAAATCTTTATGGACACTAAAACTGATTTCCTGTCGTTTTCATGAATAGCAAAATATTGTATTTAGAGCATAGGGTGTGCAATTGGACACAATACATACAAATCTAAAATCCAGTCCTTATCAGCAATATGACCTTGTATATTTACTTATCTGTGACTCGTTTTCCTCTTCTTTATATGATGCTAACAAGTGCTAGCTCACCAGGTGTTGACATTTAAGAGTTAATATGTTCAAATTGTTTACAACAATACCTAATTTAAGAACTTCATATAAGTGAGATTTAAACAAATTTAGATTCATCAATAAAATATCATCATAAACATGGTGATTGTTAGTTATATATTTCAGCTCATCCAGACAGTATAATATGGGAGGAAATAATTTAAAGTCATTTAAGATAAGATCCTAGACAAATTGTTTAATGCATTGAAAAGTATATTTTTCATCATGCAAGTAAGATCTGAAGGAAACTTCTACCAACAGAAAAGAGTTAAAGAGGCCCACCCCCCCCCCCCCCGCCGATGGTGCAGTGGTTGAGCGCTGGGCTGCAAAGCTGCCCGCAGCCTCTGCAGTGCCAGTTCGATCCCGGGCCACTGGCCAGGGTCCCACTTGACGCGACAGACCTCTCCTGCCGTGCCGGCTGCTCTCCTTAACAGTGTATTTCATTAGTCTACCTGTTCTGGCTCTGTGAATTCTCTCACCCTCCCACACTTCTGACTGTGCCCAGTGCTTGTATAAATAAATAAATAAATCTTTAAAAAAAAAAGTTAAAGATGCTGCAGAATTTTACCCTAAATCACAGAAGAAGGGGTCCTCCCTGGTGGTACAGGGGTTAAGTCTCAACATTATCAAACTATGGCCAGCTACTGTGGCATGAGTTCCATTCCCAGCCAGGAAGGTGACCTACATGGCACAGCAGACCTCTCTTGTCTCACCTGTTGCTCCGGTCTGCAGTGTATTTCAGTAGATCTTACTCTTCTGCTCCCCACACTGTCTCTGGTGAATCTTCTCACCCCTCACACCTCTAGCCTAAACCCTAGTTCTTCTATGCATAAATAAAAATAAATCTTAAAAAAAAATCACAGAAGAAATGGACAGAATCCTTTTTGTTTTAGAAGGGCATATTCAGATCACCCATAGACATGTATTTATTTGTATTGAATTTCCTTTATCTTCAAATACTTTAAGTTAGAAGGCACATCTGTCTCCTTTTATTGGAATAAATCCCCTTTGGGATTTATTAAATCTCTTTGGCTGTGGAAGCATATTAATGAGCTTATATATAAGACTGTTAATGTCCTAAGACCAGGATCACTACACTTAATGATATATAGTGATTTCAGAAGTAGATAGAAATAATAAACATATACTAAAATGGAAATGAAGAGAAAGCAAAATCTTTTTATGAGAAATTGCTGCATTATAGCTTTACTTTATTGATGAAGATCTGTTATAAAAATACTGTTTTGACTTTTCATAATCATCTTGATAAAAGCAAATAATCATATATAGCTGAATGTTTTTTATTGTTGTTTGACAACTTGTTGCTTTTGTTGTTGCCTTTGTTTTTGAATGATTTTGTCTCTTAGTAAATAAAATTATTGGAAGTGACTGATTTTCAGTGTTAAAGATAAATACTAGGCTGTCTCCAGGGTAAATCTTTTCTAAAATCCTCAAATTGGGTTCTAATTTATAATTTTGAGGATGCTACTGCATACATTCAGAAATCATAAAATATTATTGCACTAAAGGCAAAATTAAATTGTATCAGTCACCATTAATCTAATTAAGGTAAATTTTGACAAATCATATTTTTAGTGAGGATATGACTCCATACTTGAGACTAAAAACTACTAGTTTTAAAATAGTTTATATGAATACTTAGCTGTTGTATTGTTGTCACTACCTTATCACATGCCTGCCTCATCTCAATACCCAAATAGCCATTCTTCTTATTATTTTGCTTCTTTTTATGTTTTTATCAATTGATCATTATAACTAAAATTATTTAGTGCTAGTTATTTGGGGGCTTCTTCACATTTACTCTGTTCTTTGTTTTCTCATTTTGTTCATATATCCATTGTGTGTATTTATTGTTCTGTTAATTTTAGTAAGTTTCATTAAGACTGTTGTTCTGAATTCTTCCAGTAGTTCGATTAGAACTGTGAAACTGTTGGTTTTTTCCCAGGTTTTGTCTTCATCCAATGTTTGCTTCCTCATTTTGTTTGGTACTTTGTGATTATTTCTATGGCATAAATAGACTGCTTAGCTTCTCAGTTCTACTGTAACTCTCTTGAGTTAAAATTGTAGATTACAGGGCCTCCCCTGGTGGCACAGCGGTTGAGCTCTGGGCTGCGAAGCTGCCCGCAGCCTCTGCAGCACCGGTTAAATCCCCAGCCGCCGGTGAGGGTCCCACATGGCACAACAGACCTCTCCCCTCAGTGCCTGCTGCTCCCCTCAGCAGTGTATTTTGTCAGTCTGCCAATTCTGTTCCCCGCTCTGGCTCTGGTGAATCCTCTCACCCTCCCATGCTTCTGACTGTACCCAGTGCTGTATAAATAAATAAATCTTAAAAAAATAAAATAAATAAATAAAATTGTAGATTACAGTGTATTGGTTGGAGTGTTGGCCTTGGATGCTGGGTTTTTACTGTTGTTAGTCGAAACTAGACCCCCAATCAGGACAATTGAACCACAAGAGTTAGCTTGGGGTGGAGATCCAGGAACCCAGGCTTCATTGTGTGGGTGAGGATGCAGATATGTGAAGGTTGCTGCAGATGAATATCAAGGACACAACCTCTTTTGATACTGAAGTCCTTTGAACTGAAACAGTGATCTGTAATCTTGGTCTGTTCAAGGGCAGGTCAAGACCTTATCCCCCTGCAGTTCTCTTCAAGAAGCTTCAACCACAACTAACCCATTGGCTGTAACCTAGCTTTGAATTCTGCAGGGTTAATGGACAGTGACTTTCCCTTGAGTCTCAGGCACATGCTGGAGGTTTGGGGTGGGGGCAAAGTTGTGGGCCCAAATCACAACAGGCACTCTGGGTAGCTGTGCACTCTGACAGTGTTCAGGGACCTGTGCAGGGACCTGCCAAAACCATAAGGGGCCTCGCTTGTATTCTTGGATGGGTGAATCTGGCCTCTGCAACACTGAGTCCCTTGTTCAGCAGGCTGTTCCCCTGGGGTGCAGGGGACTTTCATTCTCAGGCTGCATAAGCTGGGAGTTGCAAGGAAACACAGAGGTGGCCTGGGAGAGACAAGCACATCCCCTGGCTGCTGAAGCCAGCCACAGGACACTTGGATGTCACTTGCTCAGCTGACTGTGATCTCTCCAGCCAGTGTGCATAATGTCGCAGCACAAGCTTGGAACTGCAGGGAGGTTGGAGAGAGTACCCTGGGGAGCAAAGACTTCTCTCCCAACTCCCAGACCGAGCACAGCATCCTCAGTTCCCTTTATTCAGCAGATTATGTACTGTGTTTGTACTCTGACTAATGCTAGTTATTTTTGTAACTTAAAAAAACAAACACCATAATGTCCTTTGTCTCATTTGTTGTTTATTTTACTCATTTAGTATCATATCACCAATCATATCCATACAGTTACATACATCAAACATATCTGTATATAGAATGTTTGCTTTTATCTTTTTTTTTTTAATAATAGACTTTGATTGGTCAATTTTGTTAAGGTATACCACAAACTTATTTGGATATAAGTAATTCCAAATAAGACCATGTACACATTTCATTTAGAGAGAATTTTATTTAAAATTAACATCTTACAATGCTTATTGACCCAAAATTTCTACCCACAAAAGCTTCATGTAATGTGGCCTTTTTTGGTGATATGCTTCCATGCAGGGTTGGGTGATTTCTAATCCAGTTTTTGAGATGATCTATTTATTACAGATCAGCAGAATAAAATCAAGAACAATTTTATAAAGTCCCAATTCCAAATTTTTCCTTATTGAATTAGATAAAAATACCTATTACCAGAAACAACCAAAATTTCTCTTCGTGGTTTTAGTTCATATTTTCAGTAGGAAGAGAATAATGCAAACCCAAATGTAAAAATGTGCTTTTATTAAATCAAAAGGAAATTTAATATTCACCATACAGAATTTAATAAGTATTACATAAAAGATTTAAAACTAACAATTATTTCTCTTCATTTATATCTGATATCTTACCATAATACAATAAGACTTGGAATGTTGTCTCAGACACATGGCTCATTTAACCAAGTAGGCTTTTGCCAACACAAGTCCAATGACAGATCTTTATGTAATATGGTATGTTTCAAATTTTAGAGTGCATATGCAAAATCTGGAGATTGTGGGGAAAAAAATTGGATAATTACAGACCTCATTCTGAGATTCATTTTCACTTGGTCTGAATTAGGCTGCATTTACTTTTAAGGAAGATTTGACAGGATTTGTTGATAGGGTGGATAGGAAATATGAAAGAAATAAGTAAATAATAACGAAAAAGCTTGGACCTAAGAAACTGAAAGAATAGACTTTTTTTTTAAAGAAATGAAAGATTGCAATAAAAGCATGTGGAAATTAGAAAACAAAACCAAAAGAAACTCTTGTGCATGTTGATATACTACTTAGATATCCACTGGGGCGTGGCTATCAGAATTTCCTCTGACCTGTCTACATTATGTTTAATATTTACCACTTAGAATTTATTGTTCTTCATAACATTGAATAACTAAATGTGTAGTAGCTATTAGTGCCAGTTCATGAAACCATTAAATGCTTGGTCTTATACCTGGATTCTGAGGTAATCACTTTCTTTAATTCCATAAATAAATAAATAAATAAATTAAAGAGGTATTCACTTTGCCGTTCTTTTTTTAAGATTTATTTATTTATTTATATAAGCACTGGGTATAGTCAGAAGCGAGGGAGGGTGAGAGAATTAACCAGAGTCAGAGGGGAGAGCAGAGCAGGCAGAAGGACCGAAGTACACTGCTGAGGGGAGCAGCGGGAGGCAGGAGAGGTCTGCATGCCATGTGGGACCCTCGCCGGTGGCCGGGGATTGAACAGGCACTGCAGAGGCTGCGGGCAGCTTCGCAACCCAGCACTCAACCGCTGCGCCACTGGGGAGGTCCTGCCATTCGTTTTGTTTCTAAATAATCTCTACCAAAAATAATAAAAAAAGTCTTCCCTGGCGATTTAAGGGTTAATTCCAGGACTACCACACTATCAACTGTCACTGCTGTGTCCTGAGTTCAATCCCAGGCCAGGAAGCTAACTCACATATGGCGCAGCAGACCACTCCTGTCTTGTCCACTGGTCACCTTAGCAGGTTATAGAAATACTTGCTTGTAATAGCAGAGCAAATTTTTTAAATCAAAAATAATAGCAGTTTCTGAAACTTACATACAATGCATTTTGCTAAGGGCTTTGTGTGAATTATCTTATGAAATTCTCACAAATATTCTATGAAGCTGACGCCATAATCACTGATTTTCTAGGTTGAGAAAGTAATAATAGAGGCCTTGAGAAAGTAAGAAGTTGAAACGTGGTAGCACAGCATTGTTAAATATAGCCTGAACATGAGAACTGATTCTAGCTCATTTCATCATTTATTTTTATTAAGAATGAGCTATATAAAAGTTAAGTCAATGAAAAACAAATTGTTCATTATATACAATTTCGATGCAATAGCCAGTCTTATTTGGATTAGTAACTATATGACTAACTTAGTAACTGGAGTGGGGTTGGGGCCTCAGGGAATAGCATTTGCAAAGTGGACCAAGGGTTGGCACATTTTGCCTACCAAGGTAATGATTTAAGACCCAAATCAGTTTATCACTTACTTCACCTCAAACAAGATAACTGATCGAGCAGTTTCTTAGAACTGATCAATAAATACTATCATATGTATAAGCCACATTTGACTTACAATTGCATTCACCCAGTTTTCACTCAGTTATGGAACATGACAAGCTCTCCCATTTCAGGTCTCTGTACATTTTTCTCTCTCTTCCTGAGCATGCTCTTTCTTGGATTTTTTCAATTAAAAAAATAAATTAACCTTCTCAACTCAAATGTCATGTTGCTGGGAGAGAAATTTCCTGAACACCTGATCAAGAAATTACCCCTTGGGCCTCCCTGGTGGCGCAGTGGTTGAGCGCTGGGTTGCGAAGCTGCCTGTGGCCTCTGCGGCGCTGGTTCGATCCACGGCTGATCCCCGGCTGCTCCCCGGCCACCGGAGGAGGGTCCCACATGGCGCGCAGACCTCTCCTGCCACCAGCTGCTCCCCTCAGCAGTGTACTTCAGTCCTTCTGCCTGCTCTGCTCCCTGCTCTGGCTCTGGTGAATTCTCTCACCCTCCCGCGCTTCTGACTGTACACAGTGCTTGTATAAACAAAAAACAAACAAACAAATAAATAATAAAAAAAATAAATAAAACATGCCTCTATTAAAAAAAAAATTACCCCTTACCTACCAGGTATAGGGTATATTTTATCCTGGTCTTCTGTTCATTTCCTTCACAGTGCTGCACATTAGATATAAATTAATTTCCTGGTGTACTTGGCGGCACTTTTAAAATGTATGCACATGTAATAGTTGCCTATCACAGAAGCCTACATGTTACAGATGATCAATAATTATTAAATTAAGGAATCAATAGTAACTCTCCTATCATCATTCCATCTGCGTCCAAGAAATAAGATTTTGCCTCATTTTCAATGCCTGCTGTTGAGTACTCATTTTTATTGACAGATGTGGGTCGGAATGTGAGAAATTAAGCAGGATCTCTATAAATTAAATTAAATCAGTAACCATTTGCTGCAAATATATTTGAAGTTTATACTGAAATTATCCCAAATTGCCAGTTAAAAATCTTTCCTAAAAGCCTCATCATCATCTCACACTTGTAATAATTAAAACAAGACCTGCCATATGGAACCAAATAGGTTCCTGTTCTGACAGGAAACCTGCTTCTGACACTTGCTTACTGAGCTTTAAATCTTAATAGTTATCATTTATGAGTCTTTTCTGGAATTCTTTACCCATTCATGTCTCTGTAAATCGCTTATTGGGCAGCAATATGCATGATGTCCTGGAATTTTTAAAAAATCATGCCTTATTTCTAAGCATAGCTGAGTTTTATCATCTCTGAGGCTCATATTTATTATCTGCATGAAGGGATACTGTCTAGTTTTAATAAGTGATATGAAAATTGCACTGATGCATATCCTGAAATACACTGCTAAGGGGAACAGCAGATGAGACAGAAGAGGTCTGCCGTACCATATGTGGGTTAGCTCCCTGGCCGGGGATTGAACTCTGGCTGCTGAGGTGGGAATATGTGGTGGGCTGTTGCTGTGATAGCTCTGAGAGTTAACCCCTAGACCACCAGGGAGGCCCTGAACTAAATTTTGAGAAATGACACATTGATCTTATACTGGTTAGTGGTTATTGTTCAGCCTGAATTGAACATTGAATGAGAGGAGAAAGGAGAAAGCAAGGAAGCAGTGGTCAGTTAGTCTGTTTCCAGATGTAGGTACAACCAAATATAAGATCAGACGTTATCTTATATGTGCATTTGTTTTAAAAGTGCCATCAGCAAGTACAGCAGGAAATCAGTTTAAAACTATTATGTGGAAAGCAATGGAAGGATCATCTGACTTCTGAAAAATTAAAGTAATTCCTAAGCACAGTGGCAGTTTGTAAGAATGGCTCACTATACGCACATAGAATATACTGGAGAAAAGACAATGAACCCAGGTGGATTTAGAAAATACACAATACAACAGTTAGCATGAGCTCTATATTTGTATCATTAACTTTCCTTACCCCACTCTCATGGGAGTGAGGCAGAGATGGGCCCAAGTGGCTATTTCGTACACAGTGATCTGTGCCACTAAAGAACACTTAGGAAACTACCAATCTTACAAAGTGAATCTCAGAAAACTTGTTCATCTTCCACTCTGGAAAGAAACATTATCTTTATTACCCTGGAAGTTTTCTCTGTAGACAGAATTTTAGTCTTTGCACTCAGCATGTATTTTGGGAAGGAGCTATTTGCTCTCTTTACTCTCCTGGAATGTAAATTTGGTAAGTATATACTCAATGATTAGGCATGAAAAAATATGTGAGGTTCACTTTTTTTTTTCCCTACCAACCAAGAGGACACTTGAACAGAGATTTCAATGAACATGAGGAAGCTAACATCAGGAGATTTGAAAAGGTGCTTCAAAATGTAGGTCAATACATTTGAAGCTGTGGAGTCACAAAAAAGGCACATTTGAGGTACAATGAAATGTCATGTTTGACAAAAGCATAAAATGTTTGGAATTAACTCAGGGAGAGAGGTATAGGCCATATTATGTAGAATGTTTATTATCAGTTTTTATTTGATTCTCATGTTGAAAATTATGGAAAACTATTTGAGCGTTTGAGCAAGATTTTATTTAGATTTTAGTAACTTTACCCCAAATGAATACATATATCATGTGGTTGTGAAATTTGAAGGACTAGCTAAAAAAAAAAAAAAAAACAGTATTATAAAGTTTAAATGATTATTGCATGTAACACATTGGTTATATATTTTGAAATCAGACATAGCATTTTCTGACAGAGTATATTATAAGAAATATTTTGGATTGAGTACTTTTATGAATTGATTTGCTAGCATTACTATGGATAAAACTAACTCAATAGGATAGTGTAATCAAGAGTGCTATTTAATAGAATGTCTGTATGTATCATTCAAATCAAGGTCTCTTTGAAATTGAATAAAAATACATCAATAATAATGCAAGGACTACTAAGTAAGTGTAAATGACGATTGTCCTAGCTAAACTGGGACTCAAGGTGACCTTAGATTTAAGTATTTGAGATGCTTATTAGATATCCATTTATAGAAGTCAGGTTGGGACCTGGAGAACAGAAAGTACTAAAGCCAATTTGAAATTAAAAATTCTTTTGTGCATGAGTAATAAAATCTTTTGTTTATGACCTAGGTGTCTCAAGTCCTTTACTAGTATCAAACTTGTGGAAGATTAACTTGTTAGCTTCCAAGCAGACAAAATTCCAGATACTTTGTAGTTCTTGACAATCTTCTTCCAACCCCTTATACATTTGAGACATAAAGGGAACAGGTATTAAATTGAGTTCAGACCCTTGGAACATAATGATGCCACAGACCCTCCTGCTAGTCATTTCTCTAAATACTAGAACTGTAATCAGAATCATTCCAATAGGCATAAAAAATAAGCAGGACATTTGGTCCTTGGCCTTTGTGCTAGGAAATATGGTAGTTTGGAAGTCTATGTGACACTTATGAAACTGCTCCTCCTCCACAGCCAGGATTTTAATTAAAAAACAATCACATGTTTGAGGGAATGGCAAAATGTAATAGCACCTTAACTAATGGGCACAGGAGTGGTAGTGCTACCATATTTCAACTTAATTCACAAGTCCAGACCCTGCAAAAATAAGAATATGGAGCATGAAAATTAAATACTATCATCTCAAGCAAGTGGTAACTTTAATTTCAGACACACTACCAGATGCAGTGTCTGCACTGGAGAAAATTAACATGAGCTCAGAAACTAGTATAAGTCATAGATTTATCAAATTCATTTGTTTACATCTCTTTTTGTGGAGAGAATCAGAATAAGCTCACATTCACTTAGAGTAGATAATGTTTTATAGTTATGGTTTGCCAAAGGCTATGTTAACTCCCTTGCTGCCTTTTATATAATCCAAAGAGATCTAGAATGTTTGGACATCTCATAGAAAATCACTGGTCCTCTGAAATGATGATATTGTATACATAAGGTTGGATGAACATGAAGGGGCTAGTGCATTTGGAAGCCTTGATAAAAGATGTACTCCAGAGGATAGAAACTAAAGATTCAGACACCCGCTTCATTGGGAAATGTTTGGAAGTCAGTGCTTTTGGCATTCTAGGAAATCTTTTCCAAAACCAAATTATGTTATTTGATTCTCCCACGATGAGGAAATCTTGTATTTTTAGATATTTCTAATTATTAAATTTTGATCTTCAAATAATAATACATTATCTCATGAAAAAAGACAAGGGATTATAATTTTATAATTCCATTTACTTATATTCCTTTTAATGCCATGTATTTTATCTCTAATATGCTATAAATTCTAAGGAATATTTAAATTTGCTTGAAAATAGCCAACTACTTAATAACATATTCTTTGAATTTATGGTAGAATTTTGGCCCCATGACTTTTGCCTGCTGGTGTTATGCCCAATAATGAGTTCCATTCAACGGAAAAAGAAAATCTGTAGGTGTTACTAACACCAGGCTTTAAATGTTTTGATGGCAGATCTGTGCTTGTTCTTCCATAGGGCTTGGGATTGGCACCAGAAAATTTTAGTTGTCTTTTTACACTTTGATAAGAATAAAGTGTTCATTTGCCTAAAGTATGTTATAGTTCCTCCTACTTTAGAGCTACAATTTTAGCTTTTAGATGCCTTGGAAATTCCCATTGCACTCAGGCACCAACCTCTCATCCTACTTCTTTCACTGTCAGGCAACCTCCCTCTGCTCAGTGACTCCACAACAAACCTTTGACCTGTAGTGTCTTCAGTGAATTTTTCTCTCTTGAATAGTACATTTCAATAGCCTTTACTAGTGTGACAGACAGATTTTAAGAAGCCTCTACTAGGTTCTGCTAGCCATGCCTTTCCCTAATTCCCTCTGATTCAGTATGGATAGGACTCTTTCCTTTTAACCAGATATGGCAGGATGTACATGATTACAAAAGAATATAACATCCATGTCAGGAGTCAGTTCCTCTCTCTTTTTCCCCTACCCCCATGTCTCCCGCCCGCCCTTTTTTCCCCTGGCTGAATTTTCACGAACCATCTGCTATTAATCCTAGAGGCACAAAGAAATTCAGTATGCCAATGACTGGAAGGAAATTGGAAGTGGATTCTTTCTCAGTCAAGCCTCTGAGATCCCAGAACTAGGATAACCCTTAATTGTAACCTTCTGTGGCCCTTTGCAGATAATCCACATAAGTCATGCCTGGATTCTAGAACCACGGAAATCAGGAGATAGTAAATATGTGTTTTAAATCATCAAGTGTGAGGCAGTTTATAGAGAGCACAGACTCTTGGAAATCCAGTCTTAAGGGCAATCTTTCTTAGCTCTCTTGTCCTCTCCTCAACCTTTGTATTGTTACCTTCATGCATTTGACGAGAACTTTCAAAGTTGATGGGCAGGGAAAGGATTGCCTATGTCTAAATTACAAAATTTAGATTTTAGTAATCATGCCAACTGAAACATGACTGATAAAATAATATTAAGAAATTCAATAGATTATTATTCCCTCCAATTCTTTTTTGGCATACCCAATCTTTGCCAATTCACTGAAGCTGAAAACAGTTTTGGTTCCCTCTCTATTAGGAAGGCCTTAGCTACATTATGGAATTTACTGTTCTTACCATTGGTATTGTATCTGTCACAGCAATTCCAATAATGGTAATGCTTTCTTGAACTAGTGTCATTTTAAAGTCATTCTTGAGGATTTATGATTGGAACCAACACTTGCATTCTTTAGGTCTTTAGTGGGATCACTAATATGCCACTTCTCTATTAAAAAATATTATTTTTGATTTACTATCTTGGCCAGAGTACGACAGTTTCACACGTTTTAATTTGGCTTTCCACAGTATGAACCACACTTCTCACACTTATCACATGCACTCAGATCCAAATGTGGGAGTTACTCCACTGTCAAATGTGAATAATGGTTATACCTTCAGGACAGGAGGAATGATCTTTGGATGCAACTGGGGCTCAGTGAGCTCACAATATATTAAACTTTAGTCAAGTATCCATTTATTGCCTAGTCATTTTCAGCCTTTTTCAGGTGAGGATATAGCAGATAGCAATGCCAAGTGAAACTGTGCTCAACAATTCTCTAGATGCCCAAATATTAATTTTCCCATTGTTCTTTTGCCTGAGTAAATAGAAGAAAGTCTCTAATGTGAAGGTCCAGTATATTTATTAAGATATATTTGTCATAGAGTTGCTTCTTCCTATCAAAAGCCTAGCCACCTCTTCCATCATTGGAGTTCAGATCAGAAAATAGGTTCACATGCAGATACTGAGAAAAGAACATTTTCTTTGGATGCCTACACTTGGCTTCTTCCTGTCTTCTTGCCTTCTGCTGATTTCCAACCCTGTAAAGCATGGTCCTTGCTGGTGACTTGTCTATTATGTTGCCATGTTCTATTAACCAACTCCACAACCACTGTGGGTCAAACCCTCTTGCTTGTTCTTCTAACCTGGATGAATATTTTGGTATTTATTGTGCATTGGCTTGTGATAATTATGTGCTACTGATAATTAAGTGCATTCGTTACTTTAGGGATGCATTAGCACATGGTTAATAATGAGCTCAGTTTTATGACTGCCTCTGACACTATCAGCCCTGGTATACAGTAGAATTTCTATGGAAGGGCCTATGGAATTCTATGGAATTTTTATTTCTATGGAAATTTCTATGGAAATGCCTATGGTGGCGCAGCGGTTGAGCGCTGGACTGTGAAGCTGCCTGTAACCTCTGCAGCGCTGGTTCGATCCCCGGCCCTCGGAGAGGGTCCCACATGGCGCGTAGACCTCTCCTGCTGCCCGCTGCTCCCCTCAGCAGTGTACTCCATCAGTCTGCCTGTTCTGTTCCCCGCTCTGGCTCTGGTGAATTCTCTCACCCTCCTGTGCTTCTGACTGAACCCAGTGCTTGTATAAGTAAATAAATAAATAAATCTTTAAAAAAATCCCCTAAAAAAAAATTTCTATGGAATATGCACCACGCATGATTTAGGATATATTTATAATACATAAATCTTTGTTTATCTGAAATTCAAATTTAACTGGTTCTGTATTTTATCTGGGAGTCATACATGGACAACCACCATGGATTCTTTTTTGATGGCTGTGTCTCTCACCAGTTCATTCCTGATGACCTTGATAAATGTTATGTCATTTTGTCCTCCCCAAGGATCATGATCCTCTGATGGGTTCTATGGCCTCATCTATCAAATACAGCAGCAGGTCTTCTTACTTTTGATATTACACACTGGTATTTTCAGTTTGCTTAACTTTGATTATTACTTTCTCAAGATTTCTAAGTCATCCAAGAAAATGTTTGTCCCATACTTTGAGGTTCTTGCCAAGCTATTTTCTGTTCCCAGAGAATACCTCATGACAATTATTATTTCGTATTTTGTTCCAGTTCCCTTGAGCTCACAAATCAAATCTCATGGACAATCCCTGGATCATAATGGATATGCTGACTGGATCTTATAGATCTTTGGAGTATGATTATATCCCACCTTTATCAAATTTAACATGTCCCCAGCCAGCTTATGATGGTGCAACCCTTATTGGAGTTTTAGTTGAGAGTAACTCCTCGAGTGTCACCTGCTAGTAGAGGAAAGTCCCTGAGTTCCTTCCAGCACAGGGGAGTCCTACAATATAGATAGTCATCATCTACACAGGGGCGGGTCACTTCTTCAATCTTGGTGTGGTCTACAGGTCAAAAATCTTCGGGGTTCTCCATGAAAATACTCAATCACATGTGTAAAGTTCCCAGATTTTACAAAGTAAGCCTGATTTCACTGTACCCACCAATTTTGTCAGCTCTTAAACATCTCTGAAATTCTGACCATGATTATCAGATCCTAGTTTTATACTCACCTGAGTTGCTTTTACTGTAGGAGATAAGGGCTCTTTTACATGCTACCAACTAGGGTCTTAGACTTTGACATTTTTACTGTTTATCAACTGCCTTTGGTGTTTTCTTATCCCACTCCAGGGTATTAGTTCGACTTTGTAGGAAACAGGCAAAATTACACTGCCCTAGTAGGTATTATTTCCCCTACTTACAATGGCTGTAGCATCTCAATAGCCAGTCATGACATCTCCCAGCACTGGGATGTTTCTCCAGGTTACCACTAACAAAATCTTCCAAAAATAGTCCTGCTGCCTCCATGTAGTGCTCCATATTCCAGACAGTTGCGTATTGAGGAATAGCTTTAAAACTTTATTTTACTGGGCCTCCCCGGTGGTGCAGTGAATTGAGCACAGTGCTGTGAAGCTGTCCACACAGCCTCTGCAGCATGGGTTCAGTTGCCGGCTGGCCAGGGAGATTCCCACATAGCGTGGCAGACCGCTCCTGTTGCGTCTGCTGCTCCCCTCAGCAGTGCTTTCGGTCCATCTGCCTGTTCTGCTCTCCAATCTGTCTCTGGTGAATCCTCTCCTGTGCCTCTGGCCTGTATCCTGACTATTGTATAAATAAAAAATAAATCTTTAAAAAAAAACAACAAAAAAAATAAACCACAAAAAAACCTTTATTTTACTGCTTGTTTTCTCAGTCCACTCCTAGTACCACTTACATTAGTACAGATTCTCCAAAAAATATTCTACTAGGAGATTCAGTGCACATATGGGTTTTGTTTGTTTGCTCAGATTATTTTTGTTTTGTTTTGTGTGTGTGTTTGTTTTAGAGGGGAACACCTACAAAGGATAATAAATGAAATATAAGAGGCAGCCCCTCACTTCCTCAGCCTGTCCTGAAACTATCATCCAGACCTAAGTGTTGCTATAAACCAGCCTGCCAATCACAAATTGGTAGGTTGTTTCCCTATCGATGTTCACAGTTTCACAGAGCATCATGAAGTCCACTTCATAAAATTTGAAATAGAAATTTTTGAAGTAAAGAAAACCTTCAACAGGCTTGGTCTGTAGAATCTGTGTTATCTTAAAAAAAAAAATGCTTCATTTACTGCAATAAACATGATTCCAAAGTAAATGTGGAAGATATGTGAGAACTGAATACTCACTAGAGATGTCAGATGAGGCTGTATTAATGTCAGGGATAACAAATTAAATGATGCTAGTAGAACTATTCTGGAAGGTATATCTACCTTGGGCTTTTATAGAAGCTGTGTATTAAATGCAATGAATAAGTGAGCACAAGTCTGTTTGATTCTATTTTTTAACTTAAGTTTGGCATTATGAGAAAAGTTAATTTGACTTCAATTGATAGACAGTTTTATGATGAGGAATTTCATTTCATATTACCTTCTATTCATATTCAAATCTTTAGTTAATTAGTTTGGAAACATAATTTTTTAATAAAATTAATTTTCTTGTTTTAAAACATGTACTGACAACATGATCTTCTGAGGAGGAGATCTAAATATGTTTTATAAAGATTTATTTGACTATTTTGGAAATGAAATGTTCAGAAATATTAAAGGCTGAATTTAGACATTAGATGTCCAAATCTTTCCTTTACTCTCTCCTGGCTCAGATAATAGAACCACGTAAATTTATCACATTGAAGACCATCAGTCTACTAAGATTATAAAATAGTAGAAACATCAGGATATATTTGCCGGGAAAAGATATTATATAAATGAATGAACAGGAACTAATAAAATAATTATAAACACAATGCTATTAATGATAATCATAAAGCTATTAATACTAAAATATACAAGACTGCTATTTTTTCAAAAGAAAAAATAATCATTTTTATGAAAAAGGAAGTTTGAAACTAGCTTATAAACTTGACAGAAAATTTTGAAAATGGCAAATATTCAGTTTCAGACTTGTTTATGACTGCAGTACTTCTTACAGTTTATCTTCTATCTTAGGATAAACTTAAGTATAGTTTAATTACTTGAGCTAAAAATTATTTTACCTTGTTTTATGAGTTTCACCTACCAATTTAATAATTACCTTTATTGTGCATTTAAACTACTGGCTTTTAAAAATAATATTGTTCCTGTAAACATATTTTTGTGATAAAAACCTTATAATTTATAAATAGAAAAAGCCTTGACAATACTGAAGTTATTCAGAATCTTCCTTCTTAGTTAGAAAATTGATTGTAGAATTACCATTTAATTTTTTTTTTTTGTACCAGCATTTCCCAATTTCACATGTGCAGAGACTATTCACTACAATGCTCACGGGTAAACTACAAATCAGATAGTTCTTCCTTAGGTTCCATTCCACCCATTGCAAACACAGGAATCAGAGAAAAGCATTCAAGTGAAAGTAGATAAAGTACTTATATTTGTGGAAATAGGTAAAATATGAGCACTAAAATGATTTGCACTAAAATAATTGTCATGGCATATTCAGTTTTAAAATATATCTAAAAAGTAGGATAAAATTTCTGTTAGCTTTATAGCTTCTTGTCTACTAAAGATTTTTGAAGAGGTTTTGAATTCCTAAATAATAATGTCTGGAAATCCTTAGTATCTTGTAGTCTGTGGTTACTGAAGTCATCAAAGTGCTGTCTTCTTCCCCAAGGCTATATATTTCCTTCTTTCTCTGTGTTATTCCTGAAAATATTTCCTCTGTTGGTTTGAGTAACTCTTCCCATTTATTTTCCAGTTTGGCAGTATTTCTTAGGATGCCTGGGCAGACATTTCAGTTTTGTTGGCTGGCAGTTTTCCAGGGCATAATGTGTTTTTTCTTTTTAATTTTTAAATTGAATATCAAAATTATTTCTGTGTCTTACCTAATAGTTGCAAAACTATCTCATAGGAGGAATTTAAAATGACTCTTTGAAAAGTACCACATATATGTTTAGTTTCATAACAGGTTGCGACACAAAGATTTGTGTCGTGGGAGAAAGACAGAAGAAGGACGTAATCCCTGCATGGTCAAGATGAAAAACTTACAGTGCTAAATATTCAAAGCCAAAGTATTCGAGCTTGCTTTCATAGAAAATACTTTCAGTATATACATGGTCTGACTTGTTACACAGGTTCTGAAGGACTTTATTGACCACAGAGAATTTAATAATTATAGGCTTGAAGGAAATAATAAAAAATAACCTTAAAGTTGTAGTTTGATGAGATTTTCCTTTTTGTTTCTTATGGGTTCATGCACATTAAGTACAGTTTTTGCTGAAAAGTTATAGAATACTTGATTTACTTAAATCAATTTTATGGCAATTGATTTTACTATCCTTCATTGGTTTTATAAAATCTGATAATTTATTTCCATGTTATTTGAATAATAAGTACTTGATTCTATACCTCTAAAACACAGTGTTGTAACCCAAACTTAACAAAAAAAGCAAATACAGGTTGTATGTGGTATAAATGAAAAGAATGGACATTTTAATAATTAACTGTAGTACAGTTGTTATAACTTTATGCTGAAAAATAGATTGACCTATTCCAAAATAAGTACTTTGTCTGGACCATGAAAAACAGTGCGTAGTGCCTTTGTGACATGAAACATATATAGTTAATATTTCTAGCTGTAGTAAATAGCTGACTATAAAAAGAAAAGAAATTACATGAACCATCTCTCCCACTAGTGTAATGTCAGTAAGTTAAGATAAAATTTAGGTTTACAATAGGACCTGCACAGTCTCCAAACCATCATTGTCTCAGGATTGGAAGCAAAAATTTTTTGGTTAAACAATGTTTCATTGAATAGGATTGTTAAATGCATTGAAAAACATCCAGCGTGTTTGGATTTTACCCCAAATCCTAACTACAAATACATAGAAGTCAGCTAGTATATTTTAGATTCTTATCACGTTTGGAATGTTAAATATTAGTGTAAAGCTTGTCTTTCTTGAATTCAGTTTTCTTTACCTGTCCAAATTTTATGTTATAAAATATCTTACACTCCCTCAATGCTTTATTTTGTTTAACTCGATCTTCCCTGCTGATCCTCTTCCATTCTTGTGCACATTTACAAGATCTCAGCCAACACACATGTAAAAGTGACACACAGAGGCGCACAGAATCCTGAATTCTCACATTCCACATGCCAAAAAGAAATTAAAGAGGGCCTCCCCTGGTGGCTCAGCAGTTGAGCGCTGGGCTGCGAAGCTACCTGCAGCCTCTGCAGCGCCAGTTTGATCCCAGGCCACCAGCGAGGGTCCCACATGGCGTGCAGACCTCTCCTGCTGCTCCCCTCAGCAGTGTATTTCGTCAGTCTGCCTGTTCTGTTCCCCGCTCTGGTGAATCCTCTCACCCTCCCATGCTTCTGACTGTACCCAGTGCTTGTATAAGTGAATAAATAATCTTAAAAAAAAAAAAGGAATTAAAGAAAGAAAGCAGACTTCTCTGAAACATAAATGGGAAATAATGAAATTCCATTTCTGTTCTTTAAATCTTCATTCCTTATTTGCTATGTAATTTTCTGAACTTATTCAAGCCATCATGTTCTGTATTCTCATAATAATTATATTACCCCTGTAGTCCTACTTAGATATTATAAATCTTGAAAATATAACTACGAATCTCCAAGAATATAAAAAATATACAAGTATAAGAGTTAATTATTACCTTATTTTATTTTTCACAATTTCCTTTGCTTTTCATTTCAAATTTTAACATTAATAACTGTTTTATTGTATTCAGTTCATTGTCCTTGTTATGCCAAACAATTTACCATAAGTGATAAAAAAGAAATGAAGATTATAATTCTTACCCACTGCCTTTGCTCTACTAATAGGCTTCATATGATATTCAAATATGCAGCAAACCTTAGAATCTCTTTGCTGTTTTCAAGTTGAATTCCTTTTTTTCAATCAAATACTTTTTCCAAACTTTAAACTTTATTCCTCCTCTGTAGTATCCATCTCTGTTCAATTAGAAAGTGATATGTTGTTTACATGACGGTTTTTTAAAGCCACTGATTTACAGTTGAATGCTGCAGGAACATTCCAACTTATGATCTCTTGATCAGTAAAAAAGGTAGTCACGCTTCAATTGTGCTTTGCTCTCTTACTTGGTAATAGGCCAGATTCAAAAGCAAAAAGGACCGGGAAATATATATAAACGATTGGCTAAGTGAGGTTACATAGCACTTTAGGATATGGAGACTCCAGCAGTGTGCAATTTGAAATTCACAATAATGGACATCTCACTTTGTGAGACTTCGGTATTGTGGATAGAATATGCTATAAAAGAGAATTGAGGAGGAGAGCTAAAAATAATCCATTGCATTGTGCTGGTATCTATGCAGCAATTCTGCTGTTTAAAACTTCTGCCACTTTGTATGTGGAAACCAATTAGATATAGGAAGCTTTTTGGATGGTACACACAATCTAGCTAGCCCATTTCTTTTTAAAAGGCTTGAAAAGAAGAAAAGAGTGAAAAGACATTTGGAATTTTTGTGTGTGGGTGACAGCTAGTCCAGAGGCTAGGAAAAAAGATACAGTTTCTAGCAATTACCCTTGTTGAAATGTAATGTACAAAAATGTGTTGTTAATACATTTATTTTGATAGTTTTTGTATTAATAACATCTTTTAAGGAAAATGAACCAAAGCTACTGGATTCTATGAAAATAATCACTGAAGTTTCATATTCTTGAAAAATCACAGAGATAATTTATGCAACTATATATCTTCTTTATAATTCAGACACCTGATAGTTTGTGTAATTAAGTGTTTGTCAGCATTTTCAATGCAAACTCCATTTTCAAAAGATTTATGATTTGGCTGTAAAAATCAGCACCAAGCTATAATTTGGCATAGTGAATACTTGGTGGAAGGCAGTGACATTTCAAATGCATTTTTCTTTAATATATTGTGGACTCTATTTCAAGGAGATTGACTATTTTAATTTCAGAACAATTCAGTTCTTCCCAAGATCTCCATGCCAGTTGCTGTATATAGCATATTCTGCTCTGTGTAGACTCTTCCAATACACCAGTTCTGTTCTGTGAGAACAGAAAAGTAATTTAATTCTGAAAAGTTGCTGGTTAAGTGAGCTAAATTATATTCTTGTTTTGGGAAGTGTAAGATTTTGGACAAAAATCTTTGAAAACTTTAACAAGTGCTCTTTTATGATGTGGACAAAATGAGTTCTCAATTTTCAAATGAATTGACTTCAGATGTATCTATGCAAAATAAGTGGGGAAAAGTAGTGCCCAATGGACAGTTCTCAGTATTCTGTGTTTCAGTTGAAGAACAGATAACTAAAGGCCAAAGGAATAGCCAAAGAGGGTGAAAAATGTTCCATGGAACTACAACAGCAGGAGCAATAAACTGAGACTCAACACAAGAAGATTTGATTTATTAATCCATAACTTATTGACTGGGAAAACAAAACAAATCATATCTTTTTTTTTTTTTTGGCCTTATTGTCTTCACCAAAGAATTAAGGAATTTGAGACCCTTATTCCCATTAACTCTTACCTAGAAATTTAATTATTTAATGCTAAGGTATATCTACTTCACTTTTCTTCTTTTTCAAAGCAAAGTTAAAATCCCTTAACCTTATGACTCGTAAGAATAAACTCAGAAGCAAAAAGCATTCACATTCTCAATTATCCTTCAACTTTCTATATTTAAATAATGTGGATTGTATTTTACAAGAATGAGATAAATGATAATTCCACAATATTGAAGGATAACAGGGAACAAAAAATTTAAAAAAGGAGTTATTTTTGAAAGTAAAGAAAAAGAGTATAATTAAAGTGAAGTTTTTCCTTCTGAAAGATGTATAAAAGGTTCAGGAAAACTTATTTTCACATAAAATGAATGTGCTGGCATCATGATGCCCTGGAGACTTTTAAACCCAAGCAGCAGGGCCATTCATGCTTACAATCATTTTTGGCTGTGCTTTCTGGCTTCATCCATAATGTTTTCCAGTTACTAATTATGGATGTCATGTTTGGGGCAATTAAGTAAAAAAATATATATATTTTATATATATATATATTTAGAAACTTAACTGTCTCAATTCCCTCTATTAAATATATTATGTGTTTTTTTCTAATAATATTTTATTTTTTTAGAGATGTATTTTATTTATTTATGCTTGCAAAAGCTGGGGTATAGGTTAGAGGTAAGGGGTGTGGTGAGAATATTCACCAGAGACAGAGTGGAAGCAGACCAGGCTGATCTACTGAAGTGCACTGCTGAGGGAGCAGTGAGCGAAACAGAAGTCTGCTGGGCATGTGGGTTACTTCCCTGGCCAGGGATCGAACTCATGCTGTAGTGGCTGCCCATAGCTTTATAGCACTGAGACTTTACCCTTTGTGCCACCAAGGAGACCCTATAATAAGATTTTAATATAATTTTTCATGTGTGAATATACCATTTGGTCAATTTGTAGAGAAGACTTAGCTTCATATATCTATTTTTTTTTCACCATTGCCTCAAAATCCCCCAAAGTCTACTTCATGTAGGTGGACTCACTGGAGCAAACAGAAAAGTGGAATGTGGATCTTTGCTGGGTTTGCTGTGGTTCTTTCTTTTAAGGCAAGCTATTTTTTACAAAGAGATTTTTTTATTGCTTTACTAATGTTTATTTTGGTACACACATGTCATTATATGTATATTAATATGATGGGGGTAAAAGAAGAGAGTGAGAAAAACAAAGAGGGCAGGTATTTGATGGGAAACAACCCTTTTAAGGGCATGAAAGAAATCTATAAATATAATTATCACAAAGGGCACTAACTGGTTACTTAGTAGCAAATCTGTCAATCTGCTGTTCCAAGTCATTTCTGCCTTTGCCAAAGTGAATTAAAGTACCAGATCCAGATTAAGCAAAGGTTATATTTTCTTCTTGTTGCTCTGGAATTGGGCCCATAGGTCAAAATGTAATAAAATGAAAATGGATACCTCATCATCTAAAACCAAGTGTTACACTGCAGATGGCAGAGGTTTAAGGATTTATTAAATTGATGTGCAAATTAATTTAAAAAGAAGTAGATGAATAGCTTTGGTGGACACCACTCTGCCAATTTGGCACTGTCTTTCGAGTTATATTAATTTTCTGGCAAGTCATGAATATGATAATGAAGGGAAGTTGCAGGTAAGAGAAAATTATTTCAGTACTAAAGCAAATAGAATGTGGCAAACATGGATTTGTAGCTGAATTACAAGTTTGGAAATTATAACAGTTACACCATTTAATAAAAAGTTAAATAATATAAACCAGTGTTTATTGAGTATACTTACATGTGATAGTGTCAACTATATTTTAGTACTTAAATATGCATACTGTGTAGAGCTAGGCAAGTCAGTAATTTCATGATACCTTTTATATATTTTCACAATCTCATGAATTTAAAATAAAGAGATTAGATTTTAGCTCCATGATAAGAAAGCTTAGAATTTTTAACTCCTGTTGTTATAATAAGAACGTGCTAGAGAAACTAAAAATCAGTGACTTTTCTTTGACCCATGACAGAACTAAGATCACAAGACAAACAACAACCCAAATTTTGTGTAACAGTTATTTCTGAGATCTGACTACCTGGGTCAGTGTGTGCTAATCATAAGATAGAATTTAATCACAAGATAGTGGGACTACTTAAATGATCATTTTGATGAACTCTTAGAGACTACATGAGATTGACAGACTGAAGGTAACAGTGTTAGGGGAGTTTACACACTTTGTGGGCTTAACCTCCAGAAACACCACGGGATTCTCATGGGGAATCTGAGAAAGGTGCCTTCCAGGGGAAGGAAAATTAGTCCTGTAGAAATAAACCCAGGACATTTTCCATAACAAAGATTTATTGTCCAAAAGAAAAGACTTAGTCAAAGCTTTAACTTAGCTTGAGGAAATTCTCTCTGGCTTTTCTTTCTCATACAGTGTTTGGGGGAAGAATGTCTTCTACAGGATTCAGGGTTTCAAGAAAAGAAGGTTAGAAACACAGCCCTCAGGAAAAGGAGTAGAGTGGCAGGTGGGAAAACACTTGATTAGCATCACAATCAAACACTCAGACTGTGATTTAAGCATTATACTATAAAATGTTCACCTTTGGCTGCATCCCTTGCTACTGGGTCTGCTTTAGTATAAGAAACATTGATTTCAGTGAAAGATCTGCAAGAAGCAGACTCTTAAATCCTAAAACTAAAGACCTATTCACTTCAGTTTCTATTACCTCTATTACCTGTGCCTGATACATGTCTGCCTTTCAGAAAATAAGGCATGCCAAAAATCAAGGGAAAGCAGCCTGACAAAACAAATCCAGCATCAGTATCATACTCCTGTATTAGAAAAGTTTTGGGAGTTATGAAACATGGAATTTAAAATAACCATGCTTACAAGTATATTTAGGCTTCTAATGGAAAATGTATACAAACTGTAAGGACAGATAAGAAATGGACATAGAATTCTTTTTTTTTTTTTTTTTGAGATGTACTTCATCACCACCACCTTCTATGTTTGCACACTGCTTTATCATCTCTCTGCGGTCATGCCAATCTGTACCAGGTCTGTCCTACTTTTATGCTCTACCAGGAATTTCCGTTCCATTTCCCCAGTTCTAAGTCCCACAAAAGGAGGTATTAAGCCAGGGGATAAAATTGATCTATCTTCTTTTAGTGTCTTTTTAATATTTACAACAAAAAATGATGTGTAATGTAAGGGATTAATTTAGATGTATTATAAATATTAACATTTTAAAGATAGGTTTGATCTCAAACATAAGGTTCAAACTTCAAGGAAGTTTCACATTAAATAGGCTCTTTTTTTGGGTAATAATCCCAGATTCTAAGAAATGAATATTCATTTTTCATCTGGAATCTCTTTTTTGAGGCTTAGAAAACTATGTTCAACTGTTTAATTGTTATCTTGACTTAGATGCTACTAATGCCTTTTAAATAGCGTTCTATATCCTATGGATCTATTATGACCATAGGGGCTATTTGGGGCTATTTCTGTAAGTTTTGACCCACAAAATATGGATGAAAGCAAGTGACTTCTGATCTGGCTCTTGATACATCCTGTAAAATAGTCTCTAAGCCTTTCTTACCATCAACAGCAATCTTGAAACTGTATTCCACATGGGATAAAATAATAAATACAAATCCAAGTTGATAAATCACTATCTGGAGGTGAGTACACAATTAGCATTAATCTGTGACCTGAGTGTGGAATAAGGTTCTAGTGTGATGAACCAATGAAATTATCTTGCTAATTATATACTCAAAACTTCAGAGCTTTTCTTCAATTTGGGAGATGATGCCACAAATACACCAACTAGCCTTCTTTCTATTCCTTAATCTTGTCATGCTCTTTCACGCATCAAGTAATTTTAATATATTGGCACTTTCCCAATAGTGAAATTTCCCTGCTTAGTTCATTGACCATGTCCTTTTTCTCTCATGCCCAGTTGTTTCTCTGCACTATTCAATTATATTTATAATTGTATTTTGGTTTGTCTCATATTTTTCAGCAGACATAAATTCCATGAGATCAAGGGCTAGGTTTGTCTTGCTCAATGAAATAACTCCAAAAATCAGATTAAGTGCCTACTATTATAAAATCAAGGTAGATATGAACTGACTGAGTTATTAAGTGAATAAAAATCTTTTAGCTCATTCCATAATTAACATGACTTACGATGTTAATACTTTCATTTTGTCAAAAGACAAAAAAGAATGTATTTTGAAAGGCAGAGCTGCGAAGGAGAGAGGAGAAATGAGGAGGCTTTTCCTTTAGTCACAAAATAAACAGCAGTCATTTTTTTAAATTTTATTTTATATATTTTTACATTATTCTCCATTTTTGTGCAATGTGTACTTTCTCATCTCGGTTATAGTCCCCGTGAGATTCCCACCATCAATTCACTAGTGTCCCATCACCATAGTCCCTTGTGCTCTTCCCACCCCTGTTTTGATCCTACTCCCTTCTCCCCCCACTGCAGAATGTCTCTGGTTTATAGTTGCCTGTTGATTTTGATTTTTACTTTATTATAGTTACTTTTTTTCCTGATCCCTTATTTGTATCCTCTACACTCCTTCTGTAAGTGAAACCATCCGGTATTTTTCTTTTTCTTTCTGGCTTATTTCACTGAGCATGAAACCCTCCAGCTCTAGCCATGTTGCTGAGAATGGCATGAGTTTATCTTTTTTGATTCAAACATCAGTCATTTAAAAGGCACACTGTATTAATTTATACGTCTACCTCTACCTTCCTAGAACTGGAATCATGAAGTCCAGATATGATACTGCTTTATAGCAGGTCTTAATTATGTAAGGAAAGTTTTATTTATGTTCTTTATATTCAAAGGATCCCTAACAAGGACACAAATAGGAAGCAAGAGTCAACCAAACATGACTGCTCTTAGCCATAGAGCTACTGACTCCCTTACGACAAAGGCATTTGATAAGGAGAAGTGACATGGGATTCAGATTCCCAGCACTGTGGGACATAAAAAGATGGAGAAGAAATGTTCAACTTTGATTTTCCTGGCATGTGATGGGAAGCAAACTAAAATGCAGTTTGAAATCCTCAATGCTTACAGTGTGGTTATTGCCATGAAGAGGAAATCAGGTCTGCTCTCCCTCTGCTTTCACTGCTTCAGGATCTAAGTAACCATGACAGCATTCATTCATCCTCAAAGTTTTTAAGAGGATTTGAGATTTAGGTTCAAGACAAAACCCAGATAGATATTCTTTCAGATGTTACAAATACACAGGAAGGATAAAAAAGACCTGTTTCAGAAAGAGACTAGCTTCCTTTTCCCCATATGTATTTAAATTTTTATGAAATGCAATGAATTCCATATTCAAAGTATTAATTTTTTAGTTAATACTGATGGACAATTTTTAACACAAACACGTCTACTTGACAAGTACTCTATAAGTTACCTAGCAATGAATGTTGACAGCATTTAGGGCCATAGCATTAAAGATATGAGTATATGAAGTGCTGAAGAAACCATAGCTTTAGTGGTTAGTCAAGTAATCACAGTGTTTAGGTAACAAGGAGAAAATTTATATCATTAGCCGGTTTGCACTAGGAATTTCAGTAAAATCTGTATTCAAATAAAAATTTGATGCATCAATTTCAAACATATTACCTTGTGTGCCTACCATTTAGTTATATGATTATTTAATGCTCAAATTCAAAGACTAAAAATATTACATTTCCAATAATAATCAGTGTCATGACTATATAGTTTCTTTCCTACTCTCCAGTAGGATCACATTATCAAGAGAACAGCAATCATGTAAAAGGCACAATTTATGAATTTATAGAAACACATAGATACACTGTCATAGATATTCCATTATAGACTACTAACGTGGGATAAGACATGATTGTCATAAGACTATTGATGAGATTTGCATGTAAGTTCATAATTGGTGAATTGTTCATTTTCAATTGGTTGCAGTTCATTTCTTCTTAGTAAAGGTATATGGTAAGAGGGAGTTATATTTTAAGACAATTCTTACATAATTTCACAAAATAAAAATTGACATAATTTTATTCTTGAAATTAATGTAGTACAACCTCTTATAAAATGAAAAAAAAAATTCCCAGGCCATTGAAATACAGAAGATTAATGTTTAAATTCATAATGCTGATTTACTGACATACACTACAATGGAGTTAATATTCATTGACTCATAGATCATACTTGCAACTCTAAAATATGTGTGCTTTAAAATTTCTCAGATTTTTCGTTAGTTGTTGCAATAGATATACCTATATATATATATATATATATATATGTATATGTCTATAGTTATCCATCATCTATCTGGATCTTGTTTACTCTAATATAGTATATTAAGGACAGTCTTACTAGCAACACAAGTAAAAACTGGAGGATCAACTGCAAAAGCACATTCTAGAGTTATTTGAAAAACCTAATAACTATGTGTAGAAGGATTGATGATCTGTATCTTTTATATATCTTGGGATTCCTATACCTTCAGTTTTCTATGATTTGTTTGAGAAATCTCAAACTCACAGTTCTTAAAGGTTTTCAAAAATTATGAAAAAATGTAAATACCTTTTATTGTACATATAAAATAACTTGTGATAAATAAACATAAAAAAGCTAAGGATACAGCACAAAGTGCCTTACATTAGCAATTGAGTTCTCTGCTGAGCAAATAATGGCAACGTAACATAGTTATTTACTTGGCATCCATCAATATGTTAATAGAGTTGTTTGTTAGTGTTTATATTCTGTTTTCCCACATCCTGGTTGATTTTAATTGTTCATTTCTATTAGCAGTATGTAAAATATTACTGTGATTTCAACAGTTTGAAAAGATAATGAGAAATGTTACTTCCTATTCTCTTCTGTCTTATTGCTAGCACCTGTTTCTTTCTATTCATTTCCTATAGATCCCTGATAGCAGACTCAAAGTCTTTAGTTTCTTGTTTATCCTTGTTCAGTGCAAAAAGTACATGTTCAAAAAAAATGCTTGATGAAAAATAGAGGGACTGAACTGAAATAGTCACTAATAATTTGAACAAAAATAAGTGATAATACTGATTATAATCTATAAAATGAAAAATAATAAATCCATAAATATTTAATAGATATTACTTAGAATATGTATTATCCACAAAAAAAGACAATAACTTAACAGTAGAGAAACCAGGAATTTCAACATTACCAGAAATAAGAAATAGGAGCTCCATGAACATTATGATATAATACAGTAAGAAGAACTTAATATTTGTTCTGTGATATTCTCTATGAAAACACATAATTTCATTCTAGTTATAAAGAAGCCTCAGAGTCAACCAAAATGATTGACATTAGACAAAATAAATGATCAATATATTTCAGAAGAGTCAGGTCATGAAAAAGAAAAAAAAAATCTAAGGAGCTGTTACAAAGTGAAAGAGACTAAGGACAAGTAATAAACAAATGCAATGTAAAATCCTAGATTTGATCCTGGACCAAAAGGAACAATAATGGAAATATTTGGAAAATATGAAGCTTTATAGTATTCCAATGTTACTTTTCTCATTCCACCAACTATACTATGGTTATATAAAAGGGAAATCATAGAAAAAGATAGAGGAGAGGTACATAAAAGCTCTTTGTAGACTATTTCAACTATTCTCTAAATCTAAAGTTAAGACAAAATTTAACAGATCTTTAATTGCCCTTAGATTTAGATATTTTATTAAAAATTATCAAAACTTGGGTAGCTTTAAGTTACTTTCATGCTGAAAACTGAAGTAGGATCCAACTCTCCTGATTCCAAGTTTAATAATCTTTCCAACACTGTGTTCTTTCAACTCTTTTGGGTGTATTTTGACTCAGGGTACAATTGATTTGTTAATGCATTAAACCTGAGGTCTATTGTTAGGAGTAATAAAATATGAAACTCATTTCTTTAAAAAAAAACTTCATGTACCCCTATTCTTGGCTCCCCTAAAAATAATCCATAAGCTCATCCACTTAATTTTGTAGTTACTCAATTAGTTACTCTCTACAAAGGAGATGAGAAATTCAAAGTTTATTTTTAAGAAGGCTGTAGGTTGTCTTTATTTTAAGTAGATATTTGAATTGGAGAGTAAGAAAAAGCATATGTAATATTTTATATTCCTTTCCTATCCTAAAATTGTTCTTAAATTTTGTTGCTTTAAAATATCCCTGAAGTTTTACCTTGCTATTTCTGTTTCTTTGCAGATAGTAAAGAGAAAATTTCCTTAATATGACTGTTCCTTTTGAAACATTATCAATAGAGTAAATAATATCAGTGTATACAATATTTCCCTCTGTCCTCCAAAATTAACACTGTCATTCTTTAAACCATAGATAAAATCATACTTCTTGCTGCTAAATTATTGAATAATACTATCAGAAATTATTGGATAGTCTCATTGATTTTTCTGCATTTTTCTGCATCACATTCTTATCCGCCTGGTAGGTTGCTATTGAAACACCACCAGTGCCTTTTAAAACATGTGGAAAGTTAGGCTCACATATTAACTTGCTGAATTTAATAGATGGTTCCATAGTGATTTTGCTACTGGTAGTGAACATTTGAAGCTTATAGCAGTTATTGAAAATAATATTAAATTGTGGAATACAGAGTTCAATCATTGATTAAAAACAATATATTATTTGGGGATTCTAGTATATTAACATCCTAGGGTGGAATTTTATTACGTAAGAATTTATATTAAGCTGGAATTCCAAACAATCCTTGTCCTGAATTTTGTATTGTAGCATCTGCACTGTCATCGTCCAAGCAATTGATTTTGCATGAGCTTTGTTCCCATTTTGATTTGTTAATTGAGAAGATCATAATTGTCATTATAACATCAAACTTGGAGTGAAGTTACTCCCAAGAATGATCCTGGACAGAAACATATCGAGACAAATCTATTTAAACATCACATTACTTTGATTATCACACAGAGTTGAACTCAGTAGGAGCTGCTGGTAATGCAAACCCTGGGGACATCCTTATTAGTCTGCCCACTGAGTGGACTGTGTGTGTGTTGTGAACTCTGTGGGTTAGCAATAACCAATAATTTAAAGTTGGTAGAAGAGTCACTCCAGACATCTAAAATGTAATCACCTACACTTTGCTGGCATTTAAAATCAAATGAGCCAACATAAAGTTGAAGTAGACATGAGACTCTTCAAAGAGATCCATGAAGTTGTCATGTGTATTTTCAAGTTTGAGTTTAACATGAACCTTTAGACTGATTTCCTCCTTGGTAATAGAGGGGATGAGAGACATAATATATCATCAAATGTTTATTGAGTACCTATAGTTCTTGATCTGCAGATGTAGGAAATTAAAGAATGATGTCCTGACTAAACTAAGTCATGGTCTGATAGTATAATTACCAAATGATGGATGGTTGTGATGATGATGATAAAATATTTTAAATTTAAATACCAAAGAAATACAAATAATAGAAGGGATAAATTTAGATAGGGTGTGGTTGTCAGGGTTCAGAATAAGATTTATGCCCTCATTTTGTCCTTAAATGTATCTTCATTCTCTCTGCCTCTATATAGGGAGTGTTATTAGTATTCTAATGAAACGACTTCCACTAACTTCTTATGTAGACTACAAAAGAGATGTAAGTCAAATTAAACTTCTTTTTGATCTGTTTTATATATACTATAGATAGTATAATTTCTAAAATAAAAAAGTCACATGAAACTTAAGTTTACAGTATTTCAGAGACCAATCTCAAATTCACTATTTTTATTCCCTTGGTCATTTCATCAGGAATCTTGGAAAGGTGAAGTAAAATTAGTTTTTTTTCCTGTAATCATGAGACTTGGGAGCCCATATAATAATGTTCTCCTTTGTCCATCATGAAAGGTTATTATTATATATGAAATATCTTAACATAAATCAAATAGCTTATAGTGCTACTTACATAAAATCTGCATGCCTCTTATTTAAAAGCAATTAACAAAAGTCTGACAACAGTCCTATCAAAAGAGGCATAAGGCAGAAGCTCATTCACAGCTGAGCTTCATTTATGAGAGGGAGGCTCAGAGATTTCTGGGATAACATAAACTTTTTGTTCTGTAATTATTGTTGTTGAGCAGTTGTGCAAACAAGATTAGTTACTGATGAATTATATGATACTTTCCCTTAGCATCCCCCAAAATATGATATGCATGTTTTAAAACTAACCTTCAAGTGAGCTCTAAAACTTTGTTGTCGATTTTACATCTGATTTCCATGCTGGTCTTTTCACTTTAAGCTTTAGTAGCTTTAAAAGTAAGAAAAAATAGCATCACAAAAACAGGTTCCCCTTCAGGGTTGGCATTACTAGAAATACAATTCATTTCATGTAAGATTTTTGTCTTCTTGTTATGGCAATCAGGCATAATATTTTGGTTTCATAGCTATGCTTTTGAAGACTTACTATGCTTTAGGAGCTGTGATAGGTGCTTTACGTATAATATTTCACTGAATACTCTCAATAGCTCTTTTGATCACTTTTATGTACATTGAAGCACAGACTGGGAGGGAGTGCTATAAAGCTAAAGTGTAGAAGGTTTAATCCCAGATAGAACTGATTTGCATCCCTGTGCCTTTCAACACTTCATCGGTGAATAAAATTAAGAAAAAAAATGGATTAGCAATTAGATTACTATTCACAGTCTTTGATTTCAGTTCTCAAGTATTCAAAGAAAACATTAATTGTGAAGGGTACATTTTTTTGCTTCTAAATTCTTAAGAAACTCTCTGTATTTTCTTGTTATACTGCCTGCTGGACCTTTTATTCACAGCCTGTGTTGACCAGCAGGTAGATGATTAAAGTGCCTTTTCTTTACAAGAAAATTGAAGTTTTCTGGACTACTGTTTTTTGAGTTATATAGAAATTCAAAGTAATGATCACAGTTCATACTGCTTGCCAAACTTGATACATTCCTGTCTAGCTAAAACAAAACAAAACAAAACAAAAAAAACAGAGAGAGAAAAAAAATGTATAACTTCCTATCAGGCATAAGATAAAACTGTTAGGGAAATTGAACTTAAGGGCACCATGGAGTATAAATTACTGATCCATATAAAGCCGCTCTTCATTTCAATTTCAAGAATAGAAGCTTCTTGGAAACTGGCTCCATGTTTATCATTTTATTATGATTCAACATGTTTGTCACCTCTATCCATAATTAAATATGTGGAACTTGAAAGGTTAAATGAAATCATACTTTGTCAAAAAGTCTACCTTCTTTAATGATTTTTAAAATACCAATTAAGGGACTAAATTGTTTGAATTGTCTTCTGCAAACAATTCTCTCAAGGTTACAGTGTAACAAGAGACCAGTAAGGCTAATCTAGTTTATATTAGAAGCAAATAAGACATTAACATCTCTCTTTTATCATCTGGTGTATTGCACATTTGCAAGAAATAGGTCTTAAAAAGTGGATTATCTAACAGGTACATTTATAGTGAAAGGGTCTCAAGAAATGCCTCAAACATGACAGAAGAACCCAGTCAGGGAAGACTACTACTAATTTAAAACCAGTATATTGAGGAAGGAAATAATTGGAAACTTAGATTGTGATTAGGTAATGCTTATATTCTGATTTGCTCTTTGGGAATTAATGAATTGACATTTAGTTAAGTTGGGCTTGTCCTAGCAAATATTTGGAAGTGATGTTTAAGTATCAGAATTCAATCATTATTAGGAAGAATATGTCTTAAAGAAGGGCCATATATCAATTTAATTCACAAATAAGTTTAGACAGATGGTTCATCACAAAAAATCTTCCAAAATGATTGAGGAGACACAGAGGATGATTCAGTTTGTGAATGGCAGTCATTATACTGTGTAATGTCTTGTCCCATGTGGAAAAGGCATGCTGCAAATACATTTTGAACTAAAATGAATACGCAACTTGTCTCTCATCAAATCTCTGATGAATTTCCATCATTTTTTTTCTGTTTTTTCCACTCAGCTCACCATCTTAGTAACAGCAATTTCATTTTTCTTTGGGGAAATTATCCATTCCCTGTTAGAAAATTGTTTTGTTTTGGTTTTTTGTCAATCAAGATGTCCCTCTGAAAAAGTACTTATATGCAGGCCCAGTTCCAAAGGCTGAAAAGAATGACAAATAGAATTAGATATGAAGTTGCTTTCACTTTGGTTTACTACCAGGCCAGCAAAAATGCAGTGAAACCATTATCTAAAAGAGCACAGTGATAATTCAGGTGACCACATTCCATTTCTTACCACTTGTTCATGTTTGTCACAATTTTGAACAAGGGGTACTCTTCTTTTAAGTGAGGATTGAACATTTGGTTTGACTAATGCAATTTTCTCCTAGAATTTAAATATGAACTAAAAAAGATAATTCATCTGGAGCTAATACTCTCATGTCTTTTTTTCCTCATACATATACACTTCTCTGCATTATGTTTTTTTTTTATTCTAACAATGAATATTGTTATATTTATACTTACATTGATATTTGTTGACTCAAACTCCCAAATCATAAACACTTCAATCCCATATACATGACCACCATTAATTTTATGTTCTCATTCCTAAGCTAAAAATAGATGATGAATATAAATCTAAAATATCCCTGAGAAAAACATACTGACTTGGGATTTTTCAGTTGTCCATTTTTTTTTTTTTAAGATTTATTTTTATTTATTTATACAAGCACTGGGTACAGTCAGAAGCGCGGGAGGGTGAGAGAATTCACTAGAGCCAGAGCCAGGAGCAGAGCAGGCAGAAGGACCGAAGTACACTGCTGAGGGGAGCAGCGGGCGGCAGTAGAGGTCTGCGCGCCATGTGGGACCCTCCTCCAGTGGCCTGGGAGCAGCCAGGGATCAAACTGGCGCTGCAGAAGCTGCTGGCAGCTTCGCAACCCAGCGCTCAACTGCTGCGCCACCAGAGAGGCCCCATTGTTTATGTTAATCATAATTCCTTGAATCACTGTTTTCTTGAAAATAGTATTTTAATAATCACAAAAATAAATTTTGCTATTAACTTGCATTTTAGTTTTCATTTTCATCTTAAAAAAATTGAATTTTAAAAGCTCCATTGATTTTATATATTTATATATCACTTGCCACATGGTAGATCAAAGATTTTGTACGTAACAATGGGCTCTTGTCACCAATTAAAATTACAATTCCATATCAAAATTTTAAATCTTCACCTATAAGTTTTAAAGTTTCACTTTTATAAAGGCAGTGCTGTTGACACATTATTTCTTTATTATTATTATATATTATATATAATTATTATTTCTTTTTATGTTGATGAATGATTCCTCTATTTTATTGACAGTGTAGTTTTGACATCTTTATTATAAAATTGATTTTTACCCGATTAGGAATAATCGTAAATAGGGCTTAATTATATTTCAGAATATTTAGCAAAAGCTATTCTTACTGAAAATAATTTATAATTGTCCTGCCCACTGAATAATGCCTATCATCACACAGTAGATACTGTATAAATTTTGTTTGAATGCAACAATGAATAAATTAATACAATGATGAATTTGCTTTTGTTTTAAGATGAGCAAACAATAATAATTTAAATTGTTAAGCAGAACTAAGGTGAAATGTGATATTAAGATCTCAATTCAAGTGTAGAAGTGCCTAAATACATACATACATACATACATATGTATGTGTATGTTTGTGAGAGAGATTTGCTTTCAAAATGGCATAAGTTTGAGATCAAATTTGTTTAAATATATCTATAACTTCAAAAATATTCTGTCTGGATATAATTTCAACTAAAAAATTTAAAATCTCCCATTTCCATGCTTTTGTAGTCTCTTTATTATGTATTTTTTAATATTTATTTTTTTCATGACTGCTATCACAATATTCTGCTCTTTAAACACAGATTGTCATTTGTAAGTTTCAAATTCTAAGTTTTTATATAAGTGTAATATAGTAAATGGACACTCAATATATCTTTAGAGATTAAATCAATTAAGTATTTCAAGTGCTTCTATCATTGTTAGATTTTAGGTTTGTTAATTGCTGCCTTATATATTGTGATTCTCTTTTATTTGGTGCATGTATATTGATGAGTGTCATGTCCTCCTGGTGTATTTATTACTTAATCATTATGTAATCATCACCTTGTCCCTTGTTACCATTTTTAGTTGGGAGTATTTTACCTGACAAAATCATGACTCTCTTGCCTTTTTAAGAGTATGGTTAGTTTATTTTTTTTTCAGATTTATTTATTCATACAAGCACTGGGTACAGTCAGAAGTGCGGGAGGGTGAGAGAGTTCACCAGAGAGGGAAACAGAACAGGCAGACTGATGAAATACACTGCTGAGGGGAGCAGCAGGCCTGGCAGGAGAGGTCTGTCGTGCCATATGGGACCCTCACCGGTAACCGGGGATTTAACCTGCGCTGCAGAGGCTGCAGGCAGCTTCGCAGCCCAGCACTCAACCGCTGCGCCACCAGGGGAAGCTCAGTATGATTAGTTTATAGAGTTGTTTTCCATCTCTTGTTTACATTGAGGCTATGTTTTATGTTTGGAATACAAATCTACAGACAACAGAAAGTCGTTTATATTTTCTGATCCAACTAGCCACTGTGTATATTTTGATTAATGAGTTCAGTCCATTTACATTTGGAGTGATTATTGATATATGAGATTTTTTACCTCCCATATCTCTATTTTCTTATTTAGAACTTTAACTTCTACTGTCTGTTCATTTTATTGCAGATCATTTATCTGTTTTTCTGCAATTTGTGGTATCTCATTATTTAGCTTTTGTTTTTCTACTATCTCTTTGATTTCCTTTATTCTAGCATTTTGAACTGATAGGGAAATATATCTTGAATATCTTTATGGTTAGATTCTGGAAAGTTGCTCTCTCTTTGTGATGCCACAGTCCCTTATTTCTGTATGTTAACAGTTGGGCATGACTTTGTTGAACCCTCTGCTCCACAAGACCGACAATATGTTGGTCTTAATTATAGTATCAACACAAAACTTGACTACAAAGGATTCTTTGGACAGAATTCAGTTCCTTTTTTACTGTTGGATTTAGGGTCTAGGTTTCTGACTGGCTATCCATCAGAGATAATAATTCCTTGTTGTGTGGGCTTCTAAATAGAGTATTACCCCTAAAACTTTGTTTTATCAAAGCTATTGATGGAACTGACATTCTAGCAAGATGGAAATTATTATCTTATGAATCACGATGGTGGAACTGCATTCCAAGTACCTGTGAAATATGCTATTTATTAGATGCAGATATAGGTCTTCTCCCATGCTAAAGGAAAAGGAATTACAAGAGAAAGAACACAAAGATGACGAAGATCATTGGGAGGAATTATTACTTCCCAACAGAATGGAATAGCAATATCTAAGTTTATGGGGTAAAATACAAAATGTTTAAGAGTGTCAACTCTCCCCAAATTGCCAATACTTTGTACTTAATCACAATTAATATAATCTTTTCTTTTAGTTGAAAAGTTATTAAATTATACCAAAGTTTGTCTTAAAAGAAAGCTTCTAAGAAAATTCAACATATAGTCAGGCTAAACAAATATGATAGAATAATAAAGGATCTGAGCATTACTAAGATAATTATTATTATTAACAAAAATATTTTTGTCACTAAAGAGAAAATAGAAAGCCTGTAAACAGTTCCAAACATATAGTCGATTTACTATATGATTAAGATGTCATTGTAATGCCAATATAAATACCAGATGGCTCAATGAGGTACACTGAATATGACAGGGGAGTATAAACTATCTAGAGAAAGTCTGATTAAGTAATTTAATATTTATTGATGTGTAGACAACATTCTAAGTTTGACCTAAGAAGACCAAAAATAAAAGGTTGAAAAATTAGATTATATAAGATTTCTTTAAAAATACCATTAGCATAGGAGAAAACCTAACAAATAAGGGGAAATATTTGCAAACATAATGAATAATCATTTCCTGAAGTAATAAAGGTTTCACTAAAAAGTGAAGGGAAAGGGGGGAACAAACATAACTCGAGTGAGAATATTGTTTAAAAGTATCTAAAAAGAAACTAAAACTCAAACATAATTTAACACATGCAAACTTACCTACAAAAAAAATACAACTGAATTTGAATAAGCTATTAAAATAAGCTGACATCACTACTTGTAAAGCAAACCAAAGTAGAAACCTTGCTTTGCTCAAATATACAATTTGGTTCTCTTAACTTGTAATTAGATGATTTTCCACTGTGCCATACTTAACATGTGGGGTTCAGAAAGTACCCAGGGAGCTATAAGCAGATGTGAAATCCTGTGCTTGGCAGCCAGATGGAATCAACAAATGACAGGTTCATCGAATCCTTACACTGGTACAATCTCGTTGGAAGAAGTCAACAAGATTTTTAAAAGGAAAAGCATGCCTAATGCTATTGGAGTACTTGAGTTGATATATAATGATATAATGGATCAAAATAATGAATGCAATTTGTAGATTTTGAAAAAATATATATAAGTAGTATATTAGGCATATTATTTTATTCACTGTAATGTTGATGCTTTCATATTGCGGCCTTGCTAATTTTGGAGGGACCACTTTTTCCAGCATTAGAAAATTCTCAGAATAGAAGATTTGCCTACAAATGAGACTTTCATATGCAAATCAACTAACCCTGAGCCTAAGCCCCAGCTCCCTTTCTGTAGTGCTCTGACCCTCAGGGCAACTATGTCTGTGTCCTAACTACACCAAGGGCAGATACCAGACAACTAAGAACAGTTTCTATGCCTCAGAGCCCTCTGAAATAAGTCAACCCTAAATCCTTGTACCCTGTCTTGCCTATCTCTCCTCATGGAAAGGACAGCAAATCTTCTTGCCTGAGTTTTCCCCTGGACTCCCTCCCTGTCTCCTGTCTGTTCCTGGTACTTCCTGGTGTGGCCTGCCAGGGTGGAGGTATCCCCTTTTCTTGGAATCCCTGAGTAGAGTAACTCTCTTCTCAACAGAAATTACCACCTGATATGCTGGCCTCAACATATCTGAATATTCTTAAAAACATTTTAAGTCAAAGTGCTTCAGCAACAGACTGTGTAGACTAGAAGGCAGACCTCTAAGAATGATTAAGAGAGGTATATAACATGATGAATTGGCCTGGATTGAAGAAATAAACATAGAATGGTATGAAAAGTGTAATTAAGAGAGCTTTTCTGGAGTGTGTGCTATTTCTCTTTGAAGATTTGAAAACAAATAATTTACGAGAAGGGTATTAAGTATAGTCTTCAGGAAGAAATGTCAACCCAACTATATGACTACTGAGAAGATAATTGAAATGAGTAGGTTGAAAGCTGTGAAAGGCTCCATAAACATAATGTATTCTAAGCATAATATAATGTTAAACATGATATATTTTAAACACAATATATTTTAAGCATAATATATTTTATGTGATTTTTTTTTTGAACAGCGTAATTGCTATTAGGGTTCATGTGAACAATGCCTAAAATATATTTTAAATAAAATTAGATGTGCAGAACTTTGTAACATGAAAAGTCTGAAGAGGCAGTTCAACTCTCTAAGATATTGTTATAGGTATTTTGTAAAATTTAATGAAATTTAAAGCAGGAAATGGGCAGATAAAAAGTATCACAGATGGCATGGTAAAATAATAAATGTGTGTTGCTTTGAATATCTAATGTGGTCACTTATTTTGCCACAATGCAACTTAATAGAAATTTAAATTTAAATTTAATAGTATCTCATACTATTAAACATCACGTTTGCTTTAAGTTTTAAAAATAAATAATCAAATGCATATTTCCTTCTATTATATTTATGCAATGGATATTTTTATATAAAATACTATTGATTCCTTTTATTCATTAATTACTTTTTTTTTTTTACTGGAACATATTTCTTAGTGAAGTAAATTGGACTTTCAGTAATGTTATTCTCTCTCTTGCCAATTACAGTTGTTAAATTCTTTTATAGTGAACTTATTTTTAAAATCTAATATATCACCTGCTACTACTAGAACTATGCTAAATAGAAGTCTTTTTTCTTTTCGATGACTTTAGTGAGAATATATTTAGATTTTACCACCACCACGCTCTCTCCTTTTTGAATGTGCATTTTTACCTTATAAAGAGAATATCTTTCTTTTCCTGATTTAAAAATATTTTTATCATAATTGAATATTGCTTTTGTCTTGTGCCTATTGCACTTTAGATAACATGTATTTTTCTTTTGATTTGGTAATATGGTGAATGCATTGTAGAACTTAATTTTGAAGTATACCTTTATTTTTAAGAGAAACCTCATTTACATGGGATGTATAGTATTTAATACAGTGGTATTTTAAAAAAGCTATTTCAGATTCTTTATTGACATTTTCTGTTAATTGAAAATATTTCATTCTCTAATCTGTCTTAGTTTTTCTATCAATGCTAGATTGACTAACAAGATAAATAGCAAACTTTATTTCATATCCTTGAAAAATTACATTGCTTAATATTTCCTTCATTATGATTTGAAGATTTGAAATAATCATGTAACTTCCTCACTGAAATCTGTGCAAACCTCTTAACTCAGAGCTTGGAATAAATGGCATTCGGTAATGTTAATTTTATTAATGTTTATTAGCACCTTTACCAATTCTTTCAAGGTAATTAGCTGTTTCAACCTTTTAATTACATAATGATATTATTTAAATTTGTACTTTATGTTTTATCTAATGATTCAAATTATTTGTGTGAGTTTTGCAAATTAGTCTGACTCCATTCACTCTGCCCTTGTGTTACTGCTTGTGTAAGACTTTCTTATTTTGTTTACAATACATTTTATTGTATAGAATTATTTCTTATAAATACTATCATTCTCCATTTACTAACCTACTTTGTCCTGCTTTTATATTTTCTGCATTTTTTATTAATCCACATTCTTAATGTAATTGATCCTTTTTATTCTCTCAGCAGTAAAACAGTTGAAAACTGATGTTTTACTCTAAGAATAAATTTAAGTATGTAATATTTATAATGAAACATTCCATTTACCCATTTTGGTTATAATTACTTTTTTTAATACAACATCATTTTCCATAGAATTTTTTCTAGTTTGTATTTTTTTCTGTCTTTCATAATTTTGTTATTTCTATTCATTTTGGTCAAAGTATGGAATCTGTATTATTTGGTACTCTTTGAAATTCATTGAGATTTACATTGCAGAATAATATACAGACAATATATTCAAATGTTGACTAAGAATTTTTTTAACAAGGTATAGAAAACTATTTCTGCAACCTACATCATTAGTTAAATATCATTCAATTATTCAACATCTTTTATTTTAAGGTGAACTGACAGAACAAGTTAGATTTTATTTCCATTGTACTTTTGTAGACTCTGTTTTTTTATCCCCTATATTTTATAGCAATTATTTTACTTTTAAGGATTTGTAGCATTTTATTTTATTTATTTATTTTTTACAAGCACTGGGTACAGTCAGAAGTGCAGGAGAGTGAGAGATTCACCAGATCCAGAACGGGGAGCAGAGCAGGCAGAAGGACCGAAGTACACTACTGAGGGGAGCAGCGGGCAGCAGGAGAGGTCTGCGTGCCATGTGGGACCCTCCTCCGGGGGCCGGGGAGCAGCCAGGGATCGAACCAGCGCTGCAGAGGCTGCGGGCAGCTTCCCAGCCCAGCGCTCAACCTCTGCGCCACTGGGGAGTCCCAGGATTTGCAGCATTATAATCTTCACTGTAAATGTTTATCGTTTATCTTTTTATAGTACCCTCTGAATCTCACTTCATGAATTTATCTTATATACAAACTTATTTGATGTTAACATGTTAAACTGGCCTTTATTTTGCTAATGCTTGTGCAGGGTTTTTTACCATCTTCTGCTGGTCTCCCTCTGATTTCAAATGAGTCAAAATATAGAGTGGTGAGTAGTATCTAAATAACCAAAGACACACACCCTTTAACCACTGAGGCCAACATGTTCTGAAACTGTTCTCTCAATGTTCCAAGCACGGCACTTCTTATGGCAATTACATTAAAGAGACAAACAATTATGGGTCTCCCAGTGGTATAATTCTATCAGGACAAGTACTTATGGGAATGGGAAGCACATTGTAGTAGTGGGATCAGCATTATTTTAAGCACTAAAATGCAACTTGCTGAGGCTTAGTAACCCACATAATAACATTCGCAGAACTTCTTTGGGTTTGAGGTTAACAAATGTTATCAGTGTTGTTGGCCATATATCATATTTGGGAGAATTACAAATAGAAACATGTAACCAAAGAGAATGTCCAGAAGATACAAATAAAATAAATCCATTTTAAATACTATAGATCTTACAGAAAATTTCATTATATTTCTGATATTTTGATGTAATATGATAAATTATAAGATTCCTTTATCAAAGTGGTTTCCTTAACAATTAAATATCACAAATACACTTTTGTTTTCCTCTCTTCCCTTTATTCAAAATTTGTGGAATTATGTTTCTTTGGTCACTGATGAACCTGAGATAAAAACTTAACTTTGTGATTAAGAATTCATGGAGATTTTATCCCTGCCATATTCACAGACCCATGAACGTAATAACATTCTCCCCAGTAATTTTCTTCCCTATATCCTCATAGCTTAGTACTCTGTTTGGTGGGTAATAGGGATATGCTGTTATTCAGTGAGACTTTTTCCTTTTGACTGACTGACTGACCGAATGAATCAATGAATGAGGTGCCTATTACAACCCACTCTAAATTAGGAACTTGTCTCTCCATTGTGAGAAGTTTTATGGAATTAGTTTTTAATGGATCTTTTCTATTTAAGAAGAAAAAAAATGTTGGCAGTGACGAGTGTTTTTCCATGTGCTAAGAACTGTACAATGTAATGAAGATATGCTTATAAAGAAAGCAGGCAAATGTTTCTCCTTCATACATTTTTAAAAAATATTTATTTATTTTATACATACAAGAACTGGGGTACAGGCCAGATGTGCAGGAGGGTGAGAGGATTCACCAGAGGCAGAGTGGGGAACAGAACAGGCAGACTGACTGAAATACACTGCTGAGGGGAATAGTGGGCAAGATAGGAGAGGTCTGCTGCACCATGTGGGTATCTCTGCTGCCAGCTGGGATCTAACCCACACTGCAGAGGCTGTGGGCAGCTTCCAGCACTGCACTCAACTGCCTGCGCCACCAGGGAGGCCCATACATATTTTTTGAAAGGAAGATTTGTGTAAAGCTTTAATCCCCTTTATTCAAGAATACTATTTATATTACTTTATTGTTACAAGATAGAAAGTTACACTATTTGATAGAGTATGCATTTAGGGGTAGGTGAACACTTAAGAGTTGTCATTTGTTGGAAAGACTTATTTACTGGTGAGTTACTGTGCCTGAAGGATAATTAAAATAGTCCTTAAGAGACGAGGGATATTAAGCAATGCTACCATTTTGTTAAAGGTGCAAGTATTCTGTACAAATTATACTCATAGGATATGTTAGTAAGCATAGTCTTAAACCTCCATGATGCTATTTAGAAAAAAAGCCCAGAGAGGGCCTCCCCAGTAGCACAGCGGGTTGAGTGTAGCACTGTGAAGCTGCCTGCAGCCTCTGCAGTGCAGGTTTAGTTCCCAGCCAGCCAGGGATATACCCACATGGTGAGCAGACCTCTTCTGTCTCGCCCACTGCTCCTCTCAGCAGTGTTTTTTGGTCCGTCTTTCTGTTCTGCTCCCCACTCTGTCTTGGGAGGGCAATATTCTCTCTCCCTCCCGCACTTCTGGCCTGTACCTTCATTCTTGTATAAATAAATATATATATATTTTTTTAAAGCCCAGAGAAACTCCTGATGACCTAGATAGGCAAGAATGGATCTTGGTGCACGGGGTGGGGGTGGGGGGTGTCTCCTTGAATCAGTGATGTTTAAGCTTATTAAATTTATCAGGTAAGAGCATATTAAAACATATACCTTTAAATTTTTCTTAGTTATCCTAGAGACAAGAATGTAAATGAACATTTACTTATATTGACTACTGAAATTTTAATTTTGAAAAGTGCAAATTAACAACTGTTTTAATAGCAATATGATGTATTGGTTTCCAGACATTTTTATTTTGAAATTGCATCAGTTTTAACAGGTGTAAGCAAGTAAGGAGTCTCAATAGAAGATATTATTTATCATCATCATCATCATCATCATCATAATCACTCTGGGATCCCATGTCATTTTGATATATTATTCAGGAATAAAGCTATAGAAATTTGACAGTGCAAACAAATAGATTCTGTATTTGTATAGTGTAAATGAACATTTTAATATCCTGCCAGTGGGCTAGAAAATCAGTGCGTTCTGAGTCTAGACAGCTTTTTAATTTTCACTCTTTTGAGAAAACTGAACCACCAGGTGATTTTAAAAGTAAAAAGAAAAGGTGATTACAAGCATAGATTAGTATATTTTCCTTTGAACAGATTGAGTGCCTTCTTACTACCAATGTAATCATTTGTTTTACATTGCATTTGTAATTGACCAATTCCCAATGTTCAGTGCTTTAGATTCTTCCATCAAACTAGGCTTATACAAATAATGAAATAAAAGGGGCTCTTTTTATTAGCAGGATGGTAAAAAATCAAAATGCCATTGCAATTCTAAATCTTGAAACCCTAATAAGAAAGGTCTTGTTCTTTAAGTTAATAGAATTATTTGAATGATCTGGAAAAAAATACACAAACACACTCATGGATCTAAGTCAGTTATATTATTAGCCGTGTATCATTTATTGAGCAACTATCACCGCATTCATTGTTAAATGCTATCTAGAAATATTTATTGCTCTGGAATTCTTCTAATCCATTCAAAAAGATTTATCTGTCTATTTCCTCCACTATCCTAAGAACAAATTGAGGATAAATCTTAGGTCTTTCCTCTAGGAAAAAACAAACAAAAATAAAACCTTGTATATTGCAAACATATATTCAAGCAATTTACAAATAACTCATTATTTACAACAGACATATGGGGTATTCTCTCTTAAAAAACTTAATTTCAGTTCTAATATCTAGATTTAAAGTCCATAGTCTTAGCCACAATATTATGCAATACTGACTAGCACATTATTGCCAGTTAATTATTGCTTATAAATGACTTTAAAAAAATACAATTGTTTTTTCCAGTGGTTGAATTAATCCATAAATGAAAAAACAAAACACATAATCTCTGTTTTCCAGGGTCTCACAATGCTGAGTAGAATTCTATGTATACAAACGCTTCAGTGTATTCATATATTTTTGTGCTGTATTTTTTCCTTTTTTTTTTTACTTCTAACCTATGGTTTGTATTTACCTTTTATTCTCTGCATGGTGAAAGGCATATTTCTAGGACTAACTAATTAATGAGTGTCTTCTCAGTCTTTTTTCTCTGATAGAGAGAAATTTTATTTATTCAAAGAGGCTCCTCTTGGGCTGTAAGACTATAGTAATACTATTTATATGCAAAAGTCTTGAAATAAAAAGGGTCCCTTTTGTCTTGATGCTACCCTGTAGTACTTTTTTTTTTTAGTTAATGAAAGACAATTACAAACTATATAAAAATATAAATACAACATTGTATTGAAATGTTTGTGATGTAATTTTGAACTCATAAATTACCATAAATAGAGCATGATATCCTTTATTAGGAAGTTTTGCTTTTCTTCCAAAGATTAAACACAGAGGCATTTAAATCTAGATGTAACTGAAATCTGCATATATCTTTAAAGTTACTATCATTTAGATGTAGTTGTTATTTAATCTATACATTTAATATTCATTTGTAGAATCCTTGTCTTATTTCCCTTCTCTTTCTCAGGAAGGATTTTATTAGTTTTGGGTTCTATGCCTTATTTAAAATTAATTTATTTATTTCTGTGCTTATTCAAAAAGAAATGTCCTGAGATTGAAGTTCAAAATCTTATGCGATAGGGCTTTTACATATTAAAAATAAATAGCCACTTTTGACATAGAAAGTGGTGTTCTTAATAATTAAGCAAAAATAGTGACCCCCTTATTTTGACCCCAATCCCTCCCCTCCCCACCCCCACTTCCCATAGAGTGTCTCTGGTTCATAGTTGTTTGTTGATTTTGATTTTTACTTTCTTATATTCTTTTTCCTGATCCCTTATTTAAGTTTTCTAGATTCCTGCTATGAGTGAGACCATCCAGTATTTTTCTTTTTCTTTCTGGCTTATTTCGCTGAGCATGATCCCTTCCAGCACCATCCATGTTGCTGCAAATTGCATGTGTTTATCTTTTTTGAATGCTGAGTAATATTCCATGGTGTATATGTACCACATCTTCTTGATCCAGTCATCTATTTTTGGGCATTTGGGTTGTTTCCAAAGCTTAGCTATTATAAACAGTGCTGCTATAAACATAGGGGTGCAGGTGTTCTTTGGAATTGATGTTTCTGTGTCTTTGGGTAAATACCTAGGAGTAGAATTGCTGGATCCTGTGGAAGCTCTATGTTTAGTAGGGAATATAAAAATAAAATTTATAAAAAAATATATACACTAATAAAATAAATAAATAAAAGACTTTAAAAATATTTTATTAAACATTTAAAATCTTTATCAGGTTACGCTCCCATTCTGCAAAAAATGAGTGCTTAATCTTTACATGACTATTAAAATGCTACATTTGAGAAGTCCAGAAAGCTGTGTATGTTAGTTTTCAAATACCACTTATAAGATTAATTTTGAAGAGTTGGAAATTCTTAATATATATATATATATACACACATACACACATATACACAAACACAATGCATGTGTGTGCGTGTGTGCACGCACGTGTAGTTGCTTCAAAGTGTATTAGCTAGGAAGATATTCATACCTGATTAAACAAATCTACTTCTTAAAAAAAATTAAGCAAAAATAACAGGCATAAACCTGGCTTATCCTAAGTGAGCTTGGCCATATGTTTGTTCCATATGCAAGTCTCCCAGTTCTCCCACAGAGGACAGATTAAGCTTTTATAGCTGTTTCACTTTCCTAATGGTGAGATTTCGTAATATCTAATGTCCAATATTTTCTCACTCTCCAATGAGGGCATTTCAAAATAACCCAGGATCGGGCCTCCCTGGTGGCGCAAGGGCTTAAGCACTGCAATATGAAGCAATTTGCAGCCTCTACAGCAAGAGTTCGATCCTCAGCTGGCCAGGGAGCAACCCATGAGGCGAAGCAGAAGCAGACCTCTCCTAACTCGCCCACTGCTCCCCTCAGCAGTATACTTCGGTCGATCTGCCTGTTCTGTTCCCCACTCTGTCTCTGGTGAATCCTCTCACCACCGCATCTCTGGCCTATACCCTAGCGCTTGTATGCATAAATAAATAAATCTTTAAATAAACCCACCAAACTATAAAAAAATTTAAAAAAAATAAACCAGGATTGACTGCTAGAGGCATAATGACATAACTGAGTTGCATACTGATGAATCAACTGATTGATTCATATATCAATAATTTATTCAATGTATATTTACTAAATACATGCAAGGCACTACATGAGTTTCTAGGAATTCACCACTGAACAAATTCTTAGTCTAATAAAGAAGGAAACAAATAAGCAATTGTAATATACCACGGCAGGTGATATGATAGACATAAAAATGAAGAAAATCTAGTTCAGCTATGGTGAGAGAAATCTCCAGAGAGTAAAACTAATTAGATTACTGAATTAATTTTAACTGCCCTAGTAAAAATGAAGCCGATTATTTAAGTTACAGGTAATGGCACGTGTGGAAAGGTAGAGGTGATAGGAATCAAGGAATTTTGGGATAAAGAATATGTAGTTTGATAGGATAGGGACTAAGATTTATGAGGAAAATGATGGGAAATGATGAATAAGATAGCAGAGCTCATTCCTAAAGACTCAGAAGTTTTCTAGAGAGTTTAGTCTCCATCCTAAATCTGATGGAATTTAAATACTTTTAGTTGAAATGTCATGCAATTTGACTTGTAAAGTGCAAAAGAAAATGTGCTCATTAAATAGCTGATTGACAGTGGTCCCTGATGTTGCTACTCTGGATCCACCATCATTTTTAGTGCAGATAAATTCCTGACTGGCTACTCCTGGCTCTTGACTAAGCAATGTGCTTAGTCAAGCATCAATGTGTTGGTTCTTAACCCTTCTTTTAAGAGACACGACTCCTGCAGTCTATCTGTGTTCTCCTTTCTACATCATCTTTTTTGAAACTGCACTATAATCTAAGAAACTTTGTGTCTAATTGTTTTTCCTTCCTACATAAATCTTGAAATCTTGTGGTCAGGTAATCATGTCACGAGAACAAAATTTGTTCTCTGATTATCAGTTTGCACACTGAGATTCTGTAGAAGTATCAGCTTGACTGAGGCCTGAATTTTGTTTTGTGCAAAATTACCCACTCCATGATGCTGACTCAACCTTATAGCTGCAGAGAAAATAAATTGTAAGAAAAACCCTGGATGAGCATATCTTAATAAGCTGTTCAAATATATATTATTTAAAGAAAATAATGTCTGTCATACTAGTTTTCTTGCCTTTTGAAGGCAGAAACTTATCTTTCCTTGGTCATTAATATATATCCTACCCAGAGAGTTATTGAACTACATTAGGTACACAATAAATACTTTTAATGATTATTTATTAGTTTTATATCAAATCTAAAACTTACTGATTATTCTCTAAATTTCCATTACATTCTTTCAAGTACATGCTTATAGTGAACAGCAGTATTAGGAATTTCAGTTCCTAAACAGTCTAATCAACAGTGGTTATGTTGAATTATTATTTAATTAAAGGCATTCTGTTGGTGTAAAATAACATTGAAAGATGTTTTTTAGCAACCTTGAAAAAGATAACTCTTGGATTTTACAGTTTAAGTTAGAAAAAGTGTCCTTGTATATGTTCTGTTTATATCTTTCATTAAAATGTTTGCGATAAATAAGCCTTTATTGTGGGAGATTGAGCTTGGCATTGTAGGATGGTTAGCAGAGTCCTGTCCTTGACCTCCACAACTACATGCAGCATTACTTGTCTTTTCATTGTCCCCACCAAGGCTTGATAACTGCTAATCTCCAGATATTGCCAAATGTCTCCTGAGAGGCAAAATTACCCAAGGTTAAGAATCATTGATAGAAAGGAAAGATTCACTCTGCTTTATGTTCCATATCAGGAAAACAAAACAAATCTTTTGAAATTTTATCTAGACACAATATCAGCCTCAGGCATATTCTAAAAGGGTAAGAGTGGAATGCTGTAGAGTATTACACCCTATTTATCAAGAAAAGGGAGTATTTCAAAGATTTTGACCATGACAAATATCTAGCATATCACTAATTCCACCCCTAAGAATATGATCCTGATACCCATTTTGTGAAGTAATAAACCATAAAATTTCACCAATGTGAGACAATTTCTGCTGTAAATGTAATTGCATATTTCTTAAAACTGAAGGAGAGTGAATCAAGTGTTTTTGTAGCAAATACTTCTAGAGTATAGTTTTATTGAATTAATGCTAAATAACCATTTTTAGAATAGACACTAATTATTAATATGGAATAAAAAATAATTGGGACAAATAGCCATCTCACAGTATACTTTAAATTAGGGCATATGTAATATCCCAGTGTATATTTAAAAGTAAGTCACGGATATCATAGTAATTGGTTATATGGTGTTTCTACTTAATTTATGAATTGATGGGTCAATCAGACTTCATTGAGAAAGCAAAATCATTTGTAGACATGTACAAATCCATATGCACTGATTGGTTAGAGTTTGACAATATGAAATTGTGATGGTTAATCAGCCTCTGTAAAGACGTTGGTTTCATGTATGATGCTGAAAGCCTGAAATCCACAGGGTAGGAAGTGGGAGAGATTAAGAGCAACCTACAGCCCTTGAGGACTTGCTGAGGCCGTGTCTGTTTTAGTGCCCTTGAATTGGTGGTGTGGGTAACCTAATGCCCTTGACTTGGTGGTTATGGGTAACTTAAGAGCTTTGTCCAGTCCGTCATATAGCTTAATATATGCACCAGACCCAACTTTTCACTTGCATTTCATTCTTTCATGCCTGACATATTTATCAGAAACTAAAAAAAAAAAAAAAAAAAGAAAAAAAAAGTTATGTGACAAAATACTATTAAAAGGAGAAATGTGCGGCATCAATATGCTTTAGCCTGAAAATTAGGTTTGTTTTAAAGATTTATTTATTTATATAAGAATTGGGGTATAGGTCAGAGGCATGGGAGGGTGAGAGAATTCACCAGAGAGAGCTGGGAGCAGAACAGGCAGACAGACTGAATACACTGCTGAGGGGAGCAGTGGGTGAGGCAGGAGAGGTCTTGTGCTATGTGGGATTCTCCTTGGCTGGCCAGGAATGGAATCCACACTGCCGAGGTTGTGGACAGCTTCACAGCGCAACACTCAACCCACTGTGCCATCAGGGAGGCCCTGAAAATTAGATTTTAAGTAATAGTGCTTTCATCAAAATATCTCCAGGGAATATTTGCTTTTACCAAATCAGAGCACAGTTTTCCATAAATTATATACTGTAATGACTTCATTTCATATTAGTAGAATCTTTTATGGTGGGTTTCTTTGTGTTCTCACTTCTCTTGGTGCTTTCCTGATGATCCTATGATGAAATAACTATTTTTGCCTAACTTATTTTGGATAAAATAGCAACATCCAAAATGGCTTTTGCTAAGAAATTCATCTTGTATCTGATAGCATTACAAAGTCCATAAAAACTATCTAAGAAACAGTTAAATTCAACTTAACAGCTCAAGAGATTCACCAATATATAATTTTATGTTAATAATCTTTAGATGAAACATTTTAGAGGTGACTTTTTACATAGTCGGAATCTGTTTTTATACTAGTGTAGTTCAAAACCGATTTTCAGAGACAATCACTTAAATTTATACCAAATATATTTTGAACAATGTTAGTGCTGAAATGATGACACTTATTTGAAGAACATTTCCTTTTCATATGATTTTCAATATTATGCTTATGTATTATTTCAGAACTGCATTTTGCCTAAGAACAAAGAATATTCCAACTATAAAAATTTCAAATTGGGTTATTTTTTACTGATATACTTCCTGTACTATATTTTGGCATATATGTTTGTTTCCTCCTTTCAATAATGTTCCTGAAATTTTAAAATAATGTCTTCTTGCATCTATAATGCTTCATTTAGAAAGGGTATAATAAACATATTCAGAGGATATTCAATTTAGGAGATAATTAAGGTACTGTGGACACAGAATGGAGGTATAGAAGGATATAGTTTATACAGAATGGACATGTCAATCTTTCCACTAAAGGAAGAAGTTGTTGTGATAGCTTTATTTTAAAAATGAAGATGTTTTATACCTAATAGTTGAGAAAAACATGTTTTGAAGACAACACACCTAAATCACGTGTCATGTGTTGTCCTAAAAAGCCATGCTATTTTTATGGACCTAATAAGAGTTCAGATGAAATCTGAACTTGAATAATACAAAGACTTGTAGAAATTATTCCTTCTTTTGCCCTTTGGATGATAGACAGTTCAACTGAGTCACTATCGTTGTGCCACAAGAAAAAAAGAAAAACTTTGATTATGTATATGCCAAAACCAAAGCAAGCATAAAAAATAGTATTTAAGTCTATTTTGAAGTGTTTATTTAAAGAATTGAATCAATGGTGTTCCCATGATATTTGTAAGATATCATTAGCCAGCCAAGGTTATGCAGTAAATATCATTCAGTCTTCCAAATTTCCAGACCACATACTTACAGTTGCCAATTAATGACCCATTACTAGCCTTGACTTTAGTCAGGCTTCTCTTCTCCCCACAAAACCTTACCCTTAAGTTTAAATAAAGACCTAGGAAATGCACCCTCCTGGCAACCTAAACAACTCATTCAAGAACTGGCTGACTTGTTAACACACCCAATCATGTTTTCTGCTCATTCTCATTAGTTACTCCCTTCCTGATAAGTGTTCTGCTAGCCCTACCTACTCTCCATATTAAAGAAGAAAGAAAAAAAAAAAAACCTTTTCTTTTTTTTAAAGATTTATTAGTTTATTATTTATGCATAGAAAAACTGGGGTGTTGGTGGTGAGAAGAGTATTCACCAGAGCCAGAGTGGGGAGCAGAACAGGCGGATCTACTGAAATACACAGCTAAGGGGAACAGCAGGCAAGGCAGGAAAGGTCTGCTGTACCATATGTGGGTTAGCTTCCTGGGGAATCAAATTCAGGCAGCAGAGGTGATAGTGCTGAGACTTAACCCCTATGCCACTAGGGAGACCCTAAAAAGAAAAAAAAGCAAACTATTTCAATTTAATTTTGAGATGTTTGTATATCCTATAGTTACAATATTCTCCCATTTATGCTATGTTTTTAAGCCTCTCCTTACCAACGTCAGGTTAATATATTTTGATATACCCAATGCCATTATTGTCCCCATCTTTACTATATAAAGTAATTTAGCAAAGATTATACATAATAATATTAATGGATTTCAATATAGGTCTGTATTAGAGTTCTCATTTATTGCATAGGCTTCCTGCTACTAACATGAAAGTATTTATTAGAAAAAAAAACCTATATATTAAAACACTAGGCAGAGTTTTCTTTGAAGTTTTTAGTCTTCTTACTAACAGTTCTCATTTGTACAAAAAAATCTTGTCTAGATACCCCATAGTGGAATCATTAGATTCCTCTGTGATGTCCCATCTTCAGATGGTGGGATGGTTTGGATCAAGCTCTGTACCTTGTCTCCCCTACCATCTCATTCCTTAACCTTCTGAAGATTAATAGTCACACTCCAGGAGCTGATCTAAAATTAATAGGACATTCTAAGACATAATATCTAAGAGATTCTAAAACCCAAATGAGTAAACCTGTGTCTCACTAGCTATTATTTCAAGAATTTGAGCAAATAAAATTCTTAGAAATGGGGATCTTCAATTTGTTTTGTTCAAATCATACAGAGGAAATGGAAAATATCAATATGTCAAATTACCTGTAGTCCTTGCTGAGACATTCACCTTCATTGTAGGACAAAGAAATTAGGGTCTACCAATTCAACTAAAGTGAATATCCTAATTTCCTATATTTTATGTAATTTTAGGGTCACTTATAATCACCATTCTAGTTTTTAATTATAGTTTAATATATTTGCTTATAAGCAGATTTAGAATGTCATAAAAATTTTGTAAAATAATTCTAAATATGCTAGGTGATAAAATTTTCTATCAGATTCTTATCATATGATTATCTATGAGTGTTTCTTTCATGGTGTAACCCATCTAAATTGTTGGCTTAGCTTATTTTTATTTTTTTTTTTAAGATTTATTTATATAAGCACTGGGTACAGCCAGAAGCACGGGAGGATGAAAGAATTCACCAGAGCCAGAGCTGGGAGCAGAGCAGGCAGAAAGACTGAAGTACATTGCTGAGGGGAGCAGCGGGCGGCAGGAGAGGTCTGTGCACCATGTGGGACCCTCGCCCGGTGGCTGGGGATTGAACCAGAGCTGCAGAGGCTGCGGGCAGCTTCGCAACCCAGTGCTCAACCGCTGTGCCATTGGATAGGCCCAAGGACTTAACTTATTTTTGACAAAATAGGAGGCATGGGTACAGAAGGAGGGAGATGTATCTTCACAATAAAGTGAAAAATAATACTGAGATTTTAAGTTTAAGATGCTAGCTATAATTATTGTGCCTTCCTACAAATAGTAAAAAAATAAGTTGAATAGCTATATTTCCCCTAGAATAGAGAAGCAAGCACTGAAGCATTACTATTTACAAAGATTAGCAATGGGAAATTACTTCTTCAGCTTATGCAGAAAAAAATTCAAGCATAAACTTATATTCAATGGGAAATATAAAAGCTGAACTGTGTGCTCAGGTATATGTCATTGTATAATACTCTTTTCTTTTTAAAGATTCTGTTGGTATCTTTCAGAATTTGTGAATGGTCAATAAACTAAAGAATTATAAAGTACATTTAGTAAGAGTGATGTGAAATTAATATAAATAATTGAAGTGCAAAGAACTAGGCTAAATGGAGAGAAACAGGAATAAAAGGGGGAAATGAACCATTCAATGGTAGAATTCCAACTAATTTATAACTTCTAAGACTGGTATTATTAGGTATTTAAACAGACAAGTTAACTACTAAATTTGAGATAAATTTAGGTTTTACTTTCTATATTAAATACTGTGGTGATGGTGTACAGGTGAATTAGTGGAGGAAATTCTATGGGGACTATACCTGATGGGGAGGGGAACAAACATTGTTTAAAAATGAACAATGATGTAAAATGTATACAAATTTAAAAAAATTAGAAAAATATTAGTTAAATGAAAATTTATTCTTCCTCAAAGGAAAAACACACAACTATTATAAACATGTTGTTTCTATGCAAAGATAAAATTTGTTATTTTGCAAGTTAAAAATAATATGAATTGTTGAGGGTATATCTTTGATCATATTATTATAGGAAATTACTTTTAATTTGTAAAAATTTTATATCTTGAAATTTTAAAAAGTGTGTTTCATAATCTCATTTCTAATTTCCCTTTCCTATTTTCAATATCTGTATCTTCATTAGTTTCCTTTTTAATTATTGGAAAACTGTTGGTTGACTAGAATTCTAGAGATCTAATTCTAGAGATCTTTCAAGCTGAACATAAGAATTTTTTTATAGTAATCACATAAATAGGCAATCTTCAAGTTCTTAGGGGACTCCTATTTCAAGTTAGTCATGTTCATGTAAACATTTTGGAACTAATGCAAGTGGCATTGACTTAATTTTGTGTGGTCAGTATTGCAATATTTATACAGTTAGAAAAACTTAGCTATAAGTTTTAGTAGAAATAACATTATAAAATGTACACTTTTAGAAAGAGAATCTTTGTATTAAAAGATTAAATAACTTTTTAATTGTTTGTAGGTTACTCTTTGCTTTTCTCCCCATGCTTCCTGACTAGGTATCATGGCACTTTCTTGTATCATTAACTAAAGCAGGCAATGTTGATAGAAATAAAGGTATTGGAACTGTATGCAGTAAGTCCTATGCAGACTAATTAGAATGAAGTTGATGGGGAACACATAGGTAGATCTGTTGAAACAATAATTGAAAATGTTAGCTTACAGATTTAGAGAGGATTTTGTTTCATAAATATTGAATTTGGGAATTGTATATTTGGTCAATATGGCTTTATTAAATGTTTACCATTCTATATTTAGGGATAAATCTGCACTGAGTTTTGGCAGAGATTTCCCTCTGTTTACATGAACTGAAATTGATAAATATGTGAATGAAAGCATAAATATGTGTGAAAATTTGAATTAATTCTAATTCTATGATTAATATAAAGTAAGTAATTAGCTTAAAATTGACTGGGGAGGCATAGTCTGAATGGTCAAGAAACTCTTCTGAGTAAGGAAAAATTAAACAGGGATTCTGTTCATATGAATAAGATAAAACAGGAATTCTGTTCATATCAATAAGATAAAATGGCATGGTAAAGAAAAACAGAAGTCCATGTGAGTCTTGCCCAATCATATGAACCAGTCAATATAGATCTAGGGGTAAAGATGAATGAAGTAGGAGACAGAGTCAAGGTAAGAGTTTAGTGAAGCATTTTTACCTTTGAAAATCAAGACACATGAAAAAAAGAATAACTTCTAGGAATTGTTAGTGACCCAATCAGCAGTCAACAGGGAAAGTATCTAAGTGAGGGTATAGCCCCATAATATCTTCACATCTTGAACAGGGAACCATAAAATAGTGAGCCAATTAATAGGTATTGTAAGTTGTTTAATGTGTGTTGTAATTTGTTAGGCAGTATTAAGATGCTATAGATAGCTACAAGAAATGGAAAGATTCCCTGCTTGGAGACTGGGTGATAAGAAAAGAAATTAGAATTATACACACAAACGTGTTATGTAAAGACTTGTTAGTGCATGTTGGTTATTTCTGTGTCTGCTTTGGAGAAGTACCCATTTGGCTCTTCTGACCATTTTTTGAATGGGTTATTTATTTTCTTTTTGTTGAGGTATGTATTCCTTGTATCTTGGGCCATTTGTCAGATATATGGTGTGAAAACATTTTCTCCCATTCAATAGCATATTGTTTTGTTTTACTGATAGTTTCTTTCACTATTCAGAACTTTTTAGTTTGTTATAGTCCCAGTTGGATCATCTTTTGTTTGCCTCATGGTTGGAAACAAATCCACAAAGTAATCACTGAAACTTATGTTGTAGAGTGTTTTACCTATATTTTCTTTTATAAATTTCATGGCTTCAGGTCTTACAGCTAAGTCTTTTATCCATTTTGAGTTAATTTTGTGTGTGGTGTGAGATAGTGGTCTATTTCATTCTTTTGCATGTGACTGTCCAGTATGCCAATACCATTTATTGAAGGATTCCTTTCTCCAAAGTATAATTTTAGCTTCTTTGTCATAGGTCAACTAGCTATATATATATTACTGTCAACGTATTTTTGGTCTCTTAATTCTATTCCATTAGTCTGTGTGTCCATTTTTTGTTCTAGTGCTATACTGCTTTATAGTATAGCTGTATAGTATGAGCTAGGAAGGATAAAAGAATACAAAGTGGTGGAGAGCACTATTTCATTAAGAAAAAATAGATGGGGGAATTAATGATGAAAGAGGTTAAAGAGGTTTGTTAAAAAGATTTGAAAGGGGAACTCCTAAGGCATTTCAAATTCATTGACTCCTGTGTAGTACATTTTTTAAGAATGCCTAATTGTTCAATTGGGCAACTTAGAGGCAAAAATTAAGGTAATATTAGATCTAATTATTTTTAGTCTAGTAATCTGCTGTATGTCATTTTCTCTGCTTACCTGTTCATCCTTTTTTTTTTTTTTTTCATACCAAGCCAGACGCACAAGCTTTGGAGGGCAGATTAATTATCAAACTTAAAAATGTGTGAAATATATTCCATCTTCAAGTTTTACATTTAAATGTGGTTTAGGGGTGTGCGTGTGTGTTTGTAAACACTTGAGAAAAGTAGGAAAAGCACCTGCAACTGAGTTAAAACTAGAGACCTTGGAAGGGATTGCATATGTGCTAAGAATTCATAAAGAAAACTTTTAAACCAACAAACTCTTAATTGAAATATGACAAGTTGACTAGTATGTGCAGATGTTGATTTTTAATGAAGCACACCTGAAACTTACATAATATTATGATGCAATGTTATTTCAGTATTAAAAAAATGAGAAAACACCCACTCATATCCTTTGCCACCTGTGTCAGACATTAAAATCAACTGTCAAAATAAAATAAAAATAGAGACAGACTTTTGAACTGCTTTGTTGCCAAGTGTTATTTAAAAATTAACAAAGACTGTATTAAATAACGTTGTTCTCCTTAAAATTATATATGTATATATGGTTTTATATATACATATATGGAGAGTTAATTTCAAGTTGAAATTTTCTGAATTTTAGCAGTTTCTTATTGATTAACTAGATATCATAGGGAGCTGGGTTAGTTGCAACAGTGATCTATAAATTTTAATTATTGATATGCCTGATATGGATGATAGACCAACAAGTGCTCAATAATCTAATGGATTTTGTTTGGTAACTAAGATGAAACAGGACATTAGTGGAGATACCAAAGAACCTATGGTCTTAGTGTTTGTAATACAAAGATACAGCTTTTAAGGAATAGGTGTAGCCTATTTTTAAAAATCAACAAGAAACGGTATCACAGCTGATTTTGTATTTGCTATGAACAAATAGTATATGTTACCTCAAACACCTATGTTAATATTCTTGCCGCAACTGGAATTGGAGGAAATTAGGATATGAGGAGGTTATTAGTTCATGAAGGTGGAATCTGAATGGAGTTTGTTTATATGTAAATGAGACCCCAAGATTTCTATAGTCCTTTTTCTGCTATGTGAGGCTAGAGAGAACACAGTGTGCAACATGAAATTGAATCTCACCAGAACCCGGCCACACTGGCCTCATCTCAGTCTTCCTGTCTCCAGAATTATGAGAAATAAATTTATGTTGTTCACAACCTACTTACTCTGTGGCTGATTGTTATATAGCAGGCTCAAAGTAAAACTACATTTTTGTACGTAGAATGAATAACTTGTTAAAATATCAACTTAAGAATATCATTATTTTACCTTACTGGCCTTATGGCCTTGTCCAAGTTATATAATCTATCTTAATTTCAGTGTATTGATTTATTAAATGGCAATGTTAATATTTATTCAAAAGAATAAACAATGCATAAAAAACATTTAACCTATAATACACAGAGCTCCTTAATAACTCTGTTATTAATGATTGTATATATCATCTTCCAAGTATTTGAAGCCTCATAATACTGTCTTTAAGTGAGTTGGCTAAATTAAATGCCTAGTAGGTGAAACTAATAGAGTTGAAGTAATTCTTGTTGAATTGTGGTGGATTAAAGTAGTAGCCTGGAACTAAATCAGCATCTTGCTTCTTTCTTACCTGGTCCAACAGTGCTCCATGGAGCAAGGATAAAAAAGCCTTTGCCCCGAGAAAGCAACTATGTTTCTAAAGGAAGGCATGTTTTAAAATGTTTATGTTTTTAAATACTTAGTCAAGCCTGTATTAGTGTTTTTTTTAAACTATTTGTAATGGAGATAATTATTGTCAATCGTTTTTTTTACTATTTTAATCTATTGCTTTTCTCAATGGTCTGAAGACTGGCACTATACTCCTCTTCTTTCAAAATCACATTTATCATTTGAACAACACAACCAAAATCACTATGGCCATTAAAGTAGCAGTCATCACCTCTTTGGACTCAGATCTATGACATAATTCTGGGTTAGCTGCCTCTGAATCTGTCTCAGCTGTTTCCTTTGCGTATCAAGGCTTGACATCAATGTATATTCTACCCATACAGCCTACAGACAGTGTTTTCAATTAAATACAGCATGTAGGATGATAAAGTGTCTTAGGTGAATTCCTATTAGGCTTTTACTTTGGTTGTCTTTTCTTCTAAGGAGAAAGAAAATAGGTTGCAGAAAGTTATTTGTCCATGAGCGTAGTCCCACCCCACAGTATTTCTGGTCTAATAAAGGATTAGTTGCCTACCGAAGTGATTAAGTTACTAATTTGGAAACTCATATTCTTTTTTTCCCCCTATGTTTCTTTCTCTCTTACATTCCCTAGGCCTTTCTTAGGAATGGCTTCATTAACATTGAATTGGCTTTCTTTATGGAGGTTGGAGCTCCCAGTAGCTTTCAAAAAATATTTTACAAGCTGTGCAGCCCTCTGCTAATTGATGCTTTGCCCTTTATTTAAGTACCCTTAAATATGTGTATCAAGAAAAAGCTAAAATATTTGGCATGTATTATTGAATAATATTATAAGTAACTCATTAAACCATTTTTATATTAATACTACTGTACTATTATTGTGAAATATTCAAAAATAACATGGAATTTAGTTTATTAAATACAAAATATACATAGTTTTCTGAAAGTATATTTGTAATAAACTATTTTCTCTAATGTTTTAACTAGTTAATGAATGTCTCTTTAACAGTTAAATGTCACTGAGATTTGCTGGATGCATCCTGGATACACCTATCATAGACTGTGCGTAAGAATTAAGCCATGAAATCTCCTTTTAAGAAACTCAGATTCCCACTGTAGAGACCAAACTAATGATTATTAAACTATGGAAATTAAAATGATCTGTAAACATGTACTAGATTTTATTTTGTATAGCATAAATCTTACAAAGGATTCAGACAACAGAGATGAGAAAAAATACACTGAAAGGGTCTATTATTTTAGGCAAATAATCCTAGAAAAGATGAATTGTAGTTAGATATTTTAACTTGGAAGTAAAAATTAAGGCTCTGGTGGTTCAAAATAAAAACCTGGACTTAGAGAGGCATAACAGAGAGCAAATAGAGAATGAGGCAAAAGAGATAATCAAACTTGTGCATCAATTTGTAGACAGGACTCCTAGAGGTGAATGTTTCTAGAACTCCCAGGCTTCAGAAATCCCTAGATTCTAATTTGGGCATTGGATTCTGTGTCCTATTGCATAAGAAATGAAATTCTGATTGAGTGATTTAATTTCAAGAGTTTTTGAATCATTTTAAGGTCAGGACACCAAAATGCTCTAGATATACGAAAGAAAGCCTACAAACCTTTGGACTTGTGTGGAGCTGAGGAGACTACCTGTAACAGCAAGGCTAACAGAGTATGTCTTTAATATACAATAATGTATTGCATTTTAAATTCTCTTTTTATAAATCATTTTTGAAAATAATGTGGACAAAATCCCTTGAAATTAGACCTTCACCTATGTGTAACACACACCCTTATTTTGAATTTACTTCCTAGTTTATAAATATTTCTGCACCAAGTGGAATAGCTTGGATTGCTTAGCAAACAGTTAATATCCATTCCTGGATAAATGAGGGTTCTATGGATAATTGGTTATTTACAGTTTTATTGAGATATAATTGACATATAATATTGTTATATGTCATTTGACCTATTTTGCAAGACAATTTGGCACACTCAGTAGTTAAATACTTTTTAAATCTTCAGTGTAGTCTTTTCATTTTCTGAAGTAGTGCTTTGAAATCTAGGTTTTAGGAATTCTCAAACTATTATCAGAAAAAGAATAATAAGTTGTACTTATTTCTGGATCTCTGGTGTCATTATTATCTGTCTTCAACCTTGGAAGCAGTCTTCTGTTTTTGACACAGGAAATCATCATACTCAGCAACTAATTACTTACAATGGTTTATATGTTGAATCATTTCCTGAAATATTTGCAGTGATTATTATGCTTTTTATACAGTCTATATGACAGCAGAAATGTAAAACTGTACTAAAATATATGATCAACTTTTTTATGTGGGGGAATGATACTGAAAACACATCATTGATACCCGGGAATTTTTAACTTTCACATAACATTATGATAACTCCAGCGAGATTCAACTAAATAAATTATATTGTTCATTCTTGTGGTATCTAATTGCAGGGATGCTGTTAAATATTTGAAGAGATTGAAAAAATAAAAACTTCTTTGACTTTACACAGCAGCTCCTGGAAATGCTTCTGGTTTTGTTTTTTATATGCATAAAGAAATATTAAGGAATATATCATGATTTAGCAATATTACACAACTACTTAATATTCATTGTTGTTTTATAAAAGTACACTTGAAAAAGTTCAGCTTGAACTCAGTGTTTATTAGAGGATTGTTCACCCTTATATCTTGAATAGATGTTCCATGGAAAAAAATAAAATGATACTTTATTAAATAATAATGCATTGGGAACAGAAGTACATCTTGTGAAATGTGTCACCAATGTGATATCTTGGTAACCGAATTAATTTTCTTCTCACTATCCTCTGAAAATATCTAGAACAGTAGATAATAATTTGAGGGAGTTCTTTTATGTTTCTCCATTTTTTCAAGGGTTTTATGATGATAGAACTTCAATTCTTAAGTTAAAAGTCTTTCCAGGATACTTGTGAATGTGAGGCTTATATGAATTAGAACACAAAGTTGAATAGCTGAAGTCAAATAATGACTTTGATCTTTCACTTTACCTCTCTATTGAAGTACTAAGGTGGAAGGAAGGTCAGCAGATGGGAGGTGCTGGGGGGCTTAATTGACTAATATGCAAATACTTAAAAACATTCTTTTTATAGTGCTTGGGTCAATTACAAAATCTGACATGAAAGGTCTAACTTTCAAGGAAGCAAGAGACTAAGGATCCAGTATGCAGCATTATGGAACCAAAAGAGTAGTCAGAACTCAGTATGGAGTGTGATATTGCATAAGTAAAAAGGAATTACTCTCCAGTACTACTGATTTATAGTCTGTGAGGAAATGACTTTCAGTGTAAAAATGTTCAAAGTTAAGCATTGCCCACTGCAAGGAATAACAAAATTGGAAGTAGAAAAAAAAAAATACAAACCCCTTTAAATTGTTACCTTTGAGGATAGAAAAAGTATTATATTTTGCAATTTTAGATGCTTTTGTACTCACACAAGAACTATTTTAAAGTAGTCGTCAATTGATTTAGAGATTATGTATTTACAAGAAAACAAATTACTGCTTTTGTTTTACAAAGCACCCCCTTTAATGAATGCCTAAGTATTTCACAACCAAGAAGCCATTATGTTATGGAAAAAATATAGGTATTTTGTGGTTATACAAATAGCCTAGAGATAAAATATGTCTTTTCTTTTGGGGGAAAATATTTTGGCAAGTTATAGCCACTCCCATACTATAGTTCTTTATTTTTGTAATGGTAAATTGACATCCAGTTCACTGGATTGTTATGATTTATTGAGATAGTAATGGAACTTTGTAGATATTCAATAAACATTTGTTTCCTTTTCTTTCAAAAGATAGTTTGGTGTGTTAAATTATATGCTAAATTTGATATAAGGCTTTGCTGGATATTGCCATTTTTTAAACTGGTATGTGGTATCAAAAGAAACTAAACAAAGGGTCATATAAAGACTAACTGTGTAAGACTGAACCTTGAAAGCAGATCTGAGATACTTAAGATGGGAGGCTGAGGGAGAAGGGAGAGCATGGTAGAGTGTGGTGGAGGATCCTGGATGCTTTGGTGGTGGGAAGACTATGGTGATCTCACCTGAGGAGAGAAACACTATATTGTGAAAAAATAAACAAGGATGTTTGTAAATAAATCAATATAAATAAATGTATAAATCGATAAAATAATGAAAATAAACAGTGAAAGAATATTTTAAAAAATACACTGTTTTCTCTACCTAAAAATGAAAAGGCAGTTAAATGTCTGACTGACTGATCATGTAGAAATTTATAATGATTAAATAAGCTGAATTTTCAAGTTTTTCAAAACCCTTTATGAAGGATAAAATAAAACATATTATTCTCTTAAAATAATGGAAAGTTGAGGATATAAAATATACCATAAAATAATGTCATTTTATAAAATCTAAGCAGTGTTTCAACACGTCTTACTCATAAATTTAAAAGATCACTCAACATAATCAAACCTACATGAATTTCTCTGTATTTATAGTACACATTATCTTACCCTGAATCTTAATCTTGAATGATTTCAGATTTGTTAAATGGAAAACACTACACCATCTGTAGTCTTCTGTAACTTGGTTTTTTATTTGTCATATTATAAGAGGCATCCTTTGGGTATACAGAGTTCAAATTCATTCACATTCAAGGCTTAGTATTCCATTTTAGAAATAAATTATTTTTTTATTTTTAGTAAAGTTGATAGTTTTTTTTTTCATATTTCAATCAACAATTACATAGCGTGATTATCACCATTAGCTCTAGATCCTTTTTCTCCATATGTTATCTAGTTGACCTAAGGTGATTAAAAAGTCCATATTTTCCTTACTAAACTGCAGTTTCACCTCATCATGAATCTGGTTATTTTATGTGTGTATGTGTCTAAGAAACTTTTTATTCTGTTTGTCTGAACTTCTTTTTTTTTGTACTAATATGACAATGACTTACTATAACATTTTGGGCTAATAAGACACTGACTTACTATAACATTACTATAACATTTGAAATGTAAATCCTACTTTTGTTAATTTTCAAAATTTCCTTGGCTCTTATTTGCCTTCTGCATTTCACATGAATTTTAAAACCAGGTTGTCAATTTCATACACACAGAATAAATCTTCTGGGATTTTGGGTTCAATTACTTTCATTCATTAACTCATAATAAACTTAATTTTCTTCTCAATGTTTACCTTATTTTTGCCATGCATTTCAATTACATATAAAATTTAAACTCCCCAACACATTGCTGTAATTGTTTTGCTCAGTCACTATTCATTTATAATATATCCTAAAATTGTTGCTAAGTTGCCTTGATCTGGTGGTGTTTGCTTGCTTGTAACCATCTTTTCAGTATTTCTTTTACTACAGATATGATCTGTATTCCTCCATCAACATATAATCTCCTCCTTAAAGACTGCAATTCTGTATGTTCCCCCATAACTTTATACCCTATCTTGAACTCTGCTTGGAGCAAACAATATATTTTAACATATTCTTATTGATAATATATTTAAAATTTTGCATTTATTATATGTAAAATTCTTAAATATAACTTGACTGGTCTAGAGCCCAATCCTATGTTTAATTCTAAGGATTTCTGGAAATTATTCTATTTTCTTGTGAATTTAAAATACTTTTTAATATCTGGTAGAACAAATTATCCTTTATATACAGAATTCCACAATTCCACAGTTAAAATATTTATTCTTCAATTTTATTTTTAGAATCAGCTTAAGAAATATCAAATAGTAATTCCATGTTTTACATTTAGGTTTTAATTTGGAGATAAATTTTAAATAGATTGAGTTTTCTAGCAATATGTTATATTACTAAGTTTTTTAAAAATATTCATAAAATTTCATAGTTTTACATTTGTAGGTATTACACATTTCTTGCTCAGTTATTCTTAGCTTTTTTTTTTACATTTCTTGTTGAGAAGAAATAATTTTTAGCTGAAAAGTTGAAAGTTACCTTAAAAATTGTAAAACCTCAATGTATTACTTGGGATGTCTGAATAGCTCAGTTATTTCACTAAACATCAAAAAAAATTTCAGGATGGCAATATAGGTATGGAAATAAATATAATTTATTTTTTTGGTAAATAAATTGCTAATATTTGAAAAAATGCATTTTACACAAAATATTCCACTTTTATTCCAGGTTTAAATTCATTTCATTAAAAATTAATGTTCATGGTCTTCCTCAGTGGTGTAGCAGATTGAGTGCAGTGCTGTGAAGCTGTCCACAGCCTCTGCAGTGCGGGTTTGATTCCTGGCTGGCCAGGGTGATACCCACATGGCATGGCAGACCTCTCCTGCCTTGCCCGCTGCTCCCCTCAGCAGTGTTTTTGGTTCATCTGCCTGTTCTGCTCCCTGCTCTGTCACTGGTGAATTCTCTCACACCCTCTCATGCCTCTGACCTGTACCCTAGTTCTTGTATATATAAATAAATCTTTAAAAAAAGAAAAAAGAAATTAATATTCATATTTTAAAATTCATTAAAGCCTATTAATAAGGTCATGCAGTTTAATCAGAATATAAATTATATAATTTTATACTTTTAATATTGAAATATACAAGTGATATACAAGTATATATTATTGTGATATACAAGTTACTCACATGTAACTATATGTTATTCATTTTTATTTCCTATCCTGTAATCATCAAGTACTTCAACAGCTTTTCTTCAGAGAATAGCTCCAGCTACTGCCCTATGAATTTCCATGATTCTATTAATTGGAGTTAAGAAATTGGGATATGTGACTTGGGATTTTTAAAAAAATATAAACTATTTAGGAAATATCAATAAAATATAAGATGAATAAAACTGATGCAAATCACGTTTGGCTTTTCTAACTCACCTTTGTAAAATAAATGCCCACTATCTTGTAAGTGAAGTCCTATCTAATTAATTTTTATTACTTATTTTCAACTGCAGATAATGATCTTTGAGCAAGTGTTTGTTGAATGTCAGACTACATGAATTAATGAGTGAAAAGATGAATTGGGATTTGAGATTTTTCTAATACAAGTAGATGTATTCAGATCAGAGTATGCTAATTTATTCAAACATATTTATGAGATCTTTTAAGGGTATAACCTTTGTGTGTAGAAGAAAATGACACTGTGGACTCATTAATATATTTATACATGGAAGAATAGCCTCCTCAGTGTCTGGCTACTAAATTTACTGTCTAAGAACTAATAATATGTGCGTAAAATGCCTAATGATAAATAAAAAAAGCTACTATTTATTTTGTTTTTATTCCATACTGAAATTTTGATTCACCTTCTTAATTCTTTAAAATTCCAGAAGGATGTTATTTCTATAATGCAGATAGATAGTACAAGCTCAGGAATGTTCCATGGTTTTCCTCAGATCATGTACATTGTATACTAGAATTATTTAATCATCAATGAGTCTGATTACAAAATTTGTCTATATTATACTGATTCATAGATTAAAAGAAAGAAGTGTTATTTAATTTTACAAAAGAAAAATTGAATTTTTCCCAAAGTATAAAAATATGTTTACAACCACTCTTCCTAGTGGTAGTATGTTATCCTAACCAGTTGCAATACTTAAACTTGTAAGGAATAATAAATTCCTTTATTCCAAACTTTAAACCCATCAATTTAAGACAAGTTGTTATGTAATTTAAATCTATATCATTGTCTAGTGAAAAGGTATTAGTTGATTCCTAATATAAGATAATTAGTTTAACAATGTTCCTAAACTTTTCTAAATATGATACCATATAGCACTCATAAAACTCCTTCTTCCAGTATCATAGATGTCAAGATGTTCCCTTCTTTTCTGTGACAGACCTTCAGCAATTGAAAGCAAGTCTCATTCTATTCATTTTCGTCCACATTTGTTTTTTTCTATCCTTTGACGTTAGATATAACCTCTGGTCAATTCACTGTTCTTATCTGGCATATAATCATAGTCCTCTAATACTAAGCTATACAGACACAAATTTAATATTACAAAAGTGTTTTGGCTAGCTTGCAATTTTATTGAAGTCTGGATAGAATAAAGCAAAATCAAGAGTGCCTATAAGCTGAGGTTTACCAGTGACAAGCAATTTAATGTTGGATACATAATATAATCGCCTTAAGCCTCAGTTTATTCATCTAGATTATATGCATACTAATTAAATATGGTACTTCTGTATGTATATCATTGTGCCTAGCACATAAAAAGTCCTCAGTAATTTTTAAACAGATGGATTTTTTAGCTCAGCTATTTGCAATTTATTTATTTAAGTGAAGGGAAAATTGAGTCATTTTTTTCAGCATGTGAAATTTTAAATTATAGGTGCAAAGGGTTGTTAACTATTTGACTAACATGGCTTAGTAAATATAAGCATTAGAAATATGTCATTTTAAGTAATAGAATAATTCAATAGAGCAAAAATCTATATTTTTAGTAATCAGATGATGAATTCCTAAATAATTCTAATAAGGCTTCCTAAAATAATGCTATTATGTTCTGAGGTTTATGAAATATTTCACAAAAGTTTTGTAAGTATTTCATAATACTCTGAGGTTGCAAAAACAATGCATCCAGAGATCTTAGAAAAATTGACATTGGGGCCTCCCTGGTGGCGCAGCGGTTGAGCGCTGGGTTGTGAAGCTGCACGTGGCCTCTGCAGCGCTGGTTCGATCCCCGGCTGCCCCCCGGCCACTGGAGGAGGGTCCCACATGGCGCGCAGATCTCTCCTGCCGCCCGCTGCTCCCCTAGGCAGTGTGCTTCGGTCCTTCTGCCTGCTCTGCTCCCCGCTCTGGCTCTGGTGAGTTCTCTCGCCCTCCCGCGCTTCTGACTGTACCCAGTGCTTGTATAAATAAATAAATAAATAAATAAATAAATAAATAAATAAATAAATGAATGAATGAATGAATGAATGAATCTTTTAAAAAAAATTGACATTGTATTTAATTATCCTTTCTGTCCTCTTAGTCTTTCTTTAGAGAGAATACATTCAGTTTGTATTTCTCATGAAGGCTGAACCCCTAAATTCAGTTTACCAGGAATCATTGTCCTGTTCAAATTTCTTCTTTCTCCCTATGAAGTTCAACTAGAAATTTCCAGAATTTCTTTTTTTCTTTCTCACTTTTTTAAAATTCAAAATTTTACATACAATAGCATCTAATTCTTGACAGTACCTTTAATATTACTAATTAATTTGAGTTGACAAAGTGTACCTGCCACTAAAATTGGGATCAGCAAATTTTTTTATGAAAAACGGTAAAACATATCAATTTATTTGTTCATAAAAACTCTCTAAAACTATTTAATTCTGCCTTTATTGTGTGAAAGAAGCCAAAATAATATGTAAATGAGTGAGTGTGGCTGTGTTCCAATGAAACTGTACTTAAAAAAAAGAGCTCAACTTCTGGTTTCACCCATAGACCAGAGTTTAACCTTCTAAATCAAACCTAAATTGAAGATAACAGTAGTGTCAGAGTTCTTGTGGAAAACAAGTTCTATTCAGACTTATCTAATATTCCCTAAAACTGGAAGCTAAAGGACAAAAAGTCTAATATCGTATTCATCCTACCTTGCAATACATCTTCTAACACTATTACTCTCTTAGGATACAGATTGGTTTAGTTTTAGAGTCATGCAGAGAAAAATCAGGGGCCTCCCTGCTGGTGCAAGGGGTTAAGATACAACCTATGAAGCTATCCACAGCCACTGCAGCACGAGTTCAATCCCCGACCAGGGAGCTACCCACGTGGGGCATCAGACCTCTCCTGACTTGCCTGCTGCTCCCCTTAGCAGTGTATTTCGGTCATTCTTCCTGTTCTGCTCCCCAGTCAGTCTCTGGTGAATCCTCTCACCACCCTCACATGTCTGGCTTGTACCCCAGTTCTTGCATACAGAAATAAATCTTTACAAAAATATCATATTCCATTTCCCACTTTGTCCATGATATCACATCCAAATATGTTTTTATATTGAAAGACTCCAGAAGCTAGGGCCTCCCCTGGTGGCGCAGTGGTTGAGCACTGGGCTGTGAAGCTGCCCCCAGCCTCTGCAGCGCCTGTTCAATCCCCGGCCCCAGGCGAGGGTCCCACATGGCGTGACAGACCGCTTCTGCCGCACCCACTGCTCCCCTCAACAGTGTATTTCATCGGTCTGCCTGCTCTGCTCCCTCCTCTGGCTCTGGTGAATTCTCTCGCCCTACTGCACTTCTGACTGTACCCAGCGCTTGTATAAATAAATAAATCTTAAAAAAAAAAAACAAAGACTCCAGAAGCTAAACATTTTTTTAAATCAGTTGTTGATCTGTCTTATGCTTTTTTGGGTCCTATTAGGTCAAAATAGGTTTTAACTGTTGAGTTTTTCCTGGAAAAATCAGCACTATACGTAGGCCATTATTTTTTTTTCCCTGATATTTCTTTTTTTTTTTTTTTTAAAGATTTATTTATTTATTTATACAAGCACTGGGTACAGTCAGAAGCGCAGGAGGGTGAGAGAATTCACCAGAGCCAGAGCGAGGAACAGAACAGGCAGAGTGACAAAATACACTGCTGAGGGGAGCAGTGGGCAAGGCAGGAGAGGTCTGTCGCGCCATGTGGGACCCTCGCCAGTGGCCGGGGATCAAACCGGCGCTGCAGAGGCTGTGGGCAGCTTCGCAGCCCAACATTCAATCGCTGCGCCACTAGGGGAGGCCCCAACCTAGGCCATTATTATCCTAGGATTACTAAGCCAATATCTACTGTAATCATCCTAAATTAAACCCTTGTGAACCTTAAATTTTCTTGTGATTCAACTTTTATCCAATATTGGATAAAAAGACATTGTGTTGTTTTCTACAGAGGGGTACATCTAAGACTTATCCCATCTGGATACATATACTTTTAGTTAAAAACAGTATAAGTTTACCAGAAATGTAACAATTTTGTCAAAACTAATTGTGATATATAGGAAATAATTTATGTGAAAGAGTTAAATCCCTTAGACTGACATACTACAACTCAGTTTGAATTTTTCTTAGCCACAATAGTTCGTAGGACTTCACATTCTCTTGGGTTACTGCAGAGAATAGCTTCTCAACTTTGCAGAAACCCCTAAACCATTATAATTTTAACCTAAGTCCTCCATAACCTAATTTCTTCCTTGGATACTAAACATCTTTGACAACCTCCCACTCTACCCTAATTATCATAAGTCATTCTTATGCATACTACAGCTGGACAAACTTATGTTCTATTCCAACTAGATTGGTAGTATACGCCAATTGTACTACAGCTGTTATCTGATTATTGGCAAAAAATGAACCACCTTATGTAGGAGAAACAGTCTACCACAGCTAAACTTAGTGGAGCCATCTGACATTTGCTTTATGGTCTTTAAACATGATAGTCTTGTTTCTGTAAAAAAATAATTCCACTTCCTGAAAATCCATTTGTTTATTTCTAAGAAGCCTTCTCTCCTATAATCCTATAATATTATTGTGTATTGCTTTCTAATTATCTTGTGTATGTGTGTGTTTATCTGAGTAGTATTCCATTGTGCATATATACACCATGTTTTCATAATCCATTTATCTGCCTTAGGCACTTCACAAGAGTAAATTCTTGTGTTCCCAGCATAGCTGTTTCAAATGTCAAAGGAACTCATGTTGCAATAATTTTACAATAATTTAGTTATTCAGATAGGATAAATCAACCAACAAACCTTGTTAAAGAAAGTTACTAAAATTGCTGTTGCATAGTGTAACAAATTGTCTCAGTTTCCATTTCTTTAAAAATATTTTCCTTATTTTTTGAATTAATTTTTTCACATACAAGATTTTTTTAAATTTTGTAATATTTTATATAATTCTTACATCATTTTTCATCTTTGTACAATGTATGCATTTTC